>NC_063066.1:23669393-23987744 GCF_018812025.1 Megalobrama amblycephala
CATGTTGGAACAGGAAGGGGCCATCCCCAAACTGTTCCCACAAAGTTGTGAGCATGAAATTGTCCAAAAATGTCTTGGTATGCTGAAGCATTAAGAGTTGTACTGACAAGTACTGTTCTCCTGGCAACCGCCAAACCCAGACTCATCCATCAGATTGCCAGACAGAGAAGCGTGATTCGTCACTCCAAAGAACATGTCTCCACTGCTCTAGAGTCCAGTGGCGGTGTGCTTTGGATGCAGCTGTTTGGCCATGGAAACCCATTCCAGGAAGCTCTCTACGCACTGTTCTTCAGCTAATCTGAAGGCCACACAAAGTTTGGAGGTCTGTAGCTATTGACTCTGCAGAAAGTTGGCAACTTCTGCGCACTGTGCGCCTCAGCATGTGCTGACCCCACTCTGTGATTTTACGAGGCCTACCACTTTGTGGCTGAGTTGCTGTTGTTCCCAATTGCTTCCCTTTTGTTATGATACCACTAACAGTTGACAGTGGAATATTTAGTAGTGAGGACATTTCACAAATGTCACGGTACCACGCTTGAATTCACTGAGCTCCTGAGAGCGATCCATTCTTTCACAAATGTTTGTAGAAGCAGTCTGTATTCCTAGGTGCTTGATACACCTGTGGCCATGGAAGTGATTGGAATACCTGAATTCAATGATTTGGGGGGTGTGAGTGAACATGCATGATAAAAATCAATGTTTCGCAGAGCCAAGACCTCAGACAGGAGAATAAACCATGCATGAAAGTGTGTCAGTGAGTGGAGAGATGCTCTACTCTCTTTCCACAGCATTAACATTCCATTTCATCATTAAAACCAAGAACTAATCCAATCCTTTAATCTCCTAATTCTCCTCTTTCTCACTCCCTGTCACTTTCACTGCATAAATCATCCAACTATAGACAGGAACACTTTAAAATCTTTCAGCACTGGTTTGCGTATCCTTTCCGTCTTCTCTCCTTTTTCCTCCTGATTTCTCTCACTCTATATCAGTCACACACTCTCAAGACAAACATTACTATTACTATTGTTCATATTAAGGACTCTGGATCTGAACAAACCTCTAATCCTGAGCATGTAACTCATCCTGCACTGTTTGCACTACAGACAAATGACAAATGATACCTCAAATCATGTGTCTCCACCCCTAAAACTAACCCTCAGTGGGGTGTGAGCAGAATGTACAAACCCATAGAAAAAAAAAAAAAATCAAAAGTGAGATCTCTTTAACATCTCAAATGTTTCTCCTAGGCAAAAATGAGGTTACTTTAACATCAAATTTAGACTTTTGCTTGATTCTCCTCCTTCTCACACTTGTCTCCTGAGACAAAACTCTAACACTCTCACAATGGTCTCCTTTAAAGTTTTAGAAGAGATCTCAACAACATCACACACTGTGCTAATTTTTTTCTCTTTACCTTTAGACTCCGGATCACTCACATTTGTCTCCTCTAAAGATTCAGAAGAGATCTCAACAACATCACACACTGTGCTCATGTTTTCTCCTTACCTGGATACTCTGGTTGTCTCACATTTGTCTTCTCTAAAGATTCAGAAGAGATCTCAACAACATCACACACTGTGCTCATGTTTTCTCCTTACCTGGATACTCTGGTTGTCTCACATTTGTCTTCTCTAAAGATTCAGAAGAGATCTCAACAACATCACACACTATGCACAGACTCTCTGGATCTCTCACATGTATCCCCTTAAAGAGATCTAGAAGAGATCTAGAAGAGATTTCAATAACATTGCACATTGTGCTCAGATTTTTCTCCTCAGCTAGAGTCGCTGGTGCTCTCACTCTTATCTCCTCTAAAGTTTAAAAGAGATCTCAATAACATCACACACTGAGCTCAGTCTTTTCTTATAAACTAAAAACTTTCACATTTGTCTCATTTGTTAAAGATCTTAACATCACACATTGTGCTCAGACTTTTCTCCTTAGCCAGAGACACTGGATCTGTCACACTTCCCAGGTGAAAAAAGTACACTTCTATAATGTACTTAAAGTGCTCTATTTTCGTGCACTAATTTTGTACTTAATATACTAAAAATTATTTTTTAGTACTTCTTAAGATAATTTTAAGAACATCTAAGTGTACTCAACTGTGCTATTTTGAGACAGCATGACATATGAACTAAAATGTGCTTTTAATATACTATCTCTGTATTTAAGAAAATATATTTAGCTACCACTTGTAGTACACTATGGGTTCAAATGTACTATAAGTGATATCTAAATACATTTTTCAGCTAGAATCTCTGGAGATCTCACATTTGTCTTCTCTAAAGTTTAAATGAGATCTCATCAACTTAATATACTGTGCTCAGATTATTCTCCTTAGCTGGAGACTTTTGAACATTTGTCCCCTCTAAAGTTTCATAAGAGATCTCAACAACTTTGCAAAGTATATACCAAGTCAAATGTCTCAATGTGAACTCAAACATTTCTATTATATAAAATGTATTAATAATCAAATTAGTCAAGGATTGAGTCACTCGTAGATCATTTGGCTCCCTTCATTACTCTGATTGTTCCCTTTCGATACTTCACTCGTAATGCGTATGGGGAAAGGTCTCCTTTTTCCCCGTTACTGAAGCCTTTTTCAATAATGCAGTGTAACTGCATCGTCATTGGTACAATGCCGAAATGGGCGGGGTTTAGGGCTATATAAGCAGACGCTTCACCATAGGATTTCAGTTCTCTCTCCTTCAGCGACGACTTCACATCGCTCTTCGCTGATCTCCGGCTGAAGCCTTCGCCGCCTGGAAGAAGCTTGCCTGGGAGAAGTTCTCGCCGTCGCAGACTGCCGCCTCGAGTGCTGCTCTCGAGCTGCCCGCTTCCAGCTTCCCGCTTCCGGCTGCCTCTCAATGTGTCTCCTGCCACCATCCGGCGCCGTTTAAAGAGCATTTCCCGTGGCTTAACGCTGCTTTCTAAAACAGCTTTCCCAGAGGCTCTCGCCGCTCTAAAAGAGCTCAATCGACGTTTTCACGGCGGCGGCGTTGCCTCAATGCCACGCCACAGCTGTGGCACATGCAGAGGCCCTCGCTCCGCGGATCTTCGCTCTCTAGCAGCTGTTCACCGCGCCGCCCTCGTGCTGAGAGCATTCAGCTCATCCCCTGCCGTCTACTGTCAGGTGAGTACAGAGCTTATTTTTTTACTTTCACGCTGGCGTTTGCTTCAAATGCCATCTCTCCGAATGTGACATTTGCCGGGTCCTCCCCTGCAAACCGCGTTCGTTGAGGATGCATGCTCTCACTCGGGAGCACGAGAGCAAGCTCTCACTCTCAGCTGAATTTGACATGATGCTCTCCCCTGACTTAGGCGAGACTCATGATACATTTTCTATCTGATTGAGTGTATTTCTCCTTATCTCAATAAGGCTTGCCGGTCCCTCCCCCGCGAGCCGCGTTAGTTCAGAAATATGACATGACTTTCTTCCCTAGCTTGGGTGAGAAATATGTTATATGCTTAATTTAATATTTCTGCTGTTTGCACTGAGTCTTCTCTACGCGTTGCTTGCCGATTCTGCCCGTGAGCCGTGTTTATTGAGAAATATAACATGTCGCTCTCCCACCTCTTGGGTGACACCCATGTTATTACATTCAGTTTATATAGCAGATTTTTGCAGAGTTATCTGAATCTCTCAGCTGAATTTGACATGATGCTCTCCCCTGACTTAGGCGAGACTCATGATACATTTTCTATCTGTGTGAGTGTATGTTTCCTTATCTCAATGCGCGTCGCTCGCCAGTTCCGCCCCGCAAGCCGCGTCGTTTGAGAAATATGACGTGACGTTCTCCCCTGACTCGGGCGAGATGTTTATATACTCTATTAATGGAGCTGATTCTGTTGTTTGCGCTGAGTTTCTCTATGCGTTGCTTGCCGGTTCCGCCCCGCAAGCCGCATTCATTGAGAAATATAACATGTCGCTCTTCCCCTGTCTCAGGTGAGACATATGTTATATATATATTTCAGTTGATACAGTGTATTTCTGCAGAGTTTGCTGAATTTCTCAGCGCGTTGCTTGCCGGTTCTGCCCTGCAAACCGCGTTCTTTGAGAAATATAACGACTCTCTCACCCGTCTCAGGTGAGACCTGTTATTTATATATTATTCAGTATATCAGTCGATGTAGCATATTTATTCCAGTCTCTCTGCGTGTCGCTTGCCGGCCCTGCCCCTGCAAGCCACGTTCATGAGGACGTATGCGCTCACTGAAAGCGAGCTCAATGCTCACTCGTGCTTGGTGGAACTAACATGCTCATTATGCTGGACCTCTGTTCATGTGACTTGCTGGCTCTGCCCCGCAAGCCATGTTCTTTGAGGAAGAGGTCTCACTTCCGACACCGCTTGGCTGAATATACCTTGACGCTCTCCCCTGACTCAGGTGGGACTCATGATGTATTTTTTTTCCAAAAAGCATATATCTGTTTGCTGAGTTTCTCAGCATGTCGTTTGCCGGTTTCACCCCACAAGCCACGTTCATGAGGATGCATGAGCATTTCTAAAAACTTGCCGGTGTGCAGGCCCCCTCCCAGCGGCCCACCACCCGGCGCATTCAACCCCTTGTCACGCAGGCCTGGCAGGCCTGGCAGGCCTGGCAGGCCATCCCCGGAGTATCAAGTGGGTTCTGGGGATAATATCTCAAGGCTACTCGCTCCAGTTTGCTCGCAGGCGCCCGCGTTTTGGCGGGGTGCTTCCCACTTCAGTAAACACGGACGACGCTCACGTCCTCCGAGCCGAAGTGATGTCTCTGTTAGAGAAGGGGCCTATAGAAATAGTCTCCCCCTCAGAGAGCGAGTCGGGGTTTTACAGCCATTACTTCCTCATCCCCTAGAGTGATGGCAGTCTCAGACCCATCTTAGACCTCAGAGTCCTGAACCTTTCCCTCATGAGACGGAAGTTCAAGATGTTAACGCTGAAGCAGATCCTCGCGCAGGTTTGCCCCGGGGACTGGTTCTGCTCGCTGGACCTGAAAGATGCATACTTTCACATCCAGATAGCCCCCCATCACAGGCGATTCTTGAGATTCGCATTCGAGGGTGTGGCTTACCAATATACGGTCCTTCCATTCGGGCTGTCCCTAGCTCCTCGCACTTTTACCAAGTGCATGAACGTGGCGCTTTCCCCACTGAGACAGTTGGGAATCCGGGTTCTCAATTATCTCGATGACTGGCTCATCCTAGCCCAGTCACGAGCCGAGCTGGAGCATCACAGATCCATGCTACTCAGCCACATGGAGTGCCTGGGTCTCAGGGTCAACTTTGGCAAGAGCTCACTGCTTCCCAACCAACGTATAATGTTCCTGGGTGCAGTCTTCGACTCAGCCCGTATGACGGCTGTAGTATCGCCAGAGCGCGCTCTGGCCATTCAGCAGCTCGCGGCATCGGTCAGGAACAGAGCCTATCTCCCTCTGAAGTTCTTCCAGAGGATGCTAGGGCTGATGGCTTCCGCCTTCCCGGTTCTGCAGCTTGGCCTTCTTCGGATGCGGCCTCTGCAATAAACTCCGGGTCTCTCCTCACGCCTGCGTCTCAGGGTCAATCAGGCCTGTTTGACAGCTCTGAAACCCTGGATGAACCCTGTATGGTTCAGTCAAGGTGTACCCCTACAGGCAGTGTCCAGAAGGATGGTGCTCTCAACAGATGCATCCAACACAGGTTGGGGTGCTCTTTGCGAGGGCAGACCAGCCTTCGGCTCGTGGTCTCACGAAGAAAGCCATCTGCACATGTTGGCAGTGATTCGAGCCCTTCACACGTTTCAGGCACACCTGATGGGACGCCACGTCTTAGTCCAGTCGGACAGCATTACATTGGTGTCATACATAAATCACCAGGGCGGTCTTTCGTCCAGCCGCTTATGCGCTCTGGCGAAGCGTCTTCTGGAATGGGCATTACCGAGGTTTCAGTCGCTCAGAGCGACTCACATACCCGGGAGAACAAACTTTGGAGCAGATATGCTATCTCGGAGCAATGTCCCCTCAGACGAGTGGATGCTCCACCCCCAGACGGTTCTCACGATCTGGGAGTTCTTCGGGAAGGCAGAGGTAGACCTCTTCGCCTCAGAAGACAACTCTCACTGCCCAATTTATTTCTCGAAGGAGGACGATGCGCTGACTCACGTCTGGCCCAGCACCCTCCTTTACGCTTTTCCCCCAATCGCTCTGATCTCGCAGATCATCAGACGAATCAGGGAAGACAAGCACAGAGTCCTCCTGGTGGCCCCGCTCTGGAGGAGCCAAGTTTGGTCCTCAGAGCTGTTCAGGCTTTCCACAAAAGCTCCGTGGCCGATCCCCCTGAAACGGGACCTTCTCTCTCAGTTGAACAGGACAATTTGGCATCCCCAGCCAGAACTCTGGGCTCTGCACCTCTGGTCCCTCGATGGGAGCCTGCTAACCTCCCCGGGGATGTGCTGAATACCATCTCTCAGGCCAGAGCTCCGTCCACGAGACACCTTTACGCCCAGAAATGGTCGGTCTTTGTTGGCTGGTGTTCTGCACGCAACATAGACCCAGTGGAGTGTGACATATCTCCGATACTGTCTTTCCTCCAGGAGCGTTTAGAACTGGGTCGCAGCCTTTCAACGCTCAAAGTTTACGTAGCAGCCATCGCAACGTTTCACACTCCTATTGCTGGCCAGTCAGTGGGACGAAAAAACCTTGTGGTGCGTTTCTTGAGAGGTTCTAGGCGATTGAATCCACCTCGTCCTCTCACCGTTCCCACCTGATACCTCTCTTTGGTCCTCAGAGCTCTCAAAGGGCCTCCCTTTGAGCCACTGTGTTCAGCTGACCTCAGGCCCCTGACGCTCAAAACCGCTCTGCTACTTGCACTAGCATCAGTTAAGCATGGCTACGTCCCTAAGGTGCCTTGACTCCATTCAGAGCACAGGTAATTTCCCTCTCAGCACTTCCTCCCTCGTCGGACGAGCGAGAGCTGGAATTGCTCTGCCCCGTCAGGGCATTAAGGACCTACGTTGAGCGATCATAGCCTTTCCGGCAATCCGATCAGCTCTTTATCTGTTTTGGCGGCCGCACCAAAGGGTCTTCGGTCTCAAAGCAACGTCTTGTGCGTTGGATAGTCGACGCTATTACTCTTTGTTACTCCTCTATGGGCCTCAACTGCCTCATAGGAGTTAGAGCCCACTCCACTAGAGGAATGGCTTCCTCTTGGGCCTGGTCTAGTGGAGTTTTGATTAAAGCCATCTGTGAGGCGGCCGGCTGGTCCTCGCCTTCCACTTTTGTCAGACTTTATCATTTGGATGTCAGGACCTTACAAGCTCGGGTCCTCTCGGTATGATCCAGCGGCCTCTATCGAGCTCCGCTTCATGCCACTCTGGGAGTTAACTCCCCTTTTGGTAGTGTAACGAGGGTTCGACGCCTCACTTGTCCTCTGGTTCCCTTGCGGTGTCCAGTCATTCCCTGCCGTGGCACGGCATGGTTGAATTTGTTTCCCATACGCAGTATGAAAGGGAACGTACTCGGTTACTAACGTAACCTCTGTTCCCTGAGATACAGAACAAGTACTGCGTTACATGACGTGCCACGAGGCTGCGGCTTCAGTGTCGTCGCTTCAGTCGAATTACGTGAAATCCTATGGCGAAGCGCCTGCTTATATAGCCCTAAACCCCGCCCATTTCGGCGGGAATATTCGCGGAGTTTGTCGCCATAGGCCGTCATTGGTTCAACAACTTGTCTATGAGTGAACCAATGACGATGCAGTTACACTGCGTTATTGAAAAAGGCTTCAGTAACAGGGAAAAAGGAGACCTTTCCGCAGTACTCATTCCGTATCTCAGGGAACCGAGGTTATGTTAGTAACCGAGTACGTTTCCATGTGTGTCTTGTTTGTCATTTACCTCCTGTGTATATAAGCCATTGTGTTTTCTGTGTTAATTTGTTTGTTAGTGTTCTCTTAATCTTATTAAGCACAAACAATAAGGTTTCATTTGTTAACATTAGTTAAAGCACTGTAAACTATCATGAACTAACAATGAATGACTAGTTTTATTAACTATCATAAACAAAGATTAAAAAATACTGTAGCAAATATATTGCTCATTGTTAGTTGATGTTGGTTAATACATTAATGTTAATAAATGAGACCTTATTGTAAAGTGTTAACATTTTTATTTATACTGTTTTTATTTCTATGATCAGTTTGTGGAAAGGAGTTCAGTTAGGAGGTCAAAAGTTGTAGAAGCTCATAAATCATGTACAGTAAGGTCTGAAGAGACTGAAATCATACAGAAGAGAAGTCAGTCAGTTGAGTTAGTAGCAAAACCTTTTACAGTACTTGAGTATTGTTGTCTTTTACTGCATATGATAATTCATACTCAGAAAGAAGAACTGAAATGACATTCATTACAAGATGATTAGTTAAAACATTTTAATACACCTGCAGAAAATTTTTTCTAGTCATGTATTTCACCATTGAGGATTTCTTAAAAATAGTGTGTAAAAATCTCGAGTCTCGTCTCGTCTCGTCTCGTGAGATACCTGTCTCGTCATACCCCTAATTGTCAGTGTTAGCAGTTCTACTCCCTTATCTCCTGTTTTTGTTAATTTTGGTTATTGTTATTAATTAAAATTCACTTGCATATGGATCATCCATCCCCATGTCTCTGAGAGCACCTGAAATTACAGAACACCAGTCCAGCCACTACTGATCCAGCAGGTGAATACTTGTTTCAATAGCAGGGGAAATTACCCCTACTGGACTATTGTTTACATTTTTGGGAGGCTGCTTCAAAGACTCACTGGGCCGAGCGTGCCCTCCAAACTTTTTTTTGGATGGGACTTAACCATTCTGTGAGGGAGGTTATCGCATTGGACTGCAAGCTTGTTCTGCAGCATTTCATTCTTCGTATCTTGCAGACACTCCAAAGTCTGGTGGTCTCAATGCTTCCAGGTCTGTTGGTCCAAAATCTGGTGGTCTCAAGTTGGTGGTTCCGGTGGTCCTTCCACTATCATCAGTGCTGCCTGTGATGGCAACTGCCAGCTTCTGTGTTTGGGCCATACACAGGTCTGCAGCTCCCTCTGAGGCAAGGGTGTCTGCTGCAGCTTCCTCAGAACATTCTGCCTGTCTTTTCAAGGGCAAGGAGGCTGTCTCTGAACCTTCTGCCTGTCCTGTCACGACCAAGGAGGACATCTCTGAACCCTCTGCCAGCTCCGCCCTGGCTCCCTGCTCTGCCTCAATATCCAAACCCACTTACACCTCACAACACTTCCCATAACACCTGATGTACTAATCAGGCCCTTTCTAACAGAACATGCAACACAACTTCTCGTTCAGGCTCTGGTCATTTATAGGCTTGATTACTGCAATGCTCTTCTGGCTGGACTGCCATCATGCACAATCAAACCTCTACAAATGATTCAGAACGCTGCAGCACGTCTCGTCTTTAACGAGCCCAAAAGAGCCCACGTCACGCCTCTCTTCATCTCTCTACACTGGCTACCATTTGCTGCTCGCATTAAATTCAAGGCGTTGACGCTTGCTTACAGATCTACCACAGGATCAGCACCCTCCTACTTCCACTCACTCTTACGAGTCTACACTCCTACCAGAAGCCTACGGTCTTCAAAGGAGCAAAGGCTTGTGGTACCATCACAGAGAGGCACAAAATCACTCTCCAGGACATTCTCATTCACTGTCCCTTGCTGGTGGAATAATCTCCCTGCCTTCATCTGGAATGCTGAATCCCTGGAAAAATTCAAAAGACAGTTGAAAACTCATCTCTTTCGTGAGCACTTAACCTCATCTGTATCCAGATCAGATAGTGGACCTGCACCTGGATGACCACAACAGCCCTGAATATCAGCAGAGAACATGTCAACTAGATGAGTTCTGAAGACTCCCTCTAAAGAGAGATCCTCTTTAAAGAATCGCCACAGATCCTTAGTAAAAAAACCCACAAGAACCAGACAAGTCCTCTGCATAGACCCTATGGCCAGCCTCGACTCGACCCCACCATATGCCAGTGTGATGTATCCCCATCTTCAAGCAGAAGGAACTGGATGAATTATTCTGAATGAGACCAATCTACAATCTGACATGTGATGCTGCCCAGAATCATAACACCATTTATTTTGTTTGACCAGAGGACGACTGGTCCCCTGACTGAGCCTGGATTCTCCCAAGGTTTTTTTCTCCATTTCTTTCATCGATGGAGCTTGGGTTCCTTGCCATGGTCACATTTTGGCATGCTCATCTGTCAGGCATTTAAGGGTGTACTCACACTAGGCACGGTTGCCTTGAACCGAGCCCGAGCACGAGCCTTCACAGGCTCCCGTTCAAGATGTTAATACCCAAATGCATTTTCGAATACATTCGTCCTATGGATTGGTTTGCAGCGATCGACCTGAAAAGTACTTTCATGTCTCCATCCTTCTTCAACACAGACCGTTCCTTCAGTTTGCTTTCAAGGGGCAGGCAAATCGGTACAAGGTTCTCCCATTCAGGTTGTCCCTATCTCCCCATGTCTTCACGAAGGTCACGGAGGGAGCCCTGGCTCCACTCAGGTAGCAGAGTGTTCACATCCTCAACTATCTCAACAACTGGCTGGTAGCTCACTCTCGAGAACATTTGTGGGAGCACAAGGACTTGGTGCTGAGTCACCTCGCCCGTTTGGGCCTTCGGGTCAACTGGGAAAAGAGCAAACTCTCCCCCATGTAGAGGATCTCTTTTTTTGGTATGAAAATTGACTTGGTCACCATGTTCGTGCAGCTTAAGAGAGAGCACGCTCAGTCCTGGGTAGTGTTTCCCAAAAGTATTGTAAGCTTAAGTTGATCATAGCTTGATCAGTGGCAATGCAGCTACAATCAACTTAAGCTGACGATGCTTTTGGGAAACGCTGCCCTGGACAGAACCCCGACTCAAGTGGCATGTCAATTGCCTCGAGTTGCTAGCTATACGGCTTGCTCTGCACCGCTTCAAGGCCCTGCTCAAGGCCCAGGCCTAGGCTCTGAAGTGGAACCTCTTAATCTCTTAGTGTTTTTCTCATCAAGAAGATCCCTGGATCCCCTGGATCCCTATATATTTTTTTATTCTTCATTATATTGTCACGGGTCGCGAAGCAAACAAATAGATCCAAGTGCAGCAGAAAAGGTGTTTATTGAGGGTAAATCCAAAGGGCGTAATCCAGGTACTGGCAGGGGTCGAAATCCATAAAAAGCAGTCCAAACATAAAACAAGGAACATGAAACAAGAAACCAAAAACAAAAACCAGAGAACACGAAGAACCAGGGCTCAGACTCAAGGGTGACATTAACAATGAACTACAAATCCAGACAGCAACAAACCAGGTATAAATAGACAGACACTGATGAGGTGATACAAAACAGCTGGGTGCAATGATGAGTGGTGATTAGTCCGGGAAGTGTGTATGGGGAATGTAGTCCATGAAACAGGTGGAAATGACAGTCCGGGACGGAGTGCCCTCTAAAGGCTGAAGGGCACTCTCACAGGTGATCGTGACATTACCCCCCCTCAAAGGAGCGGCTACCAGACGCTCCACCAGACAAAAAACAAAAACACAAAAAACTCAGGAGGGAGGTGGACCGGAGGAGGATCAGGGGAGGGATGGTGGGCCAGATCCCAGGTACCTCACTGAACACCAGGGCGGTGCTGGAGGAACTGACCAGGCGGGCGCTGGCAGGCTTGGAGTCCTGGCTGATTGCCAGGGTGGTGCCGGAGGAACTGACCAGGCTGGTTCCAGTGGGTCTGGAGTCCTGGCTGATTGCCAGGGTGGTGCCGGAGGAACTGACCAGGCGGATACTGGCAGGACTGGAGTCCTGGCTGATTGCCAGGGCGGTGCTGGAGGAACCGACCAGGCCGGTTCCAGCAGCTCAGACGGCCCGGGCAGTGGCGGCAAGACAGAAGGCTTGGATGATGGCGGCAGGACAGAAGGTCTGGGCGGTGGCGGCAAGGCAGAAGGTCTGGGCGGCAGCAGCGGCAGGGCTGGCGGCCTGGGCGGCGGCGGCAGGGCAAGGCGCTTCGTTGGCGCCGGCAGGGCAAGGCGCTTCGTTGGCGCCGGCAGGGCAAGGCGCTTCGTTGGCGCCGGCAGGGCAAGGCGCTTCGTTGGCGCCGGCAGGGCAAGGCGCTTCGTTGGCGCCGGCAGGGCAAGGCGCTTCGTTGGCGCCGGCAGGGCAAGGCGCTTCGTTAGCGCCGGCAGGGCAGTCTCTATGGTTGGAGGGTCTTGCAGATCGGAGGAAGCTCTCTTCCTCCTTCTCCTCCGCTTACGAGGGTGAGGCGGTGGCTCACCCAAACTGGACTCACTGGCTGGAGCGGGCTCTGGAGCGGACTCACTGGCTGGAGCGGGCTCTGGAGTGGACTCACCGGCTGGAGCGGGCTCTGGAGTGGACTCACCGACTGGAGCGGACTCTGGAGTGGACTCACCGACTGGAGTGGACTCACTGACTGGAGCGGACTCACTGACTGGAGCGGACTCACTGACTGGAGCGGACTCACTGACTGGATCGGGCTCTGGAGTGGACTCACTGACTGGATCGGGCTCTGGAGTGGACTCACTGACTGGATCGGGCTCTGGAGTGGACTCACTGACTGGATCGGGCTCTGGAGTGGACTCACTGACTGGAGCGGGCTCTGAAGCGGATTCACTGGCTGGAGCGGGCTCTGAAGTGGACTCACTGACTGGATCGGGCTCTGGAGTGGATTCACTGGCTGGAGCGGGCTCTGAACTGGACTCACTGGCTGGAGCGGGCTCACTGACTGGAGCGGCCTCCGGGCCTTGACGTCCGAAGGAAGCCTTCTTCCTTCTCCTCCTCCTCCCTTTACCGGGGTGAAGCTGAGGCTCAGTGCCCACCTCCCCTGTGACTTCAGAGACGGATTCATGATCTGGAGCATGCACACTGCCTGGTTGACTTGGTGAGGCCCAATCTACCCGATGGCGGAGATAGGCGGCGAATCTCCAGAAATCCAAGTCCTGTAGCCCTTCCATCTCACACTGAGGTAGAGGATCATCAATGCAGCCATTAAAAATATCCTTCAGCGCTGCATCGTTGTACCTCAGCCCCACCGCCATCGTCCAAAAGACCGTGGCGAAGCATCCTACCTCCTCTCCCTCCTGGCGTAGAGCCATCACCGCCCCAAGCAATGCCACACGCTCCCCGCAAGTGGCTGGCCGAAGAATCCTCATGCTGCTGGATCTTAGGGGTGGTTCATTCTGTCACGGGTCGCGAAGCAAACAAATAGATCCAAGTGCAGCAGAAAAGGTGTTTATTGAGGGTAAATCCAAAGGGCGTAATCCAGGTACTGGCAGGGGTCGAAATCCATAAAAAGCAGTCCAAACATAAAACAAGGAACATGAAACAAGAAACCAAAAACAAAAACCAGAGAACACGAAGAACCAGGGCTCAGACTCAAGGGTGACATTAACAATGAACCACAAATCCAGACAGCAACAAACCAGGTATAAATAGACAGACACTGATGAGGTGATACAAAACAGCTGGGTGCAATGATGAGTGGTGATTAGTCCGGGAAGTGTGTATGGGGAATGTAGTCCATGAAACAGGTGGAAATGACAGTCTGGGACGGAGTGCCCTCTAAAGGCTGAAGGGCACTCTCACAGGTGATCGTGACATATATTGCATTTAGACTAAAGCCCGGTTTCACAGAGAAGGCTTAAGGCTAGTCCCAGACTAAAATGTATGAGCTGTTTTAACTGAAAGCAACTTGCACTGACATATTTTAAATATGTCACTGTCATTGTTTTGTATCAGGATGCAAACCAATTTTTTATTTTTTAAAGGCAAGTTTATAAAAGCTACTTAAATGTCCTAATCCTGGTTTAGTTTAAACCCTATCTGTGAAACCAGACCTAAAAGTTTTGAAGCACTTTGTTGGTGAGTGAAAAAGACGCAAGTACATGTATGCTTAAAAACTGACAGCAATAAATGTAAGCCAAATTGTTTATTTTTGGATGTTTACACTTACATTTATCTATTTAGTAGATACTTTTATTCAAAGCAACTTAAAAATGAGGAACATCACAAACTTTGTTATTAGTCAACAATATTTATATTGCACAATGTCAAGTTGAGTACAAAACACAGAATGCTAGAGTTGATATGCAGAGAAGAAAAAGAATTTTGATAAAAAGGAAAAAAATATTTATTAATATGCTAAATATCAGTGTTCAGGAAAGATTTTTGCAGAAACCATCTAAAAAGGCTCTGTCACAACTGCTGACATGAGACAGGCGGTAGGAGGAAGCTTTGTGCAGTGTCAGGCCGTGTGGTGTAAGGGGACTCTGGGATATTGCTCAGTGTGCATTGCTCATACATCATTTTCACCTCATGAACAACACTTGAGTCTGCAGGGACACTCCTGGACACCAGACGCAATGCTGTGATGGATATCCAGCCAACCACAATAACACAGAGTCTGAATTTTCTCCATTTTTAAGTTCCGCATCTGTAGAATCAAACGCATTTGGCTACAGAAACATCAAACCTGACGCGATGGTTTGAGTGAATTATTATTATTTTTTTTAAAATAAAAAATATCTAATAAACTGCTTATTTTAAAATGTTTTAATAATGAACACCCTCTTAATGTCTGAATATCAGACTCAGAGACAGTGAGTAAGTTCAACCCAAACAGGTATTTATTGACATGCCCGTCGGTGCAACTCTTTTACCCGGTCCATAAGACCCATCAGAGATCAGCTCATGAAGAATCTCCCCCTCTTGCTGTTTCCTGGAAAAGAAAGCCTCTTGAAATGCAACATATGACTGACAACAACCATAAAGTTCTTGTAAAATTTTAATAATGGTTTCTTGATCTCTCTGCTCTACATCTGAACAATATTTAATTTACTCCATAGTCTCCCCCTCTAAATGGTCATACAAAATTAAAGTTTGTTCAGCAGGAACCAAATGACAGGCTTGCATGCAGGCACGTGCCTCCTCAACCTATTCATCAATACCCATACCAGAGCTATATTCAAGGCTATCTAGAATTAATTGTTTTACTGTGTAGCCATACCTGGTTGTGGCATACTGGTAGTAAAGGACTTGGTGGTGCCAGTGTCCCTGGTGTTCTTGGAATGAATTTTATTAGCAAACGCTGTGAGTTTTTGTTCGGTCAAAATGGGCCTGCCTTTGGCTTGGGCTTGCCAATGGTGTCTCAGGCCCCTGGTCCTGTCCTTCAAGCCCTGTAGCAATATCATCAGGAAGATGTCAATCCTTCCCCTGATTTGGGGAGAGTTGTTAAGTTACATCAAAGGAGGGTTCAACGTATTCCAGGGGTGTAACTTAATTTGTTGTTGCAATTTGTTCAGCCCATTTCTCTGGTAGTGCTCTATTTGAACCTTTTGACTCCGGCTTACCTGGAGGATTGTTAGCTTCCCCTGCTTTAGTCTGGTTTCCTGTTGTAAATGTTTGTACTGCCCATGTTTTGCTTTATGCTCTCACCCAGTTAGGTCACCTATGCAGTGCTGACGTGGTTAGTTTGCCCTAGGGTGTAGCTGAGTTAGGGCCATTGAAGTTGTTGGTTCACCTTCCAGTTCTATTCAGTCAAATTGATGCTCTTGATTTTTCCAATGTCAACAGTGAAGATAACCAACAGGTTAGGACGTTGCTGCGGAAGTATCAATCTCTGCCCATGAGACCTGGGCTGTACTATTCTTATATCGTAAAAATTCCTTAAAGACCCCCTGTGGTGAAAATCAAGTTTTTAATGTTATTTATATGTCTATGTAGTGTTTTTAATATGCTTTAAGACAAACCATGTGCAAATTCATAAATCAGCACCACTGCTGAGTATTTTATGTTTGAAACTGCAGTAAACCAAAAACCTGCGGTTTGAAATTGGTGGTGTTTGTGACGTCACAGACTACCCTGTAACCAATCACAACAATGTGCCGGCAGGCTTTAGCATATCATTAACTATGACTGCTCTGAAGCAGGAAAGTCTCAAGAGAAGCCAGGTTATCCCGGTAAATTTTCTATTGATATGAAAAATTGTGTAGATTTATCAATATAGCGAGTCTATTACAATGTTATGATGAACTATAAGCCTTTCTCCACTGACGTTCTGAGTTGTTCAAAGCATTTGTAAGGATACTGATTGTTAGAAGGCAACTGTCTGACTCTGTCTGAGATGAAGAACAGGAATGGTGTGTGTAACATTAGCAACACATTATTAGCTGTTTGATAATGTATTCAAGCAAAAGGTTAATTATATTAATTCATATTAATTAATGACAGAACCGTCGCAAGGGCTGTGCCAAGTGTGCAAGCGCATAGGGGCTCTCGCCAAAGTAAAGTGATAGCTGACTTGAAGTAAAGCCAATAAAGTTGTTTTTGTCCTTCGAAATATTTTAATACTATAAAACATAGCTAAAACAATATTGCTCTGAGTGTGTGCATGTGACCATGATTCTTGTGCATATGCCAGTCAGTGTGGAATCGCACGTCAAGTTCTGAGAGTGCTATTCAGTCCTTTATAAATTATGATTTTGGCCGCCTCTGGAATGGATATTAGCCTACCTGATAAGTTCAAGTAAATACGCTGGAAATCCGCGTTCATCCAAGGATGTGCATTTATTTAATGTACGGAGAAGGTACGGGCACCTGCAGAATCTCATCTGAATGTTGTTTTTTTTTAAAATCTGAACTCCAAAAAGCAACGAAATTGTCATACATCCATTTGGTGCATGTTCACAGAGGAAAACGGCTGCTTGTTCTCTCGATACTGTCTGTTTTACTGAGAAATCGCTTCAGGTGATTCAGTGAGAGAGCAGTCCAACGAATGCAAGTGGATTCAGACCGTTTTGCAAAGGCGTTTTACCAATTCATAATTTTCAACAAATTGCTCGTCACTATAGCGAGCTGGTGTGAGCAAGTGGAGGTGGGGCTAATTTGCATATTCATTGATCCCTGTATATTAAATGAGGCAAGGTTGTAGAGTTACATTCAAGCTATTTTAAGGCATGAAGAAATTTTTTTCACTTGAAGTTTTTTTAAAATATGTCATTTTGGTGATCAAAGATAAGCTTTAAGGGATAAAATAATTGACTACAGGGGGACTTTAATTCCTTAATTGATAAACTAAATTTGTACATATTTTAATGTTTGGTGAACTTTAAAGATGCAGAAGGAATATCTTATTTCTGTTAATATGATATTAATAAATGTACATTTATAATTAAGTTTTTAAAATACACTTTATGTGTGTGTGTTCCTGATATGCTCTTAACTTTAAAGTTAAGAATTAAACACATAAAGCATTAAACACATTTCTTAACTATGAAACATTTTTTTTAAAACATATTATTAAATGCTTTATGAAAATGTGTGTAATATTACAACAAAACAAAACAACTTGAATTATTCTCTTTAAATGTTAACTCCAACTCCTGGCATTTCTAGATTTAAAATGAATCATGAGGACTTGTCACCCTGGGACACATGACCATCAACAATTAAATTACTTCCTTGAAGTGACCATAGCATATTCTCTTCGCTAATGGACTTGTGGAAGTGCCCTTCATGAAGGGACTCTGTTGTTGACTTTCGTTTGGAACACCCCTAAAAATGACATCCCTTTCCCGAAGTGCCTTTCAAGTAAAAGTATAACAAAAAAACAAGAAACACAAAACCAAGTAATATACAACACAAACTGTATGTAATGGACTAAATATACATAATTACATACTATTTAAATCATGCAAAATTATTAAAAAAATTATTAAAGTGTTTCACTTTGCTGACAGCTGATCCAATTTTGGGTTGAGATCTCTTACTTAGAACATAACCTGACCCAGAGGAGGTTAGCTATGGAGTGTAAGTTACTATGGCGATGAGCCCCGATAAAAGCTGAGCCACTTTCACGGTGCCAAAAACGCAGTGTTGGCACAATCTAAACTGAAACATACCTGGCTAGCCACCTAAACCGGCTTCATGGTATAGGCCCCAAAACATGAACAGAAAAACAGTAAAACTAGACATAACCCTGACAATACCAAGGAAATACGCATAGTTGAAGAAACACCTTTCTACACAGATTTAATAAAAGCGTGTACAGTAGATGGGTCTACATTAACTAACTAATTTTTGTTTCAGTATTCTTTATCAATAAAGCTTTTCTCTTTGATAGTTTTTGATAGTGCTTGTCAATGTAACGAGTGTAAAATCAACATTATTATTTTCACTCAAAATCTTTCATTTCTTATTAAAAACTCTGATTCTTTTATTTTAAATATATTGTTTGATTTCATTGTATTGTCTTTTGATTTAATTATGCTGGTATGTATATTTTTGGAGTTTTATATATGATTTGTAATGAAGTGTACTGCCCCTTTAAGAAATGCTTAACTTTGGGCGCGTTCTCTCCATAGACTGTAAAAAAATATGGACGTAGTGTCCGTGACGTCACACATAGAGTTCTGAACAGCAGTTTTGACGCAAAAATGAGGCCACGGCCATCTTAGCAGCACGTGACTGCACGTCACTCCCGGATAACTGAAAATGGGCAAAGAGGCGGGGAGGTGGTTTGAGCTGATGCGACTGCTTGCTGAAACCACGCCCGCCTAGCTCGACGTGACCATGTTAGCAGTCAAAGCCAAGGAGCTATCTATCTATCTAAGATACGATCTAAAATATTAATGAAGATAGGTTTTATTATTATAAAGTTCTAAAGGTTTACTGTCAATCTACGGTGTTTTTTTTTTTTTTGTTTTTAAGATATATGCTCCAACACCAGTGTTGGATGTGCAAATAACAACATGGAAAATCAAATGGGACTTCATACCTTTATAATGAAATAGAGATCGCGAGATGAATCCAATCCGTGGCACTTGGGTAAAATATGAGTGTCCATTGCAAAACAAAAAAACATTTCACATTTCTTCTGAATGATCTGCTCTCTGTCATCGTTCTTCAAGAAATAATGCAATCTGAGCAGCGTTTATGTTGTAAAACTGTATACAATCGTATCTACCGTGTCCAAAGTATATTTTTTCAAAATAGTGCAGCAGTTTTCGATATAATATCCATGCAGTGCTGTCGGATTTTGATATCCTCCCGCCATTGTCATTGTAGTAAATCTCACAACCAAAACTTTCAGCCAATGCCACGATCCAACAACGTGTGTTCTCTTCCGCATGCATGCACATCTACACAGACACACATCAGTCTCGAATATTATGCAGCAAGCCATATTTTATAATTGTATAAAATAATCGAGCACAAATACGGCTGAGATGCCAAGTTCAGCAGCTGGAATTGGCTGAGGTAAAGTGACGGCTCACAGACAGCAGCAGCATCTACATGTCACTCAAGTGACCACGCCCTTAATTATGCAGAACTTTAAGTTTTAATATAATTTAAACGAATGAGTTAGAAAAAAAATTCACCCCCCTCAGAGTTGTCATGAAGGGCAACATTAGCAGTATAGACCAAAACCACAATTTGAACCAACTTGTAAACACGTTTTTTTCTGCTATAAACTTGGCCAATTTAACATGGGACTCAATGAGATTCTGCTCTCTTTTGGAGCCTGTCCCTAGCGGCCAGTCGATGAATCGCAGTTTAAGTCACTTCCGTATTGGCTTCACGAGAGACTGGGTGAGGTTGCCGCTTGGTTCTCTCCTACGGCTCAGTTAATGCTAAGCCAAAGCCACTGGAAGGCAAGCCTGCAACCTTTAGCCAAAAAAGCGTAACGGCTAAAGATAACGCTCCGCCCCCCGCGGTACGCAGGGAGAGAGACCGGAGGCTGTTTTTTGAATGGAAGTCAATGGATGAGAGGCTTCACTATGCTGATTAAACACCTTTTGTGGGGAAATAGCTAATCATTTAATTAATGGACAGCCTGTTTGCTAATCTTCAGAATGTTTTACACTAAACTATACTTTCTTTGGGAACTATATGTAGATTTTAGCTTGATAAAAATTTATTTTTTAAGAGAAGGTAGACTAGGGAAAGTTGCGACTGACGTCACTGCCATTACATGATAGGCTGAGAGGTGCCACACGTGATTAAGTTAGCCGTTACGCTTTCTCCAATGGTAAGAGATACAGACCCTCTTATCTCCCCATTATCTCTGGCTAAGCTACACTGAAATGAGGATGTCTGGTGGCTCACGGAGCCAGAGGTAATACAATTTAGGGATGTGCGCAACGACTAATTTCATAACCGTTTAAACAGAAATTTTTTCAACCGACTATAGTCGAATAACCCCGCCCCCCGGAGACAGTCTTTATATGTGATCAATTTGAAAGAACACTTAATCTATGAACAGTCAAATACCATATGCCTCTACAAATAGATATAGCCTATGCGATATGCTTGCCTTGCATTATGATTATATTAAACTTTAGCGAATTCACTTAAACAACGTTAGCCATTAGCCTATTCAAATCAACTCAATCAAGTCAATAGGCAGTGCAGGGCCAATAAGTTTAAACCTAATGGCTTATTATAAACATATTTTCTCAAATAGAAGTTAGTCCAAATAAATCAGCTCATTTAGGTAGGCTGTTGTTCGTTACCACGGCAACCACTTGAGTGTCTGGCTTTGAATTCGCGTTTCTTGTGAATGAAAACTGTACACATGATGGGCGCTAAAAATCGCAAGAGAAACTCGATGTGTACTGCCAACTACATTATTTAACCACATTTCTTCGTTAGGATTTTGATATAGCAACTGTTCAAGCGTTAAGTAAGTTTCATTCATAATGTTTTCTCCTTTAATCCGATAAAACCTTTCATAGCGTATGATCCCCTCATAACCTTTCATAGCGTATGATCCCCTCATAACCGGTAGTATAACAAGCCTTAGCAAGCTTAATTGTTATTAGTTTGACATGACATTGAAGGAAACAGAAAAGTTTTGTGTAGGCTTTCAAAATACTCCCTCGCTTGCTCATCTTTCGATCGGACATTTCTCTGAACCCGCCGCGAGCGTCTGAGGTAAAATTAAATGATTTTGTTTTCCGCTGCAGATATACATTTTTCAAAATAATATTGATTTAACATTGATTTAAAATAATATATTTGATGTAACATTAGCATGACAGTAAAGCCTTTGTAAAAATAAAAAGCTAACACTAAATGTGCAAAAAAAAAAAAAAGGGAAAAAGGGAAAAAAATGAACGTTTTTTAACATATTAGTTGATGTTCATGTCAAAAACTGTTATTTTAAATATTTTAACTTGATTTACTATGTGGGATCACCGATGTGCCGGTATTGTCTAAGTTTATATTGTTTGTGCGCTCGCGTGGCTTATATTTCCTGACAGATGATGAAGCTTTTAAGCCACACACAGTACATGCTTTCTAATAGTAATTCTTCGTTTGTCCAGTTCTTTCGTTTTTTCAGAAAATAAAGAGCCAGCCAGAGACCAGTCAAAGAAGTTTGGCGTCCATTTTATTCACACACACACACACACACACACACACACACACACAATGCAGAGTCGACATCCCATCACATGGGACCGGATACATCAACACAATAAAATTGCAGCATTAATCTAGATTTTTTTTTTTTTTTTTCATTTCTGAAGACAATTTGAGTTGTATTTGACTACGCAAAACTTTCCACCACATGATCCTGCCAGCACATTGCTATATGGGTGCTATGTTGTTCTGTGTGGTTTAAACACATTGCTTCTTGCTAGGGTTTTGTTTGCCTAAAAAAATAAGAGCTATGGCCCAGGGTGAGTCCTGGGATTTGCCTGTAGTGATCAACTCTGTGACATTAGAACCCCAACTGGATTCTTAATGAGCTAATTATTCCCAACAAGCACTGTTATCTCAAATTAAGTGTATAAAATGATACTGTCCAGAGGTGTTAATGTTCTGCCAACATCAATGCCAACACAAAAATGAGTAATAGTAAGATATGTTTGCCTTAGCAAGCGCCAGAGTTTAATATACACCACACTTAATGTATGTGCCATTAATAATTCAGCCAAACCTGGCAGCCAAATGCAAAATGCATAATGTCTATCAATAAAGGGCTACAGCAGTTCCTGGAGGGCTGCAGCACACGGCTGAACTCCTATAGATTTCTACGGATTTAATTAGGAGCACATATGCTCAAAGAGCAACGCACGCAGAATAATGCAATGAAGTTCAATCAGTCAGAACTGCCAGAGAAAAAACAATACTCGTTTTATACATGCCTTATCTGCATTTATTGTGTTGAACAATGCAGTGTTAGTGTGCAGTGATGGGCAAACAAGAGATACATGAGTTAGAAACTGCACAGCAGTATATACTATTGAAACTGAAGAGACAAAGACCTAGAAAAAAAGCTTGATACCTCGTATTTACTTGTGAACATGCAGGGGGCAGGGGTGTTTTTGGATTTGATTTTTAATCTGCACCATATTACTACATAGTAAGTCAAAAATAGCCTACCGGTACATTCACTGGCCTTGCCTAAATAAATAAAGTTTTTTTCTTTTCTTTTTTTTTTTTTTTTTTTTTTTTTACTGTAACCTTAAAGATACAATTTGTAAGATATTCACAGTAAAATATCCAAAAACCACTAGGCTAGTGTTATATATTTTGTCCAGCTGATTACTAACAATATCTCTAATGTTTTGAACTACTTGTAAATCATGAGAAAATTCCCATTCTAAACAGTGACACAGGGCAGTGCAGTCGCCTGTCAATGACGTCAGTTACCCTTTGTTACCGCCTTTACTGACGTAGAAACCACATGACAAGAGTGTCGTGGACAAATGCGGAAGTAGTGTCTAGCGTCCAGCAAACCACTAGCTTGCTTCAAGCAGTTCCTTATTTACTTCTTGCACGTTTTATAGTGGATTGTGTTACTTATTTATGGAACATAATTACTGTTTACCATCTGCCGCTGGTTCTGTCGACAAGGACAGCTCCCGTAAACGTAAGTAGGGGCCAACCAAACAACCCAAGAAGAGTTTGGGACAAGAGGAGAGAAAGAGCGAGGATCAATATCGGTGTTGCATTTTCTAGATGGAAAGAGCTTCGCGACAAACTTCACCTAGAAAGAGATGCCGATCTCGCTTGTGTTTTACTCGACAGGTGAGTTGTTTTGATTTGTATCTTTACAGAAAACGTATGCCATTATAACGATCAACATGATTAGTATTATGGGGCATACACACCAAATGCGGGGCATCGCGTCTCTAGACCTGCGCGAGGACGCGTCTGATCCATAGTCTGATCGCGTCTTTGCATTGACTTTGTATGTAATCTACTCGCGCAAATCGTTGAACTCACGTTTGCTATGTATGCCCAATTATTGTGTTTGAATGTACACAAGTGTATATATTTGTTGAACAAGTGGTAATCGTTTTCATATCATCTGACTAAACAGTAATCAATTAATTTGATAATTTACTGTCAAACTATATTTGCTGTATTGTATTGCAATATAGCATGACGTCATCAAACCACGAGATTGTTATTGTTTTGGTAGTGCGCCCTCTAGTGGCAGGTCCTACAACCTGTACCTTTAAGATACCAACATTTTAGATGAAATTTGAAGCATGAAGCTAATTGAACAAACTCTGAGTTTCAGAGTAGGTTTGGCGCTGACAAATCTGTAAATCCAACCTGGTTTAGATCAGGCTCAATGGGCTCGGTATAAACGTTTTCTGTCAACTCAGGTTTAATCCAGAGTTTGTGATTAATGGGGCATTCACACAGGACGTGGAATGCGCTGTGCTATGAAACCCATTTATTTCAATGGCTTGCGCGGCGCCGGGACGACCAAAGCGCACGCGCAGCGGAGCGCACCAATGGCGAGCTTGCACGCACGCCGCGGTCAAAGTTCAAAATAGTTCAACTTTTGCCGCTGCGCTCTGTGATGATTACCTGCGTGACCAATAGGAACGGGGCATCCAAACAAGCGCGGAAAGTAAAATGGATAATGGATGAACAGCTAGTACCTTGTCTGTCGGAATTTCCGGAGTTATGCAGTACAAGTTTGCGATCGGGAGAAAAGCTGCGTCATGGAGACATGACAGACATTGTCAAGAGCTGCACTCTTTCTTCTTCTTACTAGCAGGGCTAGTGCTATCACTCGCTTCTTAGCACAGGATATACATATTTTGCTGCTGACCGAAAGGTGGAACAACAATCAAATGACTAGACGTATAACTGCCGCTAAAAGTTTTGAAAACTCCGCCTACTTTGCTCTGGCCAGTGTAGCGCAAATCACTTTGTATCTGAAGGGCTGCGCTGAACGCAGCGGTGAGAGCAGCGCATTCCGGGTCCTGTGTGAAAGGACCATAACTCGTGCACCTGAAAGTGTGACACGTGTGGCAAACAGCCATCGTAGGGAACATGGATAGCGTCCGTTTGATTCACTTCTCGCAAGAGAGCCGCGTAATTTACTTCTCTTCTGAAGATGATCGTTATGAAAAATATCATGAAATTAAATGCATTTACAAAGCAGGAATTAAAGGGTTCACCCAAAAATGAAAATAATGTCATTTATTACTTACCCTCATGTCGTTCTACACCCGTAAGACCTTCACTCATCTTTGGAACACAAATTAAGATATTTTGATTAAATCCGATGGCTCAGTGAGGCCTGCATAGCCAGCAATGACATTTCCTCTCTCAAGATCCATAAAGGTACTAAAAACATTTAAAACAGTTCATGTGAGTTTGGTGGTTCTATTTTAATATTATAAAGAGACGAGAATACTTTTTGTGTGCCGAAAAAAAACAAAATAATGACTTTTCAACAATATAGTGATGGGCGATTTCAAAACACTGCTTCGGAGCTTTACGAATCGAATCAGTGAATCGGAGCGCCAAAGTTATGTAATTTCAGCAGTTTAGCCATTTGATAGGAGATCCGAGTCATGATTCGATTTGATTCTACGCTGGAGGAAGGCCCATTCTTTTACAGGGAAAGAGATAGCGGATGTTTTGCTTGTGGTGGCCAGGGTAGGCCTTTGTGTGGTGGGACCGGTTTCTTTGGGCTGAGGCCCGCGAGATGATGCAGAGGGAATGGCGGTGGAGCTGGGCGGAGGATAATCACTCTTTAGGCCAGAGGATTATGGTAAAGATTCCTCGAGGATGAAGGATTTTTCATCGGACAGCGGAGAGCTTGATTTCGGACATGTTGGGAACGTAGGGTGGGACCTAATGCTAAAAAACTGTCAAACAAACAGAGGTAAGTCTGCTGTATTTATACCTCTTGTCATTGGTTGAGTTGATTAACTGAATGCTCTCCACTTGTGCTGATTGGTTTAATTATCTGAACCTGCTCCTCCCGAACTTTGTTAATAAAACATAATTTAATTTTTAATATGGCAACAGTTGTCAGTATAGCACTATGTTATATTACTCTAAATAGGTATAGGGCTAGGTTTGACTCTTGGGAGGATAAAAATTAAATTTGGGCCAAATGGTATGAAGCAGCTAACAGCCAGCACATTTATTGCACATGTAACAGAAAAAAATAATAATAATAATAGAAGAAACAAGTTAATACTTTGCTGTATCGTCCCAACACAACACTGCTGAAATGGGAAAAATTCGATATGTAGTCCAGGTTGTGCATAACAGAAAAATTGTCCAAAAGTCCTCCTGCTTCCTTCGCAAGTTGGTGTTTAGTGTAAAAGAAATATATGTATAAGGCCTTTTTTCCCCCCATACTACTACCCGGGTAGTGTGTGTAAAGCAGTGGTGTAATGTAACAAAGTAATAATACTTTGTTACAGTACTTAAGTATTTTTTGGGAGAATCTGTACTTTACTTGAGTTTTTATATTTCTGTCAACTTCTACTTTTACTCCACTACATTTCCTAAATAAAATGTATACTTTTACTCCGATACATTTTCCCAAAGCATTTTCATTACTTACTACAAAATAAAGTCGGAAGAACAAGCTGCAAGCAAGCATGTGCGAACAAGTGCTCGTACAACCACGGTTGATTTCATTTTCCGGGTTGCATCCGTTGCTGGAGCGGCTGAGAAGAGTGCGCTGTCATTATACGAGAGCGGCCTCTAGAGGCAAAATAAAAACTATCACTGATGCCTCGGAGAATTTGTTTTGACAAGTGACGTGAGGCTGCGCGCTGCACAGAGCGGGACACTTCAAAAATGGATTTAAAATGGACAACGAAACAGTTTGTTATACAGTGTACACTACAGTACATGTTTTCATATCATTATAAAGTAGCCTAATTATTTTATTGAGTAGATGCTGCATTAGTGGAGAACAGCAGTATGTTTGCCGTCTCAAGCGGTTAAAACAATGTGAAAAAAACACCAACTGTTTAATGTCACGATTGTTACCATTCATTCATTTGTTTATATCAATTTGTTCGCTGTTATGCATTCATTATCCAGCGAAACTGCATATTTAAACTGTATCATTATCATGCAGCGACAGAAACATAACAAATCAGAAATGAATTCAATTTCAGTTCTTTTTTTATTGGCACTGTAACACATATTTTGTTTAGATAATCAAGTTTTCTAAAATAGAGGCAAATAATGTGTGAAAGTGTACATATGCTATGCCTTTGTGTAAAGATGGTAATTTTTAAGCATGACTTTGGATTTATATGAAATGGTAACACTTTACAATAAGAGCCCATTTGTAACATTAAATAAGGTTAATAAAAGTAATGTTCATTTTTAATTTCAACATTAACATTTTAATGTTGTCTCTTACATTAGTTATAATGCACTATGAATTAATATGAACAATCAATGTATAATTAATATAGTATTTTTTATATTTAAAAATTACAAAGAACATTTTTTAATTATATTTTTTTGCTCCTTTTGTATTTTAAATTTACTTGTACTTTTACTTTCTTTACTTTTAATATAAACCTAACAGATCACTCAGATCACCAGGATCAACACACTTAAAAATACCAAGGGTTCACTCAAAGCAGGGAGAGTCTGCTTTTAGCTGTTACGCCAGCCGCAGCTGGAACCAGCTTCCAGAAGAGATCAGGTGTGCTCCTACAGTAGCCACATTCAAATCCAGACTCAAAACACATCTTTTTATCTATGCATTTGCTGATTGAGCACTGTGCTATGTCTGAACTGTTTGCACTTTATTTTATACGTATTATCTTTTTATTCTTTAAATTCCTTTTCCTGTTTTTATTTCATTTTTAATGTATTTTATATCTTTTATGTATCATCTTGATTCTGACTTTTAAAGCATTTTAAATATTGCGGTAAAATTCTGTTTTTACTGTTATTTCTATTCCTTATGTTCTATTTTTATTATTATTCTTTATGTAAAGCACTTTGAATTACCATTGTGTATGAAATGTGCTATACAAATAAAATTGCCTTGCCTTGCCTTTCAATACTTAAGTACATTTAATATTAAAAAAATACTTTTCGTACTTAAGTACAAAAAATATCACATACTTTAAAACTTCTACTCAAGTAACATTCAAAACAGTGACTTTAACTTCTACCAAAGTCATTTTCTGGTAAGATGTCTATACTTTTACTCTAGTATGTTTTTCGAGTACTTTATACACCACTGGTGTAAAGTAACAGCTTAGCTGTAATTGAAAAGAATCCCTCAATGAAGACAGGTTCGAGTTGAATGTCAGCAGGCCTTCACAGAATCACAGGTTCTGGCTCGCCATAGCTCGCATGAGCTCACAGTTGATCATGTCACAGGATGGAATCAGGCAACAACAACAAAAAAAAAAACAGTCTACACAAAACAACACAATTCAGAGTTAACATCTCTTTAAGATTCACATTAGCTTGTCACAAAAGAAGCATTACTCACAGGCTTCACTCACACGAGTTAGCAATATCAATATACGTGAGCATAAACGCACAAATAAATCTCTGTTTAACACACAGGTTGATCATCTGCATCTCAAAATACTCACTTTTCACGTCTAAATAATTTTTTTCCTCCATATGCACAGGGAACATCATAAAATACATTTAAAAAGAATAAAATCTATTCATTTCCCTGATCTCCATTTGCAAAAAGTGTATTGAAATACAAAAAAAAAAAAAAAAACATTTTGGTAGCACTTTATTTTAGGGTACGTGTACTTTCTTGGTACATGCATAGTAATTATGTTGTACATACAGGTAAAAGAGTGGTAACACAAGGTACTTACCTGACATGTATGTACTTGGAAACTAATAAGAAACACTGCTGTACGTTCCAATGGTACATACATGGTAACTACTTTGTACCTGTAGACAAGTGTTGGGTAATAACAGGCACTTACTTATAGTGTCCGTATATGGTAACTAACAGACACATTACTGTACTTACTTACTAATGGTATGTACATGGTAACTATTTTGTACTTATGGACAAGTGTGGGTAATAACAGGCACTTATTTATGGTAACTTGTAAGACACATTACTGTACTTACTAATTGTGTTAAAATGCTTAAGCTTATTATTACAAAGGATTAAAGAGCTGGTAATTCCTATGTAATGTTTATGTACACGGATGCACTTTATTTTACAGTCCTTTTCCATGTACTTACTATGAACGTACTAGTCAATATACCAGTTATTTAATGTGTAAGTTACACCTGGTAAGAGCTGGTAATTCCTATGTAATGTTTATGTACAAGAATTCACTTTATTTTACAGTCCTATTTCCATGTACTTACTATGAACATACTAGTGAATATACCAGTTATTTAATGTGTAAGTTACACCTGGTAAGAGCTGGTAATTCCTATGTAATGTTTATGTACAAGGATTCACTTTATTTTACAGTCCTATTTCCATGTACTTACTATGAACATACTAGTGAATATACCAGTTATTTAATGTGTAAGTTACACCTGGTAAGATCTGGTAATTCCTATGTAATGTTTATGTACAAGGATGCACTTTATTTTACAGTCCTATTTCCATGTACTTACTATGAACATAGTGAATATACCAGTTAGTTAATGTGTAATTTACACCTGGTAAGAGCATACGTAACTTTCAAAGAAACAAAACGTACATTTTTATACGTTTAGAAAGGTGCTAAAACGTGCAATATTGACATATTTATAGCACTATATTGTATAACATTTAACAGTAAAAACATTTTATACATAATGGCTGTCCAAATGTGTAGGAAAATGACAATTTTAGTCAAAATATAACATTAAGACGATATTTTGAGCCGTTAATCCTACACCTACCTTTAAACCTACCCATAAACATTTATTAAAACTCCGTACTGTTTTAAATAAAAGAATGACAGACAAACAAGCGTAATCACAACAATTAATTTATTGCGAAAATGTCGTACCAAAAGTAGTTCAAATGATGATGAGTTGCAGTCGCAGTCCTCTCTGTCGGTAAATAATAGTTTTTTACAGAGCAGAATATGATGAATCCGGCTTCTCTACGTGAAGGCGCGCACTCATTCAAATGTCATTCCACTGAAACACGGCATGTCGCAATCTGTGACGAAGCAGGTGAGAGCCAATGAGCGTTCGATATCAGTGCCGTAAACCATGTCATAACGCTTCTCGAGGGTGGCACTACTTTCAAATTTAAATTATAACGAGCGCGAACTTTGACTGTGACGGTCGCTGCTGCTGAGAATTAAGATGAAGATTGATGGATAAAGGGCTGAATTTGGATCTGTCCCTTACAAATATATGGATTTTAAAGACGTAGTACAGCAAACAAATAAAATGGGTGTGATTTGTGAATATATGTTGTGTTCTGATGTATCTTATGGTTGTATTGTCAGTCGCTGCATAGAAGAAAACGCCTTCTGTCTCACAGCAAACAAACTAAATATTACAAGTCACGAACAGACATGTTATTTCATATTAAGTAGATGAGTAAACTGTATTCAAAAAATGCGACTAAAAACATGTATTGATATGACAATTGAATACATACAACAGATTTAAAACATTAATCCCATGATTTTTTACAGGGGAATTCATTTACGTTCAAACTTTACGTTATATGATTTACGTTTTTATTGCTATTAATATGTAAGTATTTTTACGTTTTAGTCCTCTAAATATGTCAGTGTTGTACGTTTTTGTGTGTATGAAAACGTAAGTAAATGTACGTGTGGTAGAACCACATTTTATGTAAAAATACACACGTATTCTCATAAGATCACATTAATTCATATGTAATCTTTATGTACAAAGGTGCACTTTATTTTACAGTCCTATTTCCATGTACTTAATCTGAATGTACTAGTGAATATAGCAGTTAGTTAATGTGTAAGTTACACCTGGTAAGATCTGGTAATTCCTATATAATATGTACAAGGAGGCACCTTTTTACAGTCCTTTTTCCATGTACTTATTATGAACGTACTAGTGAATATACCAGTAAGTTAATGCGTAATTTACACATTACTTAGGGTGGGGTATGAGCATGGTACAAGATTCTTGAGTATTGGATGAAATACTTTTGCGGTTCAACTTGCCTAATCTTTACAGGACAATAATTCATTTAATAGGGGTATTTTGATGACATACATACAGATCAGTAACACTACTGTACTTGGTATACTCAGTTGTCATGTGTCAAAAGCCTTGCTTAAAATGACTACTTGATAAGTATTAACACTATGAAGTGCTGTATAGTTAGTGCAGTGTATCATTTTGTTTCACAGTAGTTAAGTAAGAGTCCCTTATTTGTGTAGTTACCATGTATATACCACTAGTAAGTACAGTAATGTGTCTTACTAGTTACCACACATAAGTGCCTGTTATTACCCACACTTGTCTGTAAGTACAAAATATTTACCATGTACATGCCATTAGTAAGTACAGTAATGTGTCTGTTAGTTATCATATACGGACACTATAAGTAAGTGCCTGTTATTACCCAACAGTACAAAGTAGTTACCATGTTTGTACCATTGGAAAGTACAGCAGTGTTTCTTATTAGTTTCCATGTACATACATGTCAGGTTAGTACCTTGTTTTACCACTCTTTTACCTGTATGTACAATATAATTACTATATATGTACCAGGAAAGTACACATACTGTAAAATAAAGTGCTACCAACATTTTCAATAAACATCTTTTAACTCTGTTTTTTCGTACGCTGTAACATATATAAAATTTTTTTCTGATCATTAAATCAGTTTAAAACACATCAACTTAACATTTGTGTTAACACAGAAACTCACCAGAGTTCGCAGAAATAACTTTTCAATCGACATCAATGTGAATTTGAATTCCTTTTGAAACCCATGAACATACTGCAACAATTTATATGAAAATTTTACACATTTAAACATCAGAAAGTACTTTTGTGAAGTTATACTATTTCAAATGCAGCGCTTGATCACCTCGTGCGTACCAGCTATGATCAGTCTTCTTCTAATCTTTACATCTCTATTAACCAGATCATGCAGTGGCCCCTACAGGAAAACTATGGTACTGCATTAAACTTGTATAACACTGCATAAAACTCTTGGGGTTTACATCCTCCCCTCCTGAACCTGCATGCGTCTCTGCATGTAGTGAATTTATAAGAGTTCAGAAGTATCAGGCGCTAGTAGTCTAACCTGAGGGAAAATATCAGTTTCAAGGGCTCGTGTGAAAGCTTGGTTTAGACCTTCTAATAGGGAATGCTTGACTAATGCCAAAGGATTTCCTAATGACTTATAGTTCAGTCTATCAGGTTGTTCCCTATGTCGTGTAGAACGTCTGAGCTCAGGCATCTCTTGAGCAGGTATGTCTTTATTTTCTAGATCATGCTCAACTCAGTTTCACTGTTTTTGTATTTTTCTTCTCATTCTTCATTCTCTCCTTGCTCAACAGGTTCAGCATCATTAACAATCAACTCCTGATTGGACTCATCATCATTTCCATCAGTGGATTTAGAATCCAGTTCCTTAGCAGGTTTCATCATCTTTTCCAGGGATTTCCCAGGTAAGTTATCCTCCATCAGGGTTTCTCCAGGTAAGTGATTCCTCTCCATGGTTTCTCCAGATAAGTGCAGATCTTTCTTACTTCCTGAAGGTTCAAATGGCCTTGTTTTAGGATTCAGTGTAGTTCCAATTGTATCCTCAGTCATGGCTTTATTGTAAGGCACTTCTCGAATGATGGTTATGGTAGGATATGATGTGTCTTGTGTGGTTTGAGGGAAATAATAATCCATCTCTGCATCATGGTTTTGGACTGGTTCTTGGACGACTTCATCTGGGTAATTGAATTCATTCGCTAACAATGTGTCTGTAGGACAAGACATCTTCTGCTTCCTCTCCTCTCTGTCACTTTCATCCATGGGATTGGTGGAAGTCAAGAACCCACAAGGCAAAAGCAAATCTCGATGAAGTGTTTTTTCAGGACCATTCATCGTAAGAGGCTTCACTACATAAACAGGAGATTCATTTATCTGTTTGACCACTTGATAAGTGACCACATGTGGTCTTTGACCACATGTTTTGCTCCATCGATCAGCAATCTTATGTTTGCCTCTTATTCCCACATTTTTGACAAGGACACAGTCCCCAACATGCAAGGTGGACTCTCTCACCCTCAGATCGTACCTTTGTTTGTTACGAAGAGCCATCTTCTCAGTGTGCTCAACAGCAATCTGGTAACTCTCTTGTAAACTCTCTTGCAGCTTTTTGATATAATCTGTGTGAGTGACTTTCTTCCCCCATTCTGGTGTGATACCAAAAGCCACATCAATGGGAAGGCTTGGCTGTCTCCCGTACATTAACTGATAAGGAGAGAAACCAGTTGTATCATTCTTATATAAACTTTTGTATCATTCTTATATCAATGGTTGAACATGGTCAAGCCATCTCACTTTGTCTTCTTCTTCGAGAGTACCAAGCATTTGAAGTAGTGTGCAGTTAAACCTTTCTGCGGGATTCCCACACGGGTGGTAAGGTGTTGTTTGAGTCTTTTTTATCCCTAACAAGAGACAAAGATCCTTAATCACAGCAGACTCAAAGTTACGACCTTGGTCGCTGTGCAAACGTTCTGGAATCCCATAATGCACAAAGAAGTGATTCCACAGAGTTTTGGCAACAGTTTTTGCTCTCTGATCAGCCGTAGGCACTGCCACCACATATTTAGTAAAATGGTCCATGATAACTAGGATGTTCTTCGTACCATGGCCATCAGGTCCTAGAGAGGGATAGTCCATATAGACTAGTTCTAGTGGCCTGCTGGTTTCTATATTAACTAAGGGGAATGCTCTTTCGGCCTTGGCCTTCCTCCTGATGCACCTTTCGCAAGTATTGCCAGTAAAAGTGTGTGCGGACCAGGTCTAAAGTCTGTTCTCCTCCCATATGACCTATTGAGTCATGCAGGGCTTCAAGGACAATCTCCCTGAACTTCTGAGGAAGAACAAGTTGATAGGACAAATTTCCTTTGTTCATACGCTTTCCGTGTAGTACTCCGTCAATGAATATGAATTGATCCATCACTCTGAGCATCAGCTGAACTTCTCGGATTTCATGACGTCTGACACGCTAAGAGAGTCGTTTACCAGTATGCAAGAGCTCAATCACTCTACTTATTGTGGGGTCCCTTGACTGTTCTGCAATCCACTCTTGTGGTGACATTCTGGGGAGAATGCTTAAACCAGGAAGTAAATCTTTCTGCAAGAACTCTGCTGGAATGGCATCAGCATTCATGGCCAAACATTCCAAAGCAGCAGGTGAAGAATTTTCCTCTTCTTCTACCTCAGACTTATACAAATGGTGTTTCAGGCAAATGGCTTTCACTGCCTCATTAGTGAATGAAGTTCCATTTCCTTCTTTCATGAACTGAGAAATAAATTGGATGCGGTTATCCTCAGTTTTAGAACTGAAATCGATGTCGGGCTGAAGGTGTGGTCGCCAGGACAGACCATTGGCATCTTGATTGCTCAGTACTGAAGGCTGAAATTGAAGTTGGACAAGGAAGCAAGCCAGTGGTGCCCAGCAGCATCAAGCTTGGACGATGTCAATATATATGTTAACAGATTATTGTCTGTCGTTACGACGAACTCTGCCCCATAAAGATAGTCATAGAATTTGTCTGTTATTGCCCACTTCAAGGTTAAAAATTCTAGCTTGTGGGTGGGGTAACGTCTCTCACAATTGGATAACCCTCTGCTGGCGAATGCAATAACCCTGAGATGGCCATCTTGCTCTTGGTATAAGTCAGCACCCAGGCCATGCAGGCTGGCATCTGTATGGAGTATATACAGCAACTTTGGGTTTGCAAATCCCAACACTGGGGCAGTGGTGAGCTTTGCAATTAATGTCTGAAAGGAAACATCACACTCGGGTGTCCATCTACTGCCAAAAGGCTTCCTAAAGTCAGCATTGGAGAGAGGTTTGTACTCCTTTTTCTTTCGGGGTGGACAGTAACCAGCTGTCAGTGCATTTAAGGGCTTTGCGATCTTTGAGTAGTCCCTGACAAACCTCCGATAATATCCAGTAAACCCTAGGAAGGATTTTAGCTCACTGATGTTATTGGATAAATACAATAAATACAAGAACTTCTTTCAGATGGAGGCGTAACTTGATAATACCCTGATTTCAAGTCCATAACAGAAAACCATCTGGATCCTGTTAAGGCGGAGAATGTCTCTTCAGTGTTTGGCAGTGCATATGCATCCTTTATTGTTTGATTATTTAACTTTCTATAGTCCACACAGAGCTGAATGGAACCATTTTTCTTCTTCACGACAACTATAGGTGAAGCGAATGGACTTTCGGACTCCCGGATGATGTTTGCGTCCTTGAGTTCCTGAAGGTGAGGTCTAACAGCCTCATAATCAGAAGGATGGATGGGCCTTACTCTTTGTTTAAAGGGGGTTGGGTCAGAGAGGCGGATTCTGTGCTTTACTGCCATGGTGTGTCCATAATCAAGATAATTCATAGCAAAAACCTGAGGAATGGAATTGAGCTTTTCTGCAAATCTGTTTCTCCATTCTTCAGAGAGAGGGGAGTTGGTGAAATCGAAAGTGATCTAGTTATCTTGACTGGTAGAACACATGGCATTGCAGCTAACTACAGCGGAGGCAGGTAGAAACTTTGGCTCTTTCTGATCAACAGAGGTATCCTTCAGCAAAGACAAAGCAGATGGAACATAAAGCTCGGCTAAGCAGCATTTTCTTGGAAGGGTGATTTCATGAGCGGTTTCATTCTGAAGGATAATAACTGTGAATGATGTTCTTCTGGGACTTGTGAGGACATAACTGCAAAGAAGCAAACCACCTGGGAGACTGGATTGAGTGCATGGCTCTACCACAAGGGGAGAATTTCCGGCTGTAGACACGCCTCTAACATATCCATCCAGGACTATCTTTTTACCAGCAAATAAAATTTGACTTGGCCAACTTTGCCATTTTGTTGATCAATTGTGTATCTGCACAACAGTTTCTGGACTAAAGGGGAGTATGGACGTCAACTGTTGAAAACAGCATGGCCATTACTGCTTGTGACACAGGACTTGAACAAGGCATCTAGAGTGTTAGTGCCAATAAGTACTGCGATTTCAAGACTGAATTTGTAGTCGGGAATTACAATTGCTATCGTGGTGACAGTTTCAGCTTTTCCAGTGATATCTTCAAGGAAATGCATGCTCACTTCAATGTAGCCCAAATAGGGCAAAGTTTGCCCTCCAGCTCCTTCGACTTCAAGGAGATTATCCAGAGTGAGGACTAGATGGGATGACAAGTATCATAGAATGACTTGGAGACAGTTGTCACCTGTGACCCTGAATCGAGAAGAGACATATAGGGCTTCCCTTCAATGACAATTTTAGCAGTGCATCTGGGACCTATAATGCTAGGACTTAACTCAATGTCATTGACTCTCTATTCTTTCTCTATTCAATCCATTGGGACGTTTCTTTCTGCAAAGGGCCCCAGTATGTCCCATTACTGAAACCCGACCCGGTTTAATGGTATTCCGTTTCACCTTGTCCAGTCATCCTGTTTGGCTTTAAGCTCTTTGTACTTCTGGTCTACTAGGGCTTTGTTAATGGAGCCTTCGCATAGTCTGACTACATGGTCATCTTCTCCACATCTAAAGCAGAACCATGGCTTTGGAGGTTTACTTGTTACTTGCTGCACATTTATTTCTGCTTTAGCTGGCATGACTTTTGGGCTTTCCACTAACTTGGGCTCACATCCTTTTTTATTTTTAGACTTGGAGGACTTTAACTGCATTTGCAGATCGGCCACTTGATTTCTCAATTCCTCAGTCTCAGACCGGCAAGCTTGCAACACACCAGGGTCGCCATAAGCAGAGACATCTGTAGCAAACTGTGTGTGACTCGTAACCTTATGCTTTGAACCGCCTATGTGTTGCTGCATCCAGAGGTGGAAAGAGTAACAAAATTTTGTACTCAAGTAAAAGTACTGCTACTTCAGTAAAATTTTACTTAAGTACAAGTAAAGTTACCAGTCTAAAAATCTACTCAGGTAAAAGTAAAAAGTAGCTCATTAATAATTTACTCAGAGTAAAAGTTACCAAGTTACTTTTTTAACAGCGGGGGTGGGGTGGGGGATTCTAGTGTAGTTCAAAAAAGACAAGGGGATATAAATCTCAAACTATTTGTTTTTAATTGAAGGAACACCTTTACAAATTAAAGTGCAATAAAAAATGTAATAAAATAAAATAAATAAAAACCATTTAAATTATTTAGGGAGATAAGAGTCATTTTAGTGCAGATCATCCCATAAAACATTTTAACCTGTTAACCTGCACTGGTGCGCTGACACACCGAAGCTTCTTTGTTTAAATTGGCTCAAATTTACTGTTAGATTTAATGTAATTACCTTGACAAACTATACATCATTAAAAAGATCTAAGACTCGAGCTTCAATTTTTAATCTTTATTTTACTCTCAACATCGTATAGTGACCGTTATTTGTTAATATGCGTCGGGAGTTATGAATATGAGAAACGGAGTCGTTACCTTTTCATTGAAATATGAGCGTCAGCTTCAGCCATTGAGAAAAAAAACTCTGTACGATCATCATGAAAAAACTCCACAAAATAACATCCCTCGGGGCTTTTAGCTTAAAAGCATGCACATTTGGAGAAATATTGATGGACTGTCATACGTTTATGTCAATTTTCTATACAGAGGAGTAATTTTTATTACATTTTTACCCAAAACACGCTGTTGTCGTCATATGAGCGCTGTATACACTGACTACTGTGTGTTCAACTCATACCAGCAGCCGGAGGGCGCTCTGTGCACACTATAGTCCACAAATAACACATCATGAACAAGAGGCAATCATGTGACGTGCACGGAACTAACAGAGGCTACCAGACATCGCTATAATCATTGATATAAACATACAGAACGTCACTTTTGAAAGTAATAAATACACGATTGTGACAATATGTGGTTTATCTGTTCTTCACGCCGTGTCAGGTATTCATAATAGTAGATTATATTTATAATGCAATGCTAATCGAAATAGCTTTTCTCATTGTGCAGAATAGCCTAAAATGATATATTTTCTGTCTGATTTTTGATCCAAAGCCACATCAAAGAAGGTTATTTAAAACAATTGACTAGTAAGTTTGGAGAAAAAAACGTGGCTTTAATCTTATAAATTGTCGTGTTTTGTTGGTGTGCTAAGCTAACATGCTAACAAGCCCAGGGATGCACCTGTTCTGAGCTAATGCAAATAAATAATTTTTAATCGTAAAGCTCACCTTTTTTTTCTCTTTTTTTCCAAGAAGGGCATTAGATACAGTTTGAAAGAAGGTGAAGTGAGAAGTTTGGTGAATGAAATGAGGGATTAAATCATCTTGAATAGAACATCAGTAATTATAATAGAGACAAAAGAAAAGAATAAGAGCCATAAGCAGGCTGGAGAGGTGTGAATGTGTTCAGGGGAGACTGAAACTGAATGGGGCAGTTACCACGACAAAGCATAGAAAATACACTTGAATAGATGACAATAAACATCAGTTAACATTTTAGAGTCCTTTCTAAATAAAGTCTCATGACATGGTCTTGAAAAACATGTAATAAAACTCAGAGTTTTAAACCTATCATCTTCAGATTTGAAATATAACATGGTCAGACATGTGGCTTTAGCTGCAGTGCATTTCTAGATTGCCACAAGGCCAACTTCACTTTTATTTTCATAAATATATTTCATAAAAATAAATTTCTAAGAACTTTTCAAAATTTCAAAGCTATTTTTAACTATTTTCTTCATTGTGACAATAATTAATTATGAGTTTACCATAAACTGCAAAGTGTCTGCTTTCAAATGAGACCTTACTTATGCTTTTAGTGCAAAGGGTTCATGAACTGTATCTGTTTTAGTTTGGGTATGTCATTTTTTGGGATTTTCCAAAAGCGGGGGTGCTGGCTAACAGGTTAAACAATACAACCACTGAATATGGCTGTGAACTGTGGATTCAGTAGAGCATCATTTTCTTAAATACAAATGAGTTGTACTACAAAACATTCAATCTAAACTGGGCCAGAGACCTTCAAGTATTTAAGACAAAACTCTGCCATTTTCAGATAACAGACCTGTCGAATAACAAAACGTCAAATGAACAACATGGTAACTTTTTATTTATTTTTTTAAATGCCCTACCCTTCTGTATATCTTTACAGTGTATTTGTGTGTTCATCCTTACTATATGAACTTTTTGTTAAGTTTGAGCAGCAGTTGATTTTCAAAGTTAGCAGAGTTCATCCTTGCCCGCTTTGCAGTGAACAACAGTCCAGCACTGCTGAAGAGACGCTCACAGGCGGCTGAGGCAGGAAGACCAGTGTTGAGTTTGAGAGAAAGGTTTTTGATGTGTGGAAATGAGTTCAACAGATCCATTTTGCTTGAGACACAAGCAAGGTACTCATCTAGCTCCCCTGTACCTTGTGACCTTCTGGACTTCATGGAGGGGAAGAAATCATCTTCATCTGATGAATGTTGCCCTACTTGCTCCACCACTGCCTCTGCCATCTGGTCAAGGTGTTGTCTCACATAGACCAGACCTGTTGAGTGACAACACACAACAATGCATAATGAATATTTCTGTCAACGCAGAAACTGCAAAGATGAATTTTACTGCACTTACAACACTATTATTGAGTAGTAACAAAGTAGACAAAACTGGGATTGAAATTAACAACTGATTACACTATGATATAAAACAATGAAATCATACCTGCTTCTATGATCTCAGCCCTCTCAGTCCAGGTGTTCTTGAACTTTGGGAGAAGGATTGCGGCAGCAATCAGTTCAGGGTCGTGCATCATCCCACCAAAGCGCTTTTGGACACCATCCTGAACTGCTCTGATAAGGGGCAGACACATCTTGGAGGATGTGTCCAGTCTGCTGAGTTTGGCTTTTAACTGGAAGATCACTGGCAGGAGCCACCCCATGTGTGTGTTGGTCTCAGACTGAAGAATGTTCAATGCCTTCACAACAGGTTTCATAACAGTGCAATACTCGGTCAGGAAAACAATTTCAGCTGGACTCAGCCTGTAGGACATAAAACATATGCAACTTTTAAAAACTTTGGAATGGGCGTGGAATGTGTAGCTGAGTATGGAAATGTATTTTGACAATTTTACACAAATACATAAAAAAAGAAATACAAAGGGGAACTTCGGGAAATGATTTTCATTTGTGTCTTTTCATACTTATGAAATTATATTTAAAAAAAACTCACATTTTCACTTTGAATTCTTCACAGACATTTCTGATAGAGTCTTCACCATTCTCTTGTATGATCCTTATGATTCTCTCCACAGCCATGTATGTAGAGTTCCACCTAGTCTGATTTGGCCGGATGAGCTGGAGCTTGCATTTATCTTCAACAATTTCTGCTGCCATGTATGACCGACCGGACTTGTTCCACATTGCTTGGCATTTCCCAAAGGCTGCACGTGATAGCCGTTTGTATGTGTCATTGTTCTTTTCTGACAAGACAGCATCTGTTGTGGCGACTAAATTTAACAGGTGGCATGCACACCTTTGATGTGGAGGAAGCTGGTACTCAAGACCGCTGTCTTGTTCCAGGATGCTGAATGTGTCCAGGTAATCAGCTTTTTGCTCTTCAGAAGAGTCTTGATCTGATTTTGACTCTGCTTCCTCAGTCTGTCTTTGCTCACCAAACACACTGAATGCCTTGATGAAGTTTGAGCCGCTGTCTGTTGTGGTTTTTACCACTTTTCCCCTTATTCTATAATGACAATGAATGTCATCAAGAGTGCCTGCCAAAACATCAAAGGTGTGTGACCCTTTCAATCTCTGGCAAGCAAGTGCGGTGGATCTCCTCTCCAAGGTTTCCTCATCTATCCAGTGAGCTGTCACCCCTATGTAACTTTGCAGGTGCGCAGTCCAGCAATCAGTAGTTGTGGCAACATAGCGGACTTTACTGAGGTGTGACAACAAAGTCTTCTTCAACTGATTGGCAGCTTCATCAATTCTGGTCCGGAGAGTGGGTCTGGATATGACCTTGCATTGAGGATTCAGTGTAAGTAAAAGTTCTTTAAAAGCTGGTTGTTCAACCAAAGAAAATGGATGAAGACCCTCACAAATGAAGTTATTCATGAGCTTGTCGACCTTTGCCTGTGGCACACGTTTGTTTGCACCCAGTGCAATTATGTCACTTATTTTTGCTTGCTTGGTTGGGATTTCTGGTAGTTCCAGGGTTCGTTTCCGTGTTGCCACAAAGTCACTGAAGGCCTTCAGCTTTGATGGATGTTTTCTCTGTAACCAAAACATTTTCATAATTTAAATCAATGTCATGTTCGTTACACATGCTGAATCTGAAATATTTACATTTATAGATAAAAGGTTTTCCACACACATCACATTTTGTCTTTTACATTTCATAATGCTTGCTCACTGAACCTTAAGATATGAAAATGACTATAAAAAAATACTGAATTTAGTATAGACATGTTAATACATCCACTGTCATATTCATTCATATTAAAAGGGATAGTTCAATAGTTTTGAAGTGGGCTTGTAAGAGGTGTTTATGCCTAGCCAGTGTATTCATTGTTTGAAAGAGCATAGAGATACAATGAGCATGTAGACAGCAACAAAAAACATTTTCCCCTGGTTTCACAGACCAAGCTTAAGACTAGTCCCAGACTAAAAAGCATGTTTGAGCTGTCACAAATTAAAATAATTTGGTAATTTTAATGGGACATCATTTAGCGTTATAAACTAGGTAAAAAAAAAAGTCATTCGCATAAGCAGATTCAAAACTCAGAAAGTGAGCGCACAATTGAACTTCACAGTGACAAATCAAAACAGTACAGTAATGTTGTAATGTTATACAGTAATGCTTAAATCTAATGCAACAGCAGATCTACTCTAAAATATAACATTTTTCATTCATTTCATGACACTTAAATCGTGACACTCGAAATAGAGCTAGCTTAATTGTGCATCGACAATTTTGCCCCAAGTCCCTGTTAATCACCGCCCCTCGTGCTAACCAACATTAAAAATGTCGCGTACTGATGCAACACAACAGTACAACAATTATATAAACTAAAGATGCAAGTAATATTAACTTACCTCAACATGTTTGCGCAGGTTTGATGTCGAGTTTTTATAAGCTGCCAGTTCAGTCGTCTTGGGCAAACACAGCTTACACTGCATAATAAAGCTGTTGCCTTTCTTGCACTTGATGTCAAAGTGGTCACTTAAATATGGCCAGGGGTTTGCCTCATGAGAATTTGATGGCATTTCGCTTTCAGCTGGGTCTGCATCATCTGTTTTGTCCGTCTCCATCATTCTTGTGAGTTTAGCGCATTTGTTCTCCCGCTCAACAATCAATCAGTGCAGTAGTTTCCGGGGAGTGATTTTTTTTCTTCTTCCCCATTGCATTATTTTTATTTTATTTTTTTATTTTATTTACTCAGTAACGGGTATGATTTAAAATGTAGCGAAGTACAATACTTAAAACAAAACAAACCTAAGTAAAAGTAAAATTAAAGATTTGAAAAACTACTTTAAAAAGTAGAAGTACACAAAAAAAACTACTCAATTACAGTAACGCGAGTAAATGTAATTCGTTACTTTCCACCTCTGGCTGCATCCTATCAAGTTTTGCAGCTCTTCGGTCCTCTTCAGTTCTGAGAAGTAACAACAGCTCAGCAAAGTCAGGTGGTGTCTTTGATTTAGACTCAAGCTGAAGGGTAAGTATCAGGGAATGATCCCAGCACCCACGTTGGAACTGTTTCAGTAAGTGGTGATTTGCGGAGGACTGCTTTACTCCATTCCGCCTGACAGCAGTGCTAAGGATGGTCTGCAGTCTCTGTAGGTAGTCAGAAGCTTTCTCGCCCGTGTCCTGGTGAGTATTTAGGAACCTGGCAAAGATCTCATCACCATCCTCCACCAGCCCATAAGCAGAATCAAGAAGTTTCACATAATCTTGTGGAGGGGCAGCGGAACCAAGTTTCTTGACCACATCTGAGGCTGGTGGTAAGAGACTTTCAAGGATCCTCCTCCGCTGAACATCTAGAGGGAGAGAATCTTGAAGCAAAAGGTCAGCAAGGAGGCACCATGTATCAAAATCGGCCAGAAAAGAAATGCAGCCATTTTGAATGTGCCTGCACAGCAGAAGCGTCATTTTTAATGACATGTTCAACAACTATGCGTTGCACGTCAGGTGGGTTTAATTCATCAGGAGTAAGTGCATTCAGTCAGACTTTAGAGTCTTTTTCCTCACTACTGGATCAGATTTAATTTTTGATCTTTTAGGCTGCGTTTTCTTTTTATATCTTTGCAGGATGGAAGTGTTGTGGTCAGAAGATGTCATATCTGAACCAGCATCATCGTAACTGTTCTCACTTGAATCCAGGGAAGAATGTTCAGCTTGGGCACGTGACTGTATAGTAAGTGGGGCCAACACTTTGACACTATCTACATGCCAGGTAACTGTGGGGTTTCGCACATTTTTTATCTCTAAGGGGAAATCAGGCTACATGAGTGCAACAGGAGTGTGTGTATCAAACTCTACTACTACAGTAGACTGCCCTGACTGTACAGTACTGGGGGCTACTCTCACTAATTTCACCACAACTCCATATTTTGTAAGGGTGTCAGCAATTTCATCATCAGCATCTGTATCGGTAATGCCTAACACACACACAGCACATTTCGCTTTGACATTGTAGTGTCTCTCAATATCTGAAACACTCATTTTGAGTGTTTCACTTTGCAAAACTTTTATAGAAAATAATAAAAAATATCAAATCAATCAAATAACTTGTGCTCAGGCTGTAATTATCCTCCTGGCTGGCTCACCACAAAAAGTGGTGTAACACGGCAACAGTTGTCAGTATAACACTATGTTATATTACTCTGAATAAGTATAGGGTTAGGTTAGACTCTTGGGAGGATAAAAATGAAATTTGGGCCAAATGGTATGAAGCAGCTAACAAGCCAGCACATTTATTGCACAGAAAAATTTATTTTGTAATGTTATAATTAAAAAATAATAATAATTGAAGAAACAAGTTAATACTTTGCTGTATCGTCCCAACACAACACTGCTGGAATGGGAAAAATTTGATATTTAGTCCAGGTTGTGCATAACAGGTCCGAAAAAAAAAAAAAAAAAAAAGATATAAATAAATAAAGAAAAGAAATTGTCCAAAAGTCCTCCAGGTTCCTTCGTAAGTTGGTGTGTGGTGTAAAAAATGAATGTATGTATAAGGCCTTTTTTCCCCCCTACTACTACCCAGGTAGTGTGTGTAAAGTAACAGCTTAGCTGTAATTGAAAAGAATCCCTCGATGAAGACAGGTTCGAGTTGAACGTCAGCAGGCCTAAGGCCTTCACAGAAACACAGGGTCTGGCTCGCCATAGCTTGCATAAGCTTACAGTTGATCATGTCACAGGATGAAATCAGGCAACAACAAAAAAAACCAGTCTACACAAAACAACACAATTCAGAGTTAACATCTCTTTAAGATTCACATTAGCTTGTCACAAACTCCATATGAGTAAATAAATCGTCAGAAGCAATACTCACAGGCTTAGCAATTTAACATAAATACACGTGAGCATAAACGCACAAATAAATCTGTTTAACACACAGGTTGATCATCTGCATCTCAAAATATTCACTTTTCATATCTAAATCATTTTTCTCCTCCATATACACAGGGAACATCATAAAATACATTTAACAAGAATAAAATCTATCCGTTTCCCTGATCTCCGTTTGCAAAAAGTATATTGAAATACAAAAAAACAAAAACATTTTCAATAAACATCTTTTAACTTTTCGTACACTATAACATATATACAATTTTTTTCTGATCATTAAATCAGTTTAAAACACATCAACTTAACATTTCTGTTAACACAGAAAATCACCAGTTCGCAGAAACAACTTCTCAATCAACATCAATGTGAATTCGAATTTCTTTTGAAACCCATGAACATACTGCAACAATTTATATGAAAAGTTTACACATTTAAACATCAGAAAGTACTTTTGTGAAGGTATAATATTTCAAATGCAGCGTGCGTACCAACTATAATCAGTCTTCTTCTAATCTTTACATCTCTATTAACCAGATTATGCAGTGGCCCCTACAGGAAAACTACAGTACTGCATTGAACTTGTATAACACTGCATAAAACTCTAGGGGGTTACAAATTCATTAACTCTATGTCCTAAACTTTAACTTGTCTGTAGGAAACTGACAGAGAGAGGGGAGGACAGTTGCTCGACCTCACCAGAATGTATACAGGTGAGATTTGTCTGAAAAAAAGAGGATTGACTATTTTAAAGCAGTGTTTTCTATTTAGAATTTATTATATGAACATAAATGTACTTTGTACATTTTGAGGGTCACCTCACCTGACAGCTGTCTCCCCCCACTTTTAAATGGTTGCTACGCCCCTGTTACCATGATATGCCCATAGAACACTGGAATATGCCCATAGAATTTCTGGAAAATTAATCTTTGTTCATGGTAAGTGCATAGATATCCAATTTATATTCAAGCAATTCAAGTATACTGTAAAACTAAATTTCTTTTTAAGCACTTGGACCATGAACCCTGTTGAAGCCATCATGATCTCTACCAATCTACCAAACTGTCTCTTGGCTGCAGCTGAATACAAGCTGGTATAATGTTCCTCTGCTCATTGTGGTGTTGTGCTCGCATATGGAACACGTGGGTTATCAGAATTTTTTAAAAGAGGATAGACATGTATGCTGGAGTGCAAATCCCTGGCAGGTCTGGAACCATTAGAGATGCTGGATTATCTCTGCAATCTTCTGGAGTGACACACACACACACACACACACACAAATGACGAGCCTAGGCTCTAATCCTCTGCTGCATACAAACACATACTTCCACCCATATGGTGGTTTATTATACTTTGCATTTATATTAAATAATTTTTATAATAGAGTTCACCAGCTATCAGTGTGGGAACACAGAAGAGTTCTGAAATATAGTAAATGTTTTCCTCAAACCCTGAGTTCTGGTTGACTTTCTCAGGATCTTTTGGTCCAGTGGTACACAGGGGAACATACACTACACAGGCATTATTCTAAATTGCTTCGGTTCAGTTGTAATCATTGCCACCTGACTAAAGGAAATGGTATAATGTCCTTTCTAGACAACCCATTTATCCTGTTTTAGTGTCTAAGCATTTAGTCTCTGTACACAGTCCACATGTTAAATAGTGGCCATAACTAACAATGAACAATTAAAATTATAAGATGAAGATAATTGGAGAGCATAAAGAAAAAGGAACCTGAGAATATTGTGCTAGTATGAATATTTAGATAACATTTTGTAAATTGTCAAATGTCAAAAATTCTAATTGTCTTAAAAATAAGCTTTCTATTTGTATTATTATTATTATTTTATATATTTTTTTTTTTTGTAAAAACTGTCATTTTTTTCTAGTGAAATGTGACCATGACATATTTTTGTGAGATTCAACAGAAATACATATTAATATTTAAAAAAATATATATTGAAAGTATTTCAGCTTTTATCACTTATTTTTTTTTATCACTTATCAGATCAGAATCAGAATCAGAAAGAGCTTTATTGCCAGGTATGTTGTTTACACATACTAGGAATTTGTTTTAGTGACAGAAGCTCCACAGTGCAACAGAGTAACAGCGACAAGACAAGACACATAATAAAAATAATAAAATAATAATATACAAATTTACAAGATAGACAAAGTGCAAAAACAGCAAAAGCATGTACATATAATTATATAGTTATATATTATATCATATATAATATAGACAATTTGTATGTATACCTTTCTATCTGGCCTTATTTGTTTAGGAACAAGCTATGATTTGCTATGATTTCTATGGACAAGCTATGATTTCTGGACAAATACCTTTGACTTGTTGATACTCAAATATTTTTTTAAGCCTGACGCATAAAAAACAATACTGTATCCGAGGTGGTCTTAAGAAAGTCTAGTCCACCTGGAATCAGGTTGAGTCTTGATGGCTCCCGTATGCTGACTTGTCCTCTAGCTTACTATGTGTGTGTGTGACACTACTGCGATCGATCATCTCTAGAACACTTTGTCCACCTACTTGCCAGGTTTATATCTTACATATATTTCTTGCTAGACAGACGAATGTGTCTGGGGAAAAAATATTTTGGGAGAAAACTTGTGCATCAGAAAACAATTCCTTTCACTTTTTACACGAGAGTTCTGGCTTTGCGTTGTTTTTTTATTTGTTAAAAAAAAAAAAAAAAAAAAAAAAAAGGGTTTTTTAAAGGCTGGTGGTGAGCCTTATGATTTGTTTGGATCAATGTTTTTCCAGACCACCTCCTTTTGTTAACTGTTCTCTCCTCTATCAATAATACAGTGGCTCTGCCTGGGAAGAAGCTAAATGTGGCTCTCACCAGGGCTTTGAACAGTAGGTCAAGCTCTCGAGGAGGTACTAATTAAATATACCCTCCTGCCCACTCACTCACACCCGCCTGCAAACGTAGCGTTCATTAGTCCTCTGAGCCCAGCAGTGCCCTCACCTCTCTAACCTCCACAAATAAACACACTTCCCTGCTGTCACAGCATCCCTGCTTTCAAGACCATGAAAATTGTGGGTGGTCACAGCTGGGCAAAATCATAAGATATTCATTGCATTCAGGTGCAATCTTATCTCAAGCTCCGTGTCATACCTGCAAACACCGGACTGGCGAAATAGGTGACTATGGACTTTTTCTTTTAACGTTTTCTTGGAAAAAGCAGTTGAAATCATTCTAATATTCTAATATTAGAATATAACTACATGTTTAGGTAGCAACGATCTTTTGAAACAACACAAATGCCTATGGTAACATCTTAAAATGATCATAAAATGATAATTTAAACAGCTTTAATATTTAAATAATAAAAATAATAAAAATAATTAAAACAATAATACAAGTTTCAACGATAACAAGAAGTTTTATTAAATTATTAACCTCACATTTCAGCCTAATAAATGATCAATTCAGCCAATTCAATTCAATTCAGCCAATTCAATCAATTCAGCCCTCTATATATATATATATATATATATATATATATATATATATATATATATATATATATATATATATATATATATATATATATATATATATATATATATATATAAAAGAGGTAATATAACTAAACATATCAACAAACATTCAGACTTACGGGTATAATGTTCCGAAAAGCATAAATACAGCTGTTATCCCTGAACACAAAGCAGCACTGCGCTTATAAAATATGCTTTATTAGTGTTTTTAGTGTGTTACTATATGCTTGACAGGGTGTTTTTGTTGGTTGCCAGGGCATTGATGCTGACCAGCTCCAAGTCTACATCATATTCTGGTCTCTATAGATTATGGCTCAGTCCCTTCTACACTGTTCAACAGTAATAGTGATCTTTGACCTAGATTCATCACTAATAACTCTGTTGTCATATTTTCGAGTGATACATTTCCCAGTGTTTGGTTAAAACTTGTCAAACACAATGTTCACAAATAACACAGCAACAACATCTCTGGCTTGATGAATGATCTCAGCTGCTGCACACCTCACAGCAGATTTCTAGACAGAACATGCTCAAGGCAAAGCAATTCTGCCTCTCACTGCTGCCAGACATTCAGCTTTACAAACACAATACTGTGAGTTCTTCAGTATCACAAGAAAATAAGTCATTTCAATAACCTCAGTGGGTGTAAATCAGTTTTCAGCTTTCTCAAAGCAATCTATTCCTGAGGAGCTTTATATATCCATAAAAACCTTCATCTGCTAAAATTTCTGTAATCAAAATGCACCCTGCTTAAACATTTAGCATTAAAACCATTGCCATAGGCAGGTATATTCAGCATTAATTGCTTTCAATGTGGACACATTTGTTCAGGTGACTATTCTGGTGGCTGCGTGGGCAGATCACTTACAGAATCTATTTTAGTGACAGAGAACATGAGCAAATCCTTCTGTATAATTACTGTCATCTCGGCTGATGAGAGCACTTCCTGCGGAGCGACGGGTAGCTGGATTCATCCACTAAGGGAAAAAAATGAGAGAGATTCTTCAAGAAAACACTGAAGAAAACAAACACAGCTTATCCAGTCATTTCCATATCATAACATTACTTATTTAGAAATTAATCTAATTAAGTCACTCCATCATTGACATCAGTTGATTAAAGACAAATCATATGAAATTCCACTGCATCTGCTGATATACTGAACTGCACAACTGTATAAATTTGGGAGGCCCAACTTATCAAATAATCATGAATCAAATGAAAAAAAAGAAAATTGAAAAATGAAAAATGAAATTTCTGAAAATAAATTTGCTCACCCTCATGTCATTCCACATCTATGGATCACAAGGTCCCTAGAGGGACCTTGTGATGGTGAAAAAATAGATGGGAGGGATATATATATATATATATATATATATATATATATATATATATACACACACACACACACACACACACACACACACACACACACACACACACACACACACACACACACACAAATGAGATGTGATGCAAAAATGAGTACACCCCACAACAAAAACTGCTACATCTAGTACTTTGTAAGGCCTCCATGATTTTTAATCTTCTATGCATGGAATGAACAAGTTCGTGACATTTTGCAACATCTATCTTTTTCCATTCTTCAAAAATGACCTCTTTTAGAGACTGGATGCTGGATGGAGAGCGATGCTCAACTTGTCTCTTCAGAATTCCCCATAGGTGTTCGACTGGGTTCATATCAGCAGCCAATTAATCACTTTCAACCTGTTCTTCTTCAGAAATCCAACAGTGGCCTTAGATGTGTGTTTAGGATCATTGTCATGTTGGAAAAGGGCACGGAGTGATGGTAGCATCTTCTCTTTCATCATAGAGCAGTACATCTGTGAATTCATGCAGCTCCCCGACACCAGCAGCACTAATGCAGACCCACATAAGGACACTGCCACCACCATGTTTCACTGTAGGCACCATGCATTTTTCTTTGTATTCCTCTAGGCAGGCTTTTTTGTGCCTGGGCTTTAAGAGAGGCTTCTTTGGTGGACGGCACCTATGCATGCCATTCCTCTGCAGTGTATGCCTTATTGTGTCACGGGAAATAGACACCCCAGTTTGGCTTTCTACTTCTTTAGATAACTACAGTGAACTTGCATGCCGATTTTCTTCAACCCTTCTCATCAGAAGACGCTCCTGTCGAGGTGTTAACTTCCGTGGATGACCTGGACATCTCTGTGAGATGGTTGCAATTCCATCTTTTTTAAATTTTTGTACCACTTTTGCTACAGTATTCAGACTAAGTAAAGCTTTGCTGATTTTCTTGTAGCCTTCACCTTTCTGGTGTAAAGAAATTATTTTCTTTCTCAGGTCTTGTGACATTTCTCTTCCATGTGGTGCCATTGAAATGGGAAGGGGTTTAACACCATTTTATAATCAACTGTCTGCTGGACACCTGTGTAATGAATAATTAGACTCACCTGTGGTTGAATTCTTGTTGAATTAGACATTTGTAGTCTAAAATGTAGTTTTGCTCCAGAGACTTTCAGTGGGGTGTACTCATTTTTGCATCACCCTAATTTGAGTAAAACTGAACATTTTGTTCTCTAAGTTATATTATTAACCTTATTTTCATGTTATAAGTTAAACAGATGTTATATAAAACTTAGTCTTCTCAACATTTTGAAAATAGTTTTTGTGTTCATTGAGATATTGTTTAAAATGTTACTTTTCAAAGGGGGTGCACTCATTTACGCTGAGCACTGTGTATATATACAAACCTGATTCCAAAAAAGTTGGGACACTGTACAAATTGTGAATAAAAAAGGAATGCAATAATTTACAAATCTCATAAACTTATATTTTATTTACATAGAATATAGATAACATGTCATGCCAAATATTAGCTAATTTTGCATTTCATGAGAGCTACACATTCCAAAAAAGTTGGGACAGGTAGCAATAAGAAGCCGGAAAAGTTAAATGTTCATATAAGGAACAGCTGGAGGACCAATTTGCAACTTATTAGGTCAATTGGCAACATGATTGGGTATAAAAAGAGCCTCTCAGAGTGGCAGTGTCTCTCAGAAGTCAAGATGGGCAGAGGATCACCAATTCCCCCAATGCTGCGGCAAAAAATAGTGGAGCAATATCTGAAAGGAATTTCTCAGAGAAACATTGCAAAGAGTTTGAAGTTATCATCATCTACAGTGCATAATATCATCCAAAGATTCACAGAATCTGGAACAATCTCTGTGCGTAAGGGTCAAGGCCGGAAAGTCATACTGGATGCCCGTGATCTTCGGGCCCTTAGACGGCACTGCATCACATACAGGATGTAACGTAGTTCGTAAACGGGAAGAAGGAGGTGGGAACCGGCGAACATTCAACAAAACTTTAATTAGAAATAAACAAAGAACAAAACGAAAGTAATGCCGGCAGACCCTCGCGGACGTCTGCCGGCCACACAAACATAATAAAACATAAAATAAAGTCCAGGCCTGGTCCTCTCTCGTCCTTCACGGTCGTCGCTCCTCCTTTTATGCCTCCGGAGCTCCTCCGTGAGAGACTCGAGGCCGGCGCGCCTCGCAGGTGATGCTCATTATCACTCGCGCCACCGGCCTCGCGCCGTTCCCTCACGGCTCTCGCCCGCCCTGCTCGTCACATACCCCCATCGCCCCTCGCAGGCCGGGGGGTACTCCCGAGACTGCGCTCTACTCCTCCCCGGGGCCTGTCTCGGCGGCCGCAGCACCTGGGGGTAAGGACAGACGAGACGAGAGAAAGGAGACAGAAGCAAGAGGAGCGACAGAACGAGAGAGGGGAGAGAGGAAAAGAGAAAAAAAAATTCTTGGTCCGGTTCCCCGACACGCTGCTGCTCGGTCCTCAGCCAGCCGGGAGGCTCTTCCTCGCGGTGCCATGCGGTGGCACTGGACGCTCGGTGGACGGCCCGATCCTCGACCACCTCCTGGCGGCCGGCGATGGCTCCTCCGGACTGAGGGCAGCCGGCAGCTCCTCCCCCGTTCCCTGCTCCTCCCCTTTATGGCGGACGGCAGCAGGCTCCGGCCCACGGCGAACGGCGGCGACTCCTCCGCTCCCTCTTGGACGGCAGCCACCCCACCTCGTCCCAGGGGCACGGCTTCGAGCTCTCCGTCCCACCTGTCACTAGGCTCCAGCACCACCGCCTCGGGCAGCCTCTCGCGGTCTTCACACTGCCGCGCTGCCCGAACTCCGCAGCACCGCGATCCCCCTCAGCAGCGAGGGCTCTCCGACAGCATGTCCCTCCTTCCTCCCGGGTTTCGGCACCAATGTAACGTAGTTCGTAAACGGGAAGAAGGAGGCGGGAACCGGCGAACATTCAACAAAACTTTAATTAGAAATAAACAAAGAACAAAACGAAAGTAATGCCGGCAGACCCTCGCGGACGTCTGCCGGCCACACAAACATAATAAAACATAAAATAAAGTCCAGGCCTGGTCCTCTCTTGTCCTTCACGGTCGTCGCTCCTCCTTTTATGCCTCCGGAGCTCCTCCGTGAGAGACTCGAGGCCGGCGCGCCTCGCAGGTGATGCTCATTATCACTCGCGCCACCGGCCTCGCGCCGTTCCCTCACGGCTCTCGCCCGCCCTGCTCGTCACATACCCCCATCGCCCCTCGCAGGCCGGGGGGTACTCCCGAGACTGCGCTCTACTCCTCCCCGGGGCCTGTCTCGGCGGCCGCAGCACCTGGGGGTAAGGACAGACGAGCTCGTCACACAGGAATGCTACTGTAATGGAAATCACAACATGGGCTCAGGAATACTTCCAGAAAACATTGTCGGTGAACATAATCCACCGTGCCATTCACCGTTGCCGGCTAAAACTCTATAGGTCAAAAAAGAAGCCATATCTAAACATGATCCAGAAGCGCAGGCATTTTCTCTGGGCCAAGGCTCATTTAAAATGGACTGTGGCAAAGTGGAAAACTGTTCTGTGGTCAGACGAGTCAAAATTTAAAGTTCTTTTTGGAAAACTGTGAGCCATGTTATCCGGACTAAAGAGGACTAGGACAACCCAAGTTGTTATCAGCGCTCAGTTCAGAAGCCTGCATCTCTGATGGTATGGGGTTGCATGAGTGCGTGTGGCATGGGCAGCTTACACATCTGGAAAGGCACCATCAATGCTGAAATGTATATCCAATTTCTAGTACAACATATGCTCCCATCGAGATGTCGTCTCTTTCAGGGAAGACCTTGCATTTTGACAATGACAATGCCAGACCACATACTGCATCAATTACAACATCATGGCTGCGTAGAAGAAGGATCCGGGTACTGAAATGGCCAGCCTGCAGTCCAGATCTTTCACCCATAGAAAACATTTGGTGCATCATAAAGAGGAAGATGCGACAAAGAAGACCTAAGACAGTTGAGCAACTAGAAGCCTGTATTAGACAAGAATGGGACAACATTCCTATTCCTAAATGAGAGCAACTTGTCTCCTCAGTCCCCAAACGTTTGCAGACTGTTATAAAAAGAAGAGGGGATGCCACACAGTGGTAAACATGGCCTTGTCCCAACTTTATTGAGATGTGTTGATGCCATGAAATTTAAAATCAACTTATTTTTCCCTTAAAATGATACATTTTCTCAGTTTAAACATTTGATATGTCATCTATGTTGTATTCTGAATAAAATATTGAAATTTGAAACTTCCACATCATTGCATTCTGTTTTTATTCACAATTTGTACAGTGTCCCAACTTTTTTGGAATCGGGTTTGTATATATATATATATATATGCATTCCCCCGCAAAAGTATTACTTTCCCCAGAAAAACTTTGCATTTGCTTGCAAAACTTTTATGATGGAAATAATATGAGGAGCAGGAAAAACTACATTTCAGTGCTTTTGTGAGTGAACGCAAAGTTTCTCTTGGAAATGCAATACTTTTGCGAGAGAACACAATACAATGGATACAATGGTTCCCTAATTCTTTTTACAGTTGTGCTCTGAATTATTGGCACCTTTGGTAAATGTGAACAAAGATGACTAAAAAAAATAAATCTGCTTTTTTTATCCTTTTGATCTTTAATTAATAAAATTAGCAAAAATCTAACCTTTCATTGAAGGAAAAGAATTGAAAGTGGGGGGAAAATCACATTATGAAATAAATGTTTTTCTCCGAAACACATCGGCCACAATTATTAGCACCCTTTTATTCAATACTTTTTGCAACCTCCTTTTGCCAAGATAACAGCTCTGAGTCTTCACCTATAATGCCTGATGAGTTTGGAGAACACTTGACAAGAGATCAGAGACCATGCCTTCATACAGTATCTCTACAGATCCTTCCGATTCCCAGCTCCATGTTGGTGCTTCTTATCTTCAGTTCACTCCACTCATTTTCTTTAGGGTTCAGGTCAGAGGACTGGGACGACCATGGCAGAAGCTTCATTTTGTGCTTAGTGACACATTTTTGTGTTGGTTTTGATGTTTGTTTTGGATCACTGTTCTGATGGATGATCCAACCATGGCCCATTATAAGATTTCTAGCAGAAGCGGTCAAGTTTTTATTTTTTTATCTGTTGGTATTCAATAGAATCCATGATACAATGTATCTGAATAAGATGTCCAGGACCTCCAGCGGAAAAATAGGCCCAGAACAGAAAAAGATCCAGCAGTATATTTAACCGTGGGCATGGAGTACTTTTTATTCCTGTGTGCACCAAACCCATCTGGTGGGTTTGCTGCTAAAAAAGCTCTTTTTTTAGTTTCATCTGACCATAGAATCAGGTCCCTTTTGAAGTTCCAGTCTTTGTCTGACAACTGAATATGATGGAGTTTGTTTCTGGATGAGAGCAGAGGATTTTTCTTGAAACCCTCCTGAACAACTTGTGGGGATGTAGGTGCTGTTTGATAATTTTTTTAGGCTTTCTGAGACTCAAGACTTAACTAATCTCTGCAATTCTCCAGCTGTGATCCTTGGAGAGTCTTTGGCCACTCAAACTCTTCTCCTCACCATGCATTAGGATGATACAGACACCTTTAAAAAAAATCTTATATTTGTCATTCTGATGACTAAGGGCATCCTAATTTTGAAGACTGATAACCTGTCAATTAAGAAAAATATACATATATATTTACAAAAGAGATATTAAAAGAAGGGCTTTGTCCAAAACAAAATAGAGTGATTGTTACAATTGAAAAACTTGGAAGGCCATTTCAAATATTATTTTTACGTTATTTATGAAATTAATGACAGTAACAAAATTGATGGTAACAGAGATGACAGGACACACATTCTTCAGCATACACTCTACATATTAGTTTATATAATATATTTAAATAGTTAATACGTTAATTACAAGATTCGTGTACCAACAATACTAATACTAACAATAGTAAAAATACTAACTAAAAATTAAACCGATGCTCATATGCCACCTATGCTCAATGATGTAGACATCAATAATACACCTGGGATGACCTTTTAAAATTGTTGCATTTTACACAGATAAATGTTAAAATCAGTTTGGCTAAGTCTGACACCTAACCTGTCATCCCTGTTACCCACACGTCAAGACGTGTGGTTTTAAAGTTTCTTTTAGTCAGACAGGAGAGTTTGTTTACCTGCTTTATTAGTTTCGGCTACTCCCTGTAGCCTTCATCAGAAGCGTCACATGATGTTGCTGTGACGTGTCTTGTAGGCTGCTTATGTTGTTTTGCCAGACAGTAGGGAGAGCTTGCGCCCCCTACTGTCTGACGCTTTCTCCAGGACCACATCCCAGGTGTGGGATAAGGTGTAGGCTCCCTCGTCCCGCTTCATAGTCCTTGGTGTGCATTTCCTAATCTCAGTGACCTCCCTGATCCAGCGGTGATAATTGTTACTTTCAGCACGGATGACCCTGGCATTATCCCAGTCCATGATATGATTTTCCCTCTTGCAGTGGTCCGATATGGCTGATTTGAGATTTACCTGTTCTGCTTGTTCTTTTATTGCTCTCGTTTGTCTACTGGATGTTTTTTTTTTTCACATTCTGTCTGATGTTCCTTTTTCCGTGTTCCAAATGTTCTGCCTGTTTCACCTATGTATGTTTTGTTGCATGATAGACATGGTATTTCATATATGAGGTCACATTTGTGTTCTTGTTTTATTCTGTCCTTGGGTTTTACTAGTAACTGTATGAGTTTTGTATGTGGTTTTACTGGTGTGTTTATTTTGTGTCTTTTCATGGCCCTTTGTATGCGTTCTGTGACACCCCAGATGTATGGTAATGTAATTATTGCAGGTGTGTTTGTGTTTTGTGTCCTCTTCTTCCTTCTTGTTTCTTTGCCTGTGTTTTGTGCCTGTTTTCTTCCCTTTTCTATGGCCCAAGTAGGATACAGACATGTTTTGAGATCCAGAAAAGCTATGGTATTATTTGTTTCTTCTTCATGTGTGAATTTTATGTTTCCGGTGTGGTCGCTTCTGACGAATGCTACAGGAAGTAGCCGAAACTAGTAAAGCAGGTAAACAAACTCTCCTGTCTGACTAAAAGAAACTTTAAAACAGTACTTAACTTATGAAGACAGTATGAATCTACTCAAAAGGTCAAGACCTGTTACTCTGAAAAAAGCAACAAGGTTGACGGTAACAGGTTTGACAATTTAAAGCTAATTTTGCTATTTGCTAGCTAACAGACCAGATTTCAAAAGCACATTTTGTACACTTTGAAGGGATATTACTTGTAGTTAATGATTGTGTTACATTAAATAAATAAGTGTTTAAATGTATACTTAAAAAATGGTAACAGGTTTGACATTGCATGATATCCCCACTCAGTCAAACCTCATAAATAATAAAAAATTATAGAACAGAGAGAGAAACTTATTTTTATTTTAACTATTGGCATCCTGGTTTAGAGATGATGTAACTTCCTGGAAGTGATGTCACTGGAATGTACCATTATTTATACAAGGTTCTTTGGTGACGGTAACAGAGCTGACACGAAATCAGGGACACAATAAAATGATTTATATTTTATAAAAACTTAATTTAATGAAAAAAGTAAGCTCTCTCCATCCCCAGCACTACTCCACTGAACAAGGCCTCAATAAATAATAAATAAACAAAATAAATAAAAATAAATAAACAAACAAACAAGAGATACTGATATACCAGTTTAGTTAGAATGATGTAAACAATATTTATAAAAAATTAAAGAATATTCACAATGGGCAAATATCTGCATTAAGCCTAAAAACCATGATATGCAAAAAGGGCTTAATGGAGGAATTAACTTTAAGCTCTCTAGGAGGTACTGTAATCTGTTTTGCCATTTGGATTATTATTCAGTGCAATGGTTGGAGTGAATTAAAGTGAAACTTAAAGAGATAGTTCACCCAAAACTGAAAATTCAGTCATCATTTTCTCACCCTCATATGATTTTCTTTCTTCTGCAGAACACAAAAATAAGACATTTAGAAGATTGTTGCAAACGAAATAGAAAGTCAGGTTTGGAGCATGTGGCATGGGGGTGAGTAAATGATTACAGAATTTTCAGTTTTGAGTGAACTATCCCTTTAAGTGCACAGACAGGCCAGAGAACCAGAGTATTTAGCTGTCTCAGGTTTACAATTTAAATTGAGCAGTGGAGTGGAATTTGCACTCTCAACATGATGACAAGCTTAGTGGTGGCTTCAGGATATCAGTAAAAAGATTAAGAGGATGAACATGGACTTTGGGAGGAAACATGGGGCAGAAAGCATGGTGTCACAATCAATGGGGTTTCAATGGGAATCACAGGTTTACCAGCTTTTTAAACAGCCTTTACTCTGGTGACCAGGAGGTGACATGTTCTGTTCACTTAGTTTTGTCGTGGCCATGACATATTAACTCGTGGTAACATGATAATATGTTGTGGCCACAAGATAATTTTTTCGAGGTAACAACATCGTAATGGCCACATGGTGTAAAGTCGTGGATGTTGAGGGAAAGACATAAACAACCTGCGCAACCATAGCAACCTGGAATTATCAGAAATGGATAGGCCTATAATAATTAATTTTTAATTAGGGAAAAGCACAGGATTAAGAAGTGATTATATTAACATATTGCCTATTGTACACTCTCAGAAAAAAAGGTACGGCACTGTCACTGGGGCAGTACCCTAAGGTACAAAAGTGAAAAGGTACATCTTTGTACCTTGCTTGCCCCTAAATGGTACATATTAGTACCTTAAAGGTACATATTAGTACTTTAAAGGGGTCATGAACTGTGTTATGTTATTGTTTTATAATGTTTCCTGGGGTGCACTTGTAATGTTTTTATGCTTTTTACATCAAAACTTGTCATAATTTAAAAATAAAAGGCATTTTTCCTGCCCTGATTTTATCCCTCTTGTTTGAACGCTCTGTTTTAGGGGCATGTCTGCTGTGAGACTTCACTGCTGTAAACACTGCTGTGACTGGCTAACATATTTGCATATGAAATAGCTACACTATATTGCCAAAAGTATTAGGACACCCCTCCAAATCATTGAATTCAGGTGTTCCAATCACTTCCATGGCCACAGGTGTATAAAATCAAGCACCAAGGCATGCAGACTGCTTCTACAAACATTTGTGAAAGAATGGGTTGCTCTCAGGAGCTCAGTGAATTCAAGCATGGTACCGTGATTGCCACCTTATTGCACAGGTTGCCACCTGTGCAATAAGTCCATTCGTGAAATTTCCTCACTACTAAATATTCCACGGTCAACTGTTAGTGGTATCATAACAAAGTGGGGTAACACTTTAGAATACTGATCCTTCATTAATGAATAACTACACAGGAACAAATGAGTAATGCATTATTAACACTCTAGTAACTACTATTAACTAACAAGTAACTCTGATGAATGAATTAGTAAGTAATAGTGCTCAGTTGAAGGTGGTAGTTCACTATTCGTTAATCAGTAACTACTTTTTTTTCATACCTCCCAGAGAACTACTAAGAACTACTATATACATGTTCATAATTAATGTGAATAATGCATAATGTATAATTAATTCTAAAAAAAACATGATAACTCTCTAATAACTACTGAAGTCATTGTAAACTTTTGAGGTTTTTGTAAAGTATTGGATAGTAATAACTCAAGAGTTACTATATAACTCTAAAGTAACTACTTCTTATTTGGATCAGTATTCTAAAGTGAAGATCATAGTAACCCACTAGTAATTACTTAAGTGTTACTACATCCTTCTAAAGGAACTACTAATTATTTGGATCAGTATTCTAAAGTGAAGATCATGGTAACCCACTAGTAATTACTAGGGTTACCAAATATATCATAGGGAATTACTGTACAAAAACATACAAAAACATCAAAAGTTTACAAAGACTTCAGTAGTTACTAGAGAGTTATCATGCTTTTCACTTTAGAATACTGAACCATATAATTAGTAATTCCTTCTTAAATATTTGGTAATACTTCAGTCATTACTAGTGGGTTACCAAGGCCTTTACTTTAGAATTAATTATACATTATGCATCATTCATGTTAATTATGAACCTGTATATAGTAGTTCTTAGTAGTTCTCTGGGAGGAATGAAAAAACAGTAGTTACTGATTAGTTAATAGTGAACTACCACCTTCAACTGAGCACTATTACTTACTAATTCATTAATCAAAGTTTCTTGTTAGTTAATAGTAGTTACTAGAGTGTTAATAATGCATTATTCATTTGTTCCTGTGTAGTTATTCATTAATGAAGGATCAGTATTCTAAAGTGTTACCCAAAGTGGAAGCCATTGGGAACAACAGCAACTCAGCTACAAAGTGATAGGCCACGTAAAATCACAGAGCGGGGTCAGCACATGCTGAGGTGCACAGTGCACAGAAGTCACCAACTTTCTGCAGAGTCAATAGCTACAGACCTTCAAACTTTGTGTGGCCTTCAGATTAGCTCAAGAACAGTGCGTAGAGAGCTTCATGGAATGGGTTTCCATGGCCGAGCAGCAGCATTCAAGCCTTACATCACCAAGTGCAATGCAAAGCGTCGGATGCAGTGGTGTAAAGCCGCTACTGGACTCTAGAGCAGTGGAGACGTGTTCTCTGGAGTGACAAATCATGCTTCTCTGTCTGGCAATCCGATGGGTGAGTCTGGGTTTGGCGGTTGCCAGGAGAACGGTACTTTCCTGACTGTATTGTGCCAAATGTAAAGTTTGGTGGAGGCGGGATTATGGTGTGGGGTTGTTTTTCAGGGGTTTGGCTTGGACCCTTAGTTCCAGTGAAAGGAACTCTTAATGCTTCAGTATACCAAGACATTTAGGACAATTTCATGCTCTCAACTTTGTGGGAACAGTTTGGGGATGGGCCCTTCCTGTTCCATCATGACTGTGCACCAGTGCACAAAGAAAGGTCCATAAAGACATGGATGAGCATGGATGGAGGAACTTGACAGGCCTGCACAGAGTCCTGACCTCAACCCGATAGAACACCTTTGGGATGAATTACAGCGGAGACTGCGAGACAGGCCTTCTTGTCAACATCACTGCCTGACCTCACAAATGCACTTCTAGAAGAATGGTCAAAAATTCCCATAAACACACTCCTAAACCTTGTGGAAATCCTTCCCAGAAAAGTTGAGGCTGTGATCGCTTCAAAGGGTGGGCCAAAGGCAGGCGTCCCAAAACTTTTGGCAATATAGTGCAAGTTTTACTCTCTAGAAAACTTTTAGCATATTTTTACTATTGTAGGTCTCAAGGTTAACTAATTGTGAAAAGTGTTGATTATAGCATTAGATTTGGATCTATGGTATTATATTTAGATAGTGGCATAAAAGGTTGGTGTGATGATGAACATTGTTGCCAATCACAGACATGTTGTTGAGCGTATGAAAGCAGTGATCTCCTCATTACAACTTAATTTCTGCACACTAACGAATGCTTTCATCATAAATAACAGTGCAAACACGGTGAAACTACTGTAAGAGATTCGTTGTATAAGTGCCGCGAGTCCAGAGCTCTGTCACTGATAAACTTGCTCTGTTTGATTGACAGCTCCAGAGCATGCTGTTTGATTGACAGCTCCAGTGATTGTAAAGGGAGCATTCGTTGATTGCTTTCTTTATATAATTTAATCACCATTTAAATGACAGATTATTTTCATCCTACAAGAGAAACAACGTGAAGTTGACCATAGTCACTGGTTTGATTTACTGATATACAGACAAAGAACATCTGACTGTACATGAATCAATACATATCAGGCATTAGAACAGTTACTCACATGTCTTTTAAATCCTTTCACTGATATAAGATATCTGTCACGGGTTCATACACGAAGATGGGAGACAGATCCAATTGCAGGTAATTTATTAGGGAAATCCAAAATCGTAGTCCACAACAAGCATGAGTCAAAAACCAGGTATCAGTCCATAAAAAATAACAAAAACAAAACACGGGAACAGGAAACAAGACAGACCGGGAAAGTGATCTGAAAACTCCAGGAAGTGAACAGAAACAGACAGGGTATAAATAGACAGACACTGATTAAATGATACATGACAGCTGGTGGTAATGAAGTGATAATGGGATAATGAGTCCGGCAGTGCGTTATGGGTAGTGTAGTCAATGGGTGAAAGAGTCCAGGATGGAGTGCCCTCAAGTGGCAGATAGGGCACTCACACTATCGATCGTGACATTACCCCCCCTCAAAGGAGCGGCTACCAGACGCTCCACCAGACAAAACAAAAACACAACTCAGGAGGGAGGTGGACAGGAGGAGGATCAGGGGGAGGGATGGCGGGTCAGATCCAGGGTGCCCCACAGATAGCCAGGGCGGTGCTGGAGGAACTGACCAGGCTGGTTCCAGCGGTTCTGGAGTCCTGGCTGAGAGCCAGGGTGGCGCTGGAGGAACTGACCTTAGTTGGCGCCGACAGGGCAAGGCGCTTAGTTGGCGCCGGCAGGGCAAGGCGCTTAGTTGGCGCCGGCAGGGCAAGGCGCTTAGTTGGCGCCGGCAGGGCAAGGCGCTTAGTTGGCGCCGGCAGGGCAAGGCGCTTCGTTGGCGCCGGCAGGGCAAGGCGCTTGGAGAACCCACGAACAGCCACTAGAGTGGTCTCCAGGCCTTGTAGGACGGAGGAAGCCCTTTTCCTCCTTCTCCTCCGCTTATGAGGGTGAGGCAGTGGCTCACCCAAAATGGACTCACTGGCTGGAGCGGACTTACTGACCGGAGCGGGCTCACTGGTTGGAGCGGGCTCTGAAGTGGACTCACTGGCTGGAGCGGGCTCTGGAGTGGACTCACTGGCTGGAGCGGGCTCTGGAGTGGACTCACTGGCTGGAGCGGGCTCTGGAGTGGACTCTGGAGTGGACTCACTGGCTGGAGCGGGCTCTGGAGTGGACTCACTGGCTGGAGCGGGCTCTGGACCTTGGGGGAAGAAGGGAACCTTCCTCCTTCTCCTCCTCCTCCTTTTACCAGGGTTAAGCAGAAGCTCAGTGCCTACCTCCCCTGTGACTTCTGGAACGGATTCATGGGCTGGAGCATGTACATTGCCTGGTAGATTAGGTGGGGTCCCCCTACCCCGATCTTCAAGGTAGTAGACGAACCCCCAAAAATCCATGTCACCCAATCCATCTCTCTCCCTCGACGGCAACGGGTCATCCAGACAACCGTTGAAAAGGTCAATCAGACACGCATCATTGTAACCTAGCCCTGCCGCCAGGGTCCAAAACATTTGTGCCAATCCACCGACCTGATGACCATGTTGCCGCAGGGTGGTTAAATTGCTCAGGCGAGCCATCCGTTCCCTCACAGTGGTAGGAGGAGTGATGTGGATCCCCATCCTGCTGGATCCTTAGATGCTGGAGTTTTCTGTCACGGGTTCATACACGAAGATGGGAGACAGATCCAATTGCAGGTAATTTATTAGGGAAATCCAAAATCGTAGTCCACAACAAGCATGAGTCAAAAACCAGGTATCAGTCCATAAAAAATAACAAAAACAAAACACGGGAACAGGAAACAACACAGACCGGGAAAGTGAACTGAAAACTCCAGGAAGTGAACAGAAACAGACAGGGTATAAATAGACAGACACTGATTAAATGATACATGACAGCTGGTGGTAATGAAGTGATAATGGGATAATGAGTCCGGCAGTGCGTTATGGGTAGTGTAGTCAATGGGTGAAAGAGTCCAGGATGGAGTGCCCTCAAGTGGCAGATAGGGCACTCACACTATCGATCGTGACAATATCTTAGTTTTGTTTATTATTATTTGTGTGTGTAGCCCTATAGGCTATATATGTCACAGTTCATGGGTTCACTGACTCTCTCTCTCTCTCTGTGTCTGTGATCTTGCTGATGAGTTGATTAGTGTCAGCTGTGGCTCATCAGCACTGCTATTTAAGACCTGTGCTTTCAATCCTTTGTTATCAGATCGTTTGGTGTTTCTCCCGTGTTCCCTGGTTGTGGTTGAGTCTCCCTGGTCCTGTTCTTCATTTCCTGTGGATTATTGTTCCTGTCTTCTGTGGAATTCATGCTGGATTCACCCAGGAGGAACACGGCTGTCCATTGCGTCCCTGCGCTACCAAGAGTGACTGTTTATCTGCACATGCTTCATCTGACTCTTGCACTCTTACTGTCTTGGACTTTTCTAAATAAATTGTTATATTTCACATTCGCTACTGAATCTTCCTTTTTGATTGTGACAATATAAAGTAATAAATAATGAATAATACACTTTCCGCTTGATCTCATTATTTCTTTACTCAATTAACATAATGTATTATCTAATAGCCTACTTACAGTAGCCATATAGCCTATGTTTTGTAAATACTGTAAATGCCCAACAGTCAAGACAATAAAGCTTTGATTATATGACTATTTCTGTAGGCGCACAGGAATTTTACAGGAAGTTCACTTTACGGAAATGCTTATTGTAACATTATATTTAATTTTATTTAATTTAATAGGCATAATAAATAAATAAATAAATAAATAAAGATCCAATCAGTGAATGGATTTAAAAGGCTGTTTGATGGGATGGATAAAAATGTTTTCTTGTAGGCCTATTTTATTTTATGTTCTAACATATTCTTTTATCATTTAATAATAACTTCATAACTTCAAATGCTGTCTATGGCAACATCACATGTAATATAATAGGCTATAATATATTAATATAATCATTTCTTAATTTCGACCTTATTTTGTCATTCTTAATATTTTACTCATTTAACTTGTGGCCATGAGAAAAATATATTGCTCAATGGTCCCTCAACATAGGATCTCGAGGCCACGACTTTACATCATGTGGCTACAACATAAGCATATTGTTATATCGACAAAATGATCTCATTGCCAAGACTTACTATCACGTTTCCACAAGTTTATATGTCATGGCCACGACAAACCTAAGTGAACCAAAACCTGGAAACAAGTTAGCATTTTAGAACTTCCGGGTTCAATCGTACAGAAGTCAATGTGTTTTTTGAATGGGTTTCAGTTAAAAGCCTGAAATGTCCACTAATCAATACAACCCCATAGACTTCCTTAAGCTCATTCCAAAGAAAAGGCAAATAACCTCAATAAACCTTAGGACAGTCATATCCTAGCCTCAACTTCCTCACTAAGATATCACATTACTTTCTAGGCCCCTGGTAGTCTGTTGGTGTTCTGGACTAAGAGGTCGACTGCTCAGAAAACAGGCTTCTTTCACAGTCCTGCTGAGTGAACACAGGGCGCTGGTCTTCAGCGGTGTTCATTACACTCAGCTCCCATACTGGCAACACACACAGGGGAGTGTGCGCTTGTGCAGGCAAGCTAATTGCTCCCATCCAGACCCCAACTGTGCTCAGCTGAGGCAAGAAAAAAACAGCAGTGCTTATCACCATAATGAAGAACAGCTGCTCTCAGTCAGAACAACAAAAGGCTTGCAAATGATAGAGGCAGGCAACCATAGGCTGCATTTGAATATGCCTACTTCCTTGTTATATAGTAGTTGATAAACAGTATCAGAAGAGTAATGTCCAAATTCATAGTATTCATTAACCAATAGGCAAAAAGTACCCGGATTACCTACTATAGGGCTATTCAATTAGCTTCATTGGAGGGCCAGATTATCAAATCAAAAAGTTACCTAAACACAGGTAAAAACTATAGGCTACACACCTTTACAAAGAAATGAATTTTATATTCCCTTACACACATAATAAATATAATGCAATATAAATGACTATAACATAGTATTCAATATAAATATTCCACATTTCTGCCCAAATCATGACAAATTACATGGTGGTTTGTAACTGAGAGGTGCATGTTGTAACGGATCATTACACTTTGACGTTGTCAGGTTTTCGTTCACATTATCACCTTCAATTAACGAATAAGCAAAATAAATAACTCATTTTGAAATCAATTGATTATGATAATTGTCCTTATTTATTTATCTGAAAGAAAATCATAAAAGATAATGATGAAAAAAAGGGTGTGTTCGGAAAAGGAGACAATAAGAACCGGTAGGGAAAAGGAAGGAGAGACGAGTCGCGGAAGTGAGAGCCAGGTGGAAGTGGCGGAATTGTTGCACGTTTGCATTGAATATTGTGGTCGTCTTCGGTGTATAGCCTAACCAAGATCGCTGGAGATTAAATCTTTGGGGAGTACAACTGGAAGATCGCGGTCGCATCTTTGAATGTATATTCTGCACAAGGACGAGTTGAGGCAATATACCGGATGGAGTAATCGGCACGACAAACGGGTTTGGGGATTTTTAATTTAACTCGACTGCTGAGTCCCTCTTGGAATCTCAAAAAATAGAAGAGATCAAACGGTCCCATTTCCATACTTTCAAAGCTTCTTTAGATCTCACAATCCTTCACAACTTATAGGCCCTATAGCCCTACACAAAAGAGGCCAACTATATAGATTTTTTTTTCTTCTTTATTTTGAGAAACGTTGATTATTTTATTTTTCATTGTTATTATTGTTATTAGTTGTGAAACTGTGATTCAAAGTATTTTTGCACATGTGTATTGTTTTCTATGAATGCCCAAAATATTTCTTTTGTTATTTGAAATGCCTGAATGAAGTAAAATAATAATTCTCCTGATTTTGAAACTTTTGTGGAGAGTCCTTTATTTTATTTAAGCGCTGAATGGGGTCATTATTTATTTTTTTCGACAGTTATTTAAACTGTCTGGCGCCCAAACGAACGAAATCTTTAAATTGTGTGGCCACGCTGCAGAGTGGCGCCCGAACAGGGAACCTGCTGGTTGATGTTAATTGTGTGCATGCATTCTGTTATCTGAACAAACTGCTGTCTTTGCTGCTTTATATTGTATTATTCTCTTGTACTATTCTTTATATTGTATTATTATTCTCACTGAGTTAGACATTGTGAAGTTAATTGTGAAACACATAAAACCTTACCTTGCCAGTCAGATCTGTGGAAGGGTAAATGATGTGGATGAGCTTGTACATCTTGGTCATCAATTAGAGAGAGCCCATGATCAACAGCTTGAGTATGAATGTAACCTGCACGTGAGAAAAGTAAATCCAATGCAGAAAGGACCATACCCTGGAAATCAGCAAGGTGAAAAGTCCCCTCTGTGTTGGCGTTGCAAAGATTTGCATTCTCCTGGTTCATGTCCTCAATATACTTCTGCCTCTTCTCAATTTCTCAATCAACACAATAAGCAAAGATCTGACAATTCAAAAAACAGTACACATTCTGGTAAATCCTCAGCATCAGCGATGACTTCCAAGCAAGCTCATAGGAAAGACATTCTGACATCTTCACACACTTCTCCTTTTGATTCAATGGCTGCTCCACCACAACTTCTTGTGCCCATACGTACCAAGTCTTGGTATGGAAAGGCTATTCTTGATACAGGAGCCAGCTATACCTTACTACATGAAAATATCTGGGCTGAACTGAATAGTTCAAAAGAAGGTCTTAGGCCTTGGACTCATTGACTTTTGTATTTAGCCATTGGCGAGCAGTGTTGGGGGTAACGCATTACAAGTAACTTGAGTTACGTAATCAGATTACTTTTTCAAGTAACTAGTAAAGTAACGCATTACTTTTTCAATTTACAACAAAATATCTAAGTTACTTTTTCAAATGAGTAACGCAAGTTACTTTTTCACATTTATTGACTGACATGTTGTCCCCATGTTGTGAGAAATAAAGTGCAGAGATATTGTGTGCGCTGTGTAAGCATGATGGTAATTGTAGTTCTAGACTAAATGTGAACATGCATTTACTCATCTCACTTGCACAAAAACATTCAGTATTCCTCAAAATGAATAAAAACAGTGAAATGCAATCTCAGAATTTTTGCAAACCTGTAATAATTCACTATATTAAATTACACAAATATACCTTATGTATTTAATCTCAATTATTAACCAATGTCTCTGCTGCTGACCTTCAATATATCTAATTCAGCCATACTAATAAGCAGAAATACTTTAGATTAGATTTAGAAATAAGAACTAGAACTTCCTTCTCCTGTATCCTATTCTTCTTAAATCCAGAACGGCAGCACATCTGAAAGGTTTGTTTGAGCTGCGCCCTCTACTGTACAGGTGTAAATATGCTTTTCCTTCAGCCTGAGGCTTATTGATTTCACTTTTGGTGTGAAAGGGCCTTTTTTGCCAAAAATAGAACTTTTTTGTTGTTATTAAAAAACAAACAAACAAGCAAGCCCAGCCCCGGTGAGAAAAAGTAACGCAAAAGTAAAGTAACGCATTACTTTTCATAAAAAGTAACGAAGTAACGTAATTAGTTACTTTTTTAGGGAGTAACGCAATATTGTAATGCATTACTTTTAAAAGTAACTTTCCCCAACACTGTTGGCGAGTCAGAGTTACCTCTTGGTTGGACTGCTTTAGAAATTGATCTACATGGAAATGTTATCAACATCCCTGCAGCTGTGCTTCCAGCCAAAGCCCTTGCATATGGAATTGTTCTAGGCCTTGACTTCATTTTTTTGCAGCCAACTGCAAATAAATGTGGCAGATCAAGTGTATGGGTTCAAAAATACACTTTCTGTTGTTCATCCCTTCCATCCTGGTAATGCCTGTGTGTCTGGATGGAAAGGATCTGGAAATAAAAACAGCAAAAGGAGTTATGAACAAAAACATCAGCTTGGTCTTATCAGTTCTATTCCACCACCTATGTGTTCTTTGGATGTGGTTCGACTAATTGTGCAAGATTATATAGAGCAGGTTACTTCTATATGTTTCTTCTGCTCAACTACCTGAATCTGTAAAGCCACAACTGCAGGAACTTCTGCAATCAAACTCTGAGGTATGTACTCACACAACTAGCAGAACAAATGTACTTCAACATAAAATATACTCCACAGTCAATGTCCCCATAAAACAAAAACCCTATCGGATGTCTCCAATCAAACAGGCCATAATCAAGGAACAGCTTGAGGAGATGTTGTCCGCAGGTATTACTGAACCATCACATTCTGGTTGGTCTTCTCCTGTGGTATTAGTCCCTAAAAAAAGATGGCGGACATAGATTTTGTGTGGACTACAGAAAGCTCAACTCCTTCACTAAAAATGATGCTTACCCACTTCATTCAACTGCAGCGATTCTAGAGTTGCTCGCTGGTTCAGTAATTTTTACAACAATTGACTTAAACAGTGGGTATTGGCAAGTGGCAATGGCCCCAGAGAGCAAGTTTAAGACTGCCTTCATAACCCCATCTGGCCTCTATCACTTTAATGTGATGCCCTTTGGATTAAAAAAATGCTCCAGCTAGTTTCCAGAGGCTGATGGAGTTGGTCTTGGGAAACTTGTGACAGTGCCACATAATGAACATGTTTTAACCGCTCTGTATATAACTGTAGGTTTGTGTATCAGAGTTTTAATAGGTTTTACATGTTTCATTGTCCATTTTACTCCTCTTAAAAATGTGTGTGTGTGTCTTTAAGAACTGAGACCTCACCTGTCATCTGACCAATCACCTGACAGGTAGTAGGAAGTAGCCTCTCCCTATAAAAGGAGCAGTATGGCCTAAGATGGGGCCCTGAAAACACTTAGGTTGAAAGCTGCCTGGATTGTGGAGTACTTTTGTTTGAACACTCGCTATTCCAGGACTTCATTCTTACACTTGCACTTTGGATTATTGCACATTGGATTGTATATACACGGGTGGACACATTGGACTATCAACACACAGAGTTTCTGTGGACTGTTTTAGGGTATGGAACTGATGGACTGTATGCTTTTACCAGTCTAAGGACTCTTTATATATCTTGTGTTGTTTTAGTTCAGTGTCATTTAGATTGGTGTAAATACATATCTGTTTCTTTTATATCTGCTGTTTTCTTGTCTTCATTTTAAACCCAACGTACAAATATTTTAAACAGTTCTCCTTTTAATTGTGTTACCTCTGCCGGTAAGGCTGAGCGTTACAAACTTATGGGGTCACTGTTGTCTTGTCTACTTGGATGACATTTTAATCTACTCCACTTCTGTGTCCCAACATTTCTTAGACATCCAAAAGGTGTTTAACAAACTACATCGAGCAGGTCTCACAATCAAAATGAAAAAAGCAAGTTCTGCTTGGAGGAAATAAAGTTCTGGGACACATTGTGAGTACCAAAGGTGTCACTGCAGATCCTGAGAAAGTACAGAGCATTCAGTCTTATCCAGTCCCCAAAAACCTCAAGGAGGTACAAAGATTTCTTGGTATGTCTGGATGGTACCATCGTTTTGTTCCAGGGTTCTCCAAAATCTCAGAACCCCTGAATGACTTGAAGAAGAAGGGGCATACTTTCATTTGGTCTTTTGAATGTCAACAGGCTTTTGATCAACTTAAAGCATGTTTGACTTCACACCCAGTTCTTGGCCATCCCAAACAAAATCTTCTATTCACTGTCTACACCGATGTGAGCGGGCATATGCTAGCAGAACCCTAACTAAATCAGAAACGAACTATTTTGCTACAGAAAAAGAGTGTCCCACTGTTGTGTGGGCCCTAGAAAAGTGGCAACACTATTTAGAACAAAAATTATTCACCGTGGTTACAGATCATTCAGCCTTGCAATGGGTCCTGACTTCCCAAAAAACACAAGTCGTCTGTTAAGATGGGCCTTGAGGTTACAGAAATTTGATTTTGTTGTGGAGTACCGTAAGGGTAAGCTCAACGTCATTCCTGATGCTCTCTCCTGGATTCCTACCACCCCTGGGTGTGTTCTGTTCTCTTCAAAGAAAGAGAAGGATGACCTTCCCTTTACTGCTGACCTCATTTGGGAAAAACAACATAAGGATCCTGAGATTGAGAAAGTGTTTAAGGCAGTAGCAGAGGGAGACAAAGAAGCTGAGGAAAAATATACAGTCTTGGAGGATAAACTGTACAGAAGGACACAGGTGTCTGATCAACAGTTTCACTACCGCATATACATTCCATCCTCTTTTACCTTCCAGGTGTTCGAAGCTTACCACAAGAATCCTCTCAGTGGTCATCTGGGAATTTTTAAGACCTACAAAAGACTCCATGCTGTTGCGTTCTGGCCAGGGATGTGGTCGGATGTAAAAAAGCTCATCAAAATTTGTGAAAAATGCCAGGTCCTGAAACACGACAACATTTTTTTCCTGCAGGAAAAATGCAACAAAACATGGTTAACAGTCCTAATGAGATGTAATTAGTTGATATTATGGGTCCTTTCCCTTGCAGCTCTCAACAGAATGAGTATGTGTATAGTGAACAACAGATGTGATTGCACCAGAGTTTCACAACAGACGTTCTTTTGTCCCACTTTGATTAATCAAAAGAATGTGATCGGACCCTCAACGACAAGTAAACGACTATTGTAATCAGGACTGCCAAAGGTGGAAGACAGGAAAGATGACATCAACGGCCCATTGATGATAGGCTAATCTCATCATGAGTTGCCTTTGTTCACCTCAGGCTTCCATGCCTGAGTTCAAGGTGCGAATGACAATGGACTCCTAGGGCTGCCAAACCGGTTCTGGCTAGAGCACAGCAAGAACAAAGAAATGCTCAGAAAGGAAGACATTTTCTAAACATATTGGCTTGAAATCACCAAAAATGGACAGGAATACTGTAAGGAACATGTCCTATGTGTCCTTGTACTCATCCAGGAAACACACAGTAGAAACCACACCTGGAATAAAGCCACTGAGACAGAAGTGTGATACCTCAACCAATTCACATCAAGTTTGGACTCTACGAGTTCAGAACACAGCCACAAGGACTTTGAGAAAGGTTTGAAAAAGAAATAAAGCATTTCCAAGGTCCTAAAGACATTGTCTTATTTAACTGTGTATTTTGGAACAATACAACAAGTTTCACAGGATGAAAGGTGGGCATGTTAAGGGACGGACACCTGGAATGCTGTGACCCAATTACATCACCACATCAGGAAAGGTGGGGATTAGTAATCCCCTCCCCAACGAGAAGGAATAAAAGTTTTCCCAAGTGAACAGACCCTTGTTCTGAGTTTCTGTCCTGACGAGGGAAGAACAACAGCACGACCAAGATGAGACTCTTGCGAGTAAACCTTTCACCACACGGATCAAGCAGCCAAATTGCTTCTGCAGAGGACTTTGACTCCTGACCTGCATAACCCAAGTACATCCAACCTACAGAAGATCCTACTGACTGACCACCATCTACAGTTCTCTGGATTACACAAAGACCTCCAGCACTCAGTGCAGCTCTGCAGCTGTTGGAAAGCAATCCAGTCTCCCACTGCACACGGAAGGATACCAGTGGACAACGTTTCCCATTCCCGAACTGATCACCCAACCAAGTGAAACGTAAACCAAACAGCTAACCAAACCTTTTCCAAAAGCCTTGGCATTAGGTTGTTGCTAAATGAGATTGCTATTTGTGTAGAGACTGTTTATCTAGGGTCAGCGTACACAAATAGATACATTAGACACGTTATCTGTATTCAGAGTAAATGCTTATTTACTTATTTTCAATACCAGCGTCCAGAAAGACCACAATTGACTCCCTCATAGACTGCTAATTACCCATTCATTGCTTCATCCAGTCTGTTGCTCATCTACTTGGCATTCAGTTTTGTTAACATCCATTTGTGTTGTAGTTTGTAGTTTCTGTTTGATTATTGATTCAATTTTCTTAGTAGTTTAGTCATTTTTCCTTAGTAGTTTAGTCATTTTCCTTCGTAGTATTTAGTGAGTGTGATATTTTACTCTTGTATATCTTTTTGTTAATAAATTCATTTTATTGCAAACTGTGTCATTCTTGTGTTGATAATCAGAGGCTCTACAAGCTCGCCCGAATCTCACTAAATCCTTCAGATTGGTCAGATGATAAACTTCCTCCAATTTATAAAATATTAATTCAGTTAACAATCTTTCATGATTGTTCTTTATTGTCAAGGTGAGAATCCTGACTGGTGCCCCGAAATATTGGAAGGAATCATCTGACTCAATATTAATATTAATACAAATATTAATATTAATATTTAAGACCAAAAATTACTACATTTGTGGTACCCTCATGTGAGGCTAATCCAAAATCACTACATGTGTTAGTGACTGTGAACTATCATACCCGATGGGTAGAGATCTTTCCCATGCGTGCTGCAACGTCTCCAACCATTGCACATATCCTCAGAGCAGAAATATTGACACGATGGGGAGTCCCAACCTACATGTCAGATCGTGGTTCCCAGTTTGTTTCAGTTGTGTTTCAAGACCTCTGTGGACAGTCACTCCAAAACTCACCACCTCATATCATCCCCAGACTAATATGACCGAACGGGTAAATCGAACTTTGAAATGCATGATGGCAGCTTATGTTGAAGAGAATCACAAAAATGGGATGTCTGTCTTCCAGAATTCAGATTTGCATTGAACTCTGCTGTACAACAAACCATCGGCCTGACACCTGCAGAGTTGCACATTGGAAGGAAACTTCAGAGTCCTATAGATAGAATACTTCAGGCAGATATTGCCGTTCTTCCAGACACTCCTTCCTATGAGACTGTCCACCGACTGAAACAATTTCAGAAGAATGCTGAAATCTGTTCTAAGAAAGCACGTCTCCATCAACTTAGAAACTATGATAAAAATCGAAGGGAAGTGCCCTACAAATTCCAAGATCGAGTCTGGGTAAGAAACTTTCCACAATCAAGTGCACTACATCATTTTACCACTAAATTGGCTAAGAAGTGGAAAGGACCTTACTGGATTGTACATAAACTGGGCCCTGTGAACTATAAGGTGGTCCTAGAAAGCACTGGTGAAGATGTCAGGAATGTTCATGTGTGTAATTTAAAACCTTGCTACCCTACTGCTGAAGATATGGAAAGAAAAGAAAAACAGACAATTCTAGAACTATTTCTGGAATCCTCAGACGAGGAGGATTTCCTTGGATTTGATGCCAACCATGGGTTGACTTCCCAAGGGGGGAAGAGAGTGTAACGGATCATTACACTTTGATGTTGTCAGGTTTTCATTCACATTATCACCTTCAATTAACGAATAAGCAAAATAAATAACTAATTTTTAAATCAATTGATTATGATAATTGTCCTTTTACATTTATCTGAACGAAAATCATAAAAGATAATGATGAAAAAAAGGGTGTGGTCGGAAAAGGAGACAATACGAACCGGTAAGGAAAAGGAAGGAGAGACGAGTCGCGGAAGTGAGAGCCAGGTGGAAGTGGCAGAATTGTTGCACGTTTGCATTGAATATTGTGGTTGTCTTTGGTGTATAGCCTAACCAAGATCGCTGGAGATGAAATCCTTGGGGAGTACAACTGGAAGATCTCGTTCGCATCTTTGAATGTATACTCTGCACAAGGACGAGTTGAGGCAATATACCGGATGGAGTAATCGGCATGACAAACGGGTTTGGGGATTTTTAATTTTACTCCCTTTTAAACTTGAGTGCTGAGTCCCTCTTGGAATCTCAAAAAATAGAAGAGATCAAACAGTCCCATTTCCACACTTTCAAAGCTTCTTTAGATCTCACAATCTTTCACAACTTATAGGCCCTATAGCCCTTCACAAAAGAGGCTATATAGATTTTTTTTTCTTCTTTATTTTGAGAAACATTGATTATTTTATGTTTCATTGTTATTATTGTTGTTAGTTGTGAAACTGTGATTCAAAGTATTTTTGCACATGTGTATTGTTTTCTATGAATTCCCAAAATATTTTTGTTATTCGAATGAAGTGAAACAATAATTCTCCTGATTTTGAAACTTTTGTGGAGAGTCCTTTATTTTATTTAAGCGCTGAGTGGGGTCATTATTATTATTTTTTTTCGACAGTTATTTAAACTGTCTGGCGCCCGAACAAACGGAATCTTTAAATTGTGTGGCCACACTACAGTGTCGAATTGAAACACTTCCTACTTGGTGTCGCAACTGGGACTGGGAATAAGCACAGCTCCTTTTAAGCTTTTGTTCCATTATCCACTGGGCCGTGCTGCGTAGTTCAAAGTAAAATAGTGAAACACCTGAAAACACAGAGAAATCACTTCAGATTATTCAGTGACAGTGGTGCAAACGAATTTTTCAGATTCAGATCAGATTTTCAGAATTTTTTTTATTTCAAATCGAGAAAGAAAGAAACGAGCCAAAAGAATGATTAATTCACGAATGATTGGTATTGCTGGTTCAGTCAACAGAAATATAGAACGCACATAACTGCTGAAATATTCGCACGGAAAATGTTTCTCAGGTCAGTCGGAGGAGCGTGCATGGTACACACAGTGCGTACAGCTGTACAGCTGCAGGCGCCACTGTGGCCACATATCTAACCAAATTTAGCCGCACTGTTAGGAAAAGAGGAGGAGGGAGGCTGGGGTGCCCTCAGGCAGGATACAGATGTTTGAATAGTCCTGACCTACTACTACCACTGAGAAGTGAACATCTGATAGACACTTTACTGTCCCATGAGGCCACAGGAGAGGATTTGTGATCTCAAAATATACATGACATAAATTCTTTAAATTCAAAACATCATTTAGACCCCCACATTACAACTGAACAATAATAACGATTGAAAGGTTGAAGGGAGTGAAGATATTAGGAGTTTTTAGAGAATACACTCAATGTATTTCTTTAACCATAAACGTCCTTAAATGTAGATAGAATTAGACTTAAAGAAAAAACTACATATTTTCTGAAAAGAGCTTTTATTGAGGTTTACCCGCACAACTCTTACTAGCTTACCGCACACTCACCCCCTAAACTTCACTCCCATCTGGGTCACAACATCAGTGTAACTGATCCTACTCATGCCGCTCTGAACAAGTTTTGAACCAGCCCAAAGACTATAGATCAGGGGTGGGGAACGTTGATCCTGGAGGGCCATTGTCCTGCAGAGTTTAGCTCCAACCCTGAAAAAAACACTCACATGCCTGTAACTTTAGTAATCCTGAAAACTTTGATTAGCTTCAGGTGTGTTTAATTAGGGTTGGAGCTAAACTCTGCAGGACAATGGCCCTCCAGGATCAACGTTCCCCACCCCTGCTATAGATATAGAAAGACGGTTCACTCCTATTATGTTCGATGACTGGGAGGGGACATGTTCAGTTCACTTAGTTTTGTTGTGGCCACGACATATAACGTGATAATATGTTGTGGTCAAGAGTTAAAACAACCTGCGAAACCGTAGCAACCTGAAATTATCAGAAATTGATAAGACAGAATTAAGAAATTATTATATTAACATATTGCATATATTGTATTGTGCACAAATGAAGTTTATCAATAATTGTTAAAAGAATATGCCTTGTACATTTTTAATCCCATCCAACAGTCTTAAAAAATCCATTTACTGATTGTTTATTTTTGTATTTAATATTTATATATTATTATTATTATTATTATATATAAATATTAAATAAAAAATAAACATTTAAATATTTATTGTAAATATTTGCTTTATTTTCCCATTCATTTATACCTCTTTACCTAATTAACATCCTGTACCTTATGTTACTTAAAGTTTGTATTTTGTAAATAAGCCTACTATAAATGCCCAATCATGACAATAACGTTTTGACTCTATGACTGTATTTCTGTATACTATATTCTGTATAGGCTAGACTACAGTAGCTTAAATGAGTGTCTGTTTTCCCCCTCATGCCTGTGACAGCATTCAAATGAAGTTCAAAAAATGTGTTACTATTAATAGGCTATAGCCTTTGTTAAAATTTGTTTATTTTACTTCTGTTGGCGCACAGGGATTTTACAGGAAGTTCATGTACAGGAATTTAACATATTAGGCATTATTTCATTTTATTTAGGTTTTATAGGCATAATAAATAAATAAATAAAGACATGAACAATGAATTAAAAGGCTGTGAGATGGGATGGATAAAAAAATGTTTTATTGTAGGGCTTATTTTATGTTCTGACATAGGCTATACTTTTATCATTGTTACTGATAAATTTAATTCAAATGCTGTCTAGGCAACATCGTGCGCAATACAATAGGCCAGGGGTCTTCAATCCTGCTCCTGAAGGGCCACTGTCCTGCAGAGTTTATCTCCAACTTGCCTCAACACCCCTGCTTGGAATTTTCTTGCCTATAGTAATACCTTGATTAGCTGGTTCAGGTGTGTTTAATTAGGGTTGGAGCTAAACTCTGCAGGACAGTGGCCCTCCAGGAGCAGGATTGGAGACCCCTGCAATAGGCTATAACATGCAATATGTTAATATAATAATTTCTTAATTCTGCACTTTTTCTTACTTGAAAATAGCCTATTATTATAGTCTTATCCATTTCTGATAATTCCAGGTTGCTATGGTTGTGCAGGTTGTTTACACATTTAACTTGTGGTCATGAGAAATAGATGTCTTTCCCTTAACATAATGAAGTCGTGGCCATGAGGAAAATATATCGTTCCCTCAACATATGATCTCGAGGCCACGACTTTACATTATGTGGCCACGACATAGGGATGTCATTACCTCGACAATATGATCTCATGGCTGTGACTTATTATCACCTTCCCACAAATTAATATCTCGTGGCCACGACATATCATGTTCCCACGAGTTTATATGCCATGGCCAAGACAAAACTAAGTGAACTGAACATGTCCCCTCCCAGTTACCATAGTTATGAATGGGAGAGACTGCAATGCACAATATGGCGGAATACGTCCCGCTTTCTAAGTAAAAGAGCCAATCGTTTGATTGATAAAGTCATTGTGTCACTGCAGCTGGCGTTAGAAGCTCCGGTTCCTCTTTCAAAAGAAAAGTGTCAAGTTGTTATGGCATCCTGTCATCTTTGTCTAAACGTGTTTCTTTCTTAAGGCCCAGTGTCCACCAAAGTATTTTTTTCCAGCTGCTAGCATACTTTTCCAATTGTTTTTTTTAAATGGCAGGAGCGTAACGAGGCACTGAGGGTCTTTTCCACGCTCAAATGCTGAGCGCTCTTCATTTTTTACCGGTCGCCTTGAGTTGAAGAATGTTCAAATTTGAGTAAAACGCTGCGCTCATCACTGTCAATTTTAGCCAGCCATCCAATCATAGTGGATGAGGGGTGAGACAAATACAACACCGACCAAGGAACAAGGAAAGGAAACAAGGAAACGCTGAGAAATGCAAATGGCAAGACTTAGCAAAGAGTGTCTAAGAGATACATGACTTTTAAGGGCATGCTATCCTAATTAATATTAGGATAGAGTTTTAATGCATGACAAAACAAATCACACTTAAAATAATTATTGAAAAATTATTAAAACATTAGAAAATTGTATTATTAAAAATAATAATAATAATAATAATAATAATAATAATAATAATGTATCTGTATCTGTAGGTGGGCAAGCTGTCTAGGCCCACCCAGAACCACCCATAGATCTGCCCCTATGCAAGTTTCAAAATGTGTCAGAGAGCAAACATCATAAAGCAGCAAATGTATGTACATGGTCACAAGATGTGCAATGTAAGCTGTATTCTACAGTTCCACGGTTTTTTTTTCAAGTCAACTACTGTCATGGCAGAGCAACAGAACTCCAGAAAGAAAAAGTTAATGCATGTTAATGCAAAGGCAACACCATAGTATCCCAACACTGTAACACAAGTCTATTCAACAAAACCACATGCAATGTTATATCCAAGCAATCTCATCTGCATACAGCACATGATGGAAAAAGATCTTCCATCAAGAGTGGATAGGTTTACACAGATGACTGACAAAAAAGCATCTGTACAGTTCAAATGTGTAAATCTGGCAGTGTGCTTGCTTTAGCAGAGGAAGAACTGTGGACTGAAATGTGAACTGATTTCTCCAGCTTCTCTGTGCACTAAATTTGCAGGAGGCTTAATATATTTAAGCTAACTGCTGGCCCAGCAAGTTAACAGTCAGTCTAAATTGCACTGTAATGTTCCTTGCTGAGAGAGCAGTGAATTTGCAAATTAGTTTAACACTTTCTTTAGTCCAGTCACCCAGCTAACACCTAGAAGAAACACATACATACAGCATGAAATCATATTTTCCTCGATATCTGGGCTAACTGACCCATCACTGAGCTCTGTTCCCTCTGGTTACTGTGCTTTTTACAGACAAGCTTTACCAAATATCCCAGAGGAAAGAACTGGAGGTTTTGGAGATTCCAGATGTGGACTATAATCAATTCGGATGTTGCTAAGCATTTTTTATCTGCCATTTCTCATTAAATAAATTGTTAAATGATGCAATAACATGATTAAAAACGAGAGACTGGGAATCAGAATTGAGGCAAATGCTTCTCACAGTCAACTGAAAAAAGAGAAGCCTGATTTGAAAGAGATGATGATAACATTAGGATAACATTAGGGTAAGTTAACAAAACTCTACAACATACACACTTGGATAATATCAGATGTGCATACATACAGTAGTTACTTTCCCATCTGCTATGACCACAATCGTTCAAAGTTGAAAAGCACAAATGCTAACAAAAAAAGTTGCAAAAAAGATACTAATTTAAAGGTGCTTTACTTGATATATCTCTTTTTTCTGTCATCTGTCAGTCAAACTAAATTCAAAATTACGATATGGCCTATAGGGCACTTCTCAATTCGCAAAAGGCTGTAATTTAAAAAAGTACACCATCTGCTGCTCTGCATGTTTCAGAGTGAGGCATGGCATCAGTAGTGTAAAGCATTTGAGTAAATGTACTTATTTAATTATGTTTTTGTTGCTACTTTGAACAACTGCATATTAATGATATTAGCATATTATTTTAACTGACGACAACCTTTATTCATTACATTTAGCAAGGCACACTAACTTTTCTGCAGCTTTTTGTTTCTGCTACAGAAAAGGTGATAGTGCCATCTACAGGGTACTGAATGTAGTAGATATTGTGTTTGGACTTGTCAACAAGGCTACTCCTTCTGAATGTATTAGCAGTTTGCCAAATCACAAGTGTTCATACATGAGATTAGGACATGGCAGCAGTTTGACCTAATACTATTTTATTCATGTTACAGTGAAGAAGCCCTTTTGATATTGGTTTAATTGTGTCCTTATTGAGCATTTGAGCTTAAAGGGATAGTCTGTCATTTACTCACCCTCAAGTTGTTCCAAACCTGTGTGAATTTCTTTCTTCTGCTGAACACAAAAGAAAATATTTTGAAGAATGTTGGTAAGCAAACAGTTGATGGTCCCCACTGACTTCCACTAACTTTTCAGAGCCCTTTGTCTGATATGCCTGAGCGAGAAATCCTGCAAAATCCTAAGAAATTGCACTGTATCTCCAAAAGCAAATCTGTACTTATCCTGAAAAGTGATAACTCCAGATAAGCACAAAAATATTACATATTACAAACACATATAGTAATTGAACATCTCACTCTTCAAATGCAAAAAGAAAAGAAAAAATGCATTACAAGCATTATTTCTAGACGTGGGTGATATACTGAATATTACTGGTAGTTATAATATCGATTATGGATTAATGTCCTCAAATGTTACAAGACTGGATCTTTGAATTTCGTTCAGCATATTTAACTTTAAGTCATTTAGTTTGTTTAAAATGATTTAAAAAGTAAGAGTTAAATTAAAATATTGTATTTTCAGCAGCCAAATTCACACATCCACACACAATCACATTCCCATAAGAAATTATTATAATGCAATCATATAACATGATTAAAGGATTAGTTCACTTTAAAATGAAAATTACTTACGTAAAAGTAACTTACGTGATGTACTATACTGATATTACGCTACGCCATGACGTACTACGTCTACGCTACGACATGACGTGGGCATCACAGGTACTCCGCTTCTCTGGTTTGAATCCTATCTCACAGGAAGGTCTTTCAGGGTTGCCTGGAGAGGGGAGGTATCCAAAGCTCATCAACTAACCACGGGTGTTCCTCAGGGTTCAGTTCTTGGACCCCTCCTCTTCTCCATTTACACTACATCACTTGGTCCCATCATTCAGGCACATGGTTTCTCCTACCATTGCTATGCTGATGACACACAACTCTTCCTTTCATTCCAACCAGATGATCCCACAGTAGCTGCACGAATCTCAAGCTGTCTGGCGGGCATCTCGGCATGGATGAAAGAATATCATCTACAGCTCAACCTGGCTAAGACTGAGCTTCTCGTCTTCCCTGCCAATCCGACTCTAAATCACGATTTCAGCATCCAGATAGGTACATCCTCAATTACCACGTCAAATTCGGCCAGAAATCTTGGAGTAATCCTTGATGACCAACTGTCCTTCAAAGACCACATTGCAAAGACAGCTCGGTCATGCAGATTTGCACTATACAACATCAGGAAAATCAGGCCCTTTCTAACAGAACATGCAACACAACTTCTGGTCCAGGCCCTGGTCATTTCTAGGCTTGATTACTGCAATGCTCTTCTGGCTGGACTGCCATCATGCACAATCAAGCCTCTACAAATGATTCAGAACGCTGCAGCACGTCTCGTCTTCAACGAGCCCAAAAGAGCCCACGTCACGCCTCTCTTCATCTCTCTTCACTGGCTACCACTTGCTGCTCGCATCAAATTCAAGGCGTTGATGCTTGCTTACAGATCTGCCACAGGCTCAGCACCCTCCTACTTCCACTCACTCTTACGAGTCTACACTCCTACCAGAAACCTGCGCTCATTAAAGGAGCGAAGGCTTGTGGTACCATCACAGAGAGGCACAAAATCACTTTCCAGAACGTTCTCGTTCACTGTTCCTTGCTGGTGGAACGATCTTCCTGCCTCCATCCGGAATGCGGAATCCCTGGCAATATTCAAAAGACAGCTGAAAACCCATCTCTTTCGTGAGCACTTAACCTCATCTTAAAAAAAAAAAAAAAAAAAAAAAAAAAAAAAAAAACTTCTTACTCCTATCCTTTCACTTCCTCTAATCCCTCTCTATTGTAGCTTAGGATAATCTGAGCACTGCCTATAACTTGTATTATGAGCACTTCTTGTCTATTTGCCTCGTCATGACGACTCGCTTGTTGTATTCCTCACTTGTAAGTCGCTTTGGATAAAAGCGTCTGCCAAATGAATAAATGTAAATGTAAATGTAAATGTACTACGCTACTTCCTACATTATACGTCGCATAAGTTGCACTTTAGATGTAAGTAGAATCTGTATGGCTGGAAGCTAGTTATTTTACTTTATAACTTGGTAAATATGGATATTTTTCTTACACAAACACATCACCTTGCTTCAAAAGGCCCTTGTTAACCCGGAGCCGTGTGGAGTACGTTTATGATGGATGGATGCACTTTTTTGAGCTTCAAACGGTTTCCGTGCACTGCCATTATAAAGCTTGGGAGCATTCGGGTGTTTATTAATATAACTCCGATTATATTCGTCCAAAAGAAGAAAGTCATATACACATAGGATGGCTTGAGGGTGAGTAAATCATGGAGTAATTTTAATTTTAAAGTGAATTCATCCTTTAATTAATACACCTCCCGAGACCATACTGCGTCTTCTTACTATCTGCGATTAAACTAATTACACACTTAATGGCAATAAGAACTGCCATGTTATGGTGAAAACCACACACAAATGGCAAGCCTAAATTGAAAAATAAAGAAAGCATATATTGAGATATACTTACTTGACCCATTATTTGTAGTACATAACGTCTCATCGAGCAAACATCCAAATGTCGCTTTCCTTTGTTCTCTTCATATTTGATCAGCAATATTGCCTCACGCATCACGATTACAGAAGCATGGCGGACAGCTCATTTTTCATACTTTAGTGAAGTAGTGCGTCATCATGATTGTGGTATTTTTGCAGCATGTGCATTAATCAATTAGTTCATTAATTTTGTGCATGTTTAAATCCTCAACTGGATGGAACTGAAATAAATACTTTGAATGTTGCGATCCTATCGCAACCTGAATCGTAACAAAGCACTGTTTGCCAGAGGAGAACTGGCCCCCCGACTAAGCCTGGTTTCTCCCAAGGTTTTTTTCTCCTTCTTAACACCTATTTGCCACTTGTTTGCCACCTGATGTCACCTGTTGGAGTTTGGGTTCCTTGCCGCTGTCACCTTTGGCTTGCTTGGTTGGGGACACTTGACGTTTGACTTGACATTTGATATTCAACAGTGCTTTGATCTGCCTGCATTGACACCATTTTCTTTAAGAACTGCTGTGCAGCCAAAATTATATACCAGTTATCACTGTAAAGCTGCTTTGACACAATCTGCATTGTAAAAAGTGCTATATAAATAAAGGTGACTTGACTTGACTTGACTTAAATGTTATTTCAGGTTTTCCATTTCTGTGCAAGTTGAAGTGGTTGTAACTCAGCCTATTGTGTAGTCTGTTAGTTGACAGAACTTGACTCATTCACCTAACTAAAAGTCAATAATTTTTTACAGTGTAGTGTAGTCTGATTAAACTTAAATGTATTTAACTGAATTTGAATGCAAATTAATTTTGTTTAGAATTGTTAAAATTTTGCTTGCAGTTAAATGTGTGCTTAAGCAATTTAGAATAACATAATGATATTGAAAGTATTCTATACAGATGTATACAGTACATTACGATTACATTAAGTACAAAAACAGTACTCCTCTCATAAATGACACAATGTTAAAAATTATGAAGATAACTGACACTTATTGTAGTTGAGTGGAGCAGGAGCTGGTGATGAAAATTTAAACATTAATTTGTACTGGAGTATACTGTATAAGCATTGAAGTTTAGAAGAAAAATACATTTCAAGTGCATTAAGGCTTTAAGTATATACTGAAGATTAAACAAATTTAAAATACATTAACAAAGTGTAATTTTGGAAAACACACTTAGGTTGAAATTAAAATAAATTATTTTACTTGTGCTTTTGTGTATTAGTCAATATATCAAAATAAGTGTACTTCTTTAAAGCACTACAAAACATAATGATTTAAAATGTATGTTTAAGTAAAACTTAATTAGACAATTACAAAGTACATTTAAAAAAAAAGTGCACTTAAGTGTGTAAAGAAATATTGTCATAATAAACTTGTGGCTATTGGATTTCCTACAACTGCTCCAGATTGAGAAGAATCTGGTGATTGTATTAGCATTTGGAGTGAATTCATCGCAAGTGAGAGTATTATTTGTTTGAACACAGACAGCTTCAGCATTGGACATCATTTGGATATTAATGGACTATATACCATCAGATGACACTCCAGCACACATCAGTTCGTACATTGTTAAACTGTGAAAACCTGATGAACTTTTCATATAATGGGCTATTCACTACATTGCTTTGTTTAATGAAATGTATTTATTTTATGTATTAACAATTTTTGCTCTTTTTTGCTTGCTATGTATTAACAATTTTTGTTCTGTGTTTATGTGCATATTCATAGTGAAAAACCAAGGTGGCGATGATGGTGGGAGGAGCCAGGAGCAGGAGTAGCCAGGTGAAATAGCCAGAGGACAGCTAGGATGAGAAACCACACAGGAGGGAGGAGCCATAGTGGAGACTTGACACTGAAGACACCCAGGGGATGACTGACGGAGATGGAGCCATGAAAGTTGAGCCCTAGGCACAGACAGAGAACAGATGGGACCGGGAGATACCAATGGTCCTGGAGGCTGAGGAAGAGCTGCAGCAACAAGTGTCCGAGGTGGAGCCAGAGTGCCTGAGGCAAAGCCGGTAAGACTGAGGACCAAGGCGGAGTCAGAGGGAAGGTGGAGCCTGGTGGAGCCGAAGGGGTGGAGTGTAGCGGATGGCTCATAAGTCTGTGGCACAAGCAGACATTCAACAGAATGTCCATATCAATTCCACACAATAATCATATTTAACAGAGTCTCACCCTCAGTGGTGGGATTGTGGTCAGGGTGTTCCTATAATGTATTCAAATAATGAGCAGTTGTTGTTCCCCACAAGTGACTCAAAGTGACTCTGATAATTCAAGAGTTAAGAAACACAAATGACACCACAGTGTGTAAAACACAATAATAGCAACAATGAATAGAAGGGAAAGAGGAACTTAAATACACAATGTTAATGAACTCAAAGACTAACAGGTGTGATTGTTAATGAATATCCATGGTGACAAATGACTGGCTGGAACAAAGGAACATAGGAATCATGTAACTAAGCAGGCAGAGTGAAAACAAAACCGAAATAGAACAAAACAGAATGTTCATGTGACAATAATACAGTTAACTTTCCATACCTGTTAACACTGGCTACACTGTAAGCATTCTCATTTAATTTTACACACCTATAAAATGTTGTAATTTGCTTTTGCAGTGTTGACAGACTATAGTCGGAACATTCAGGTTTAAACATCTTAGTTGATAATAATGGGAATTATTTTTTTCTTTTCATTAAATGGTCTAGTTTGTTGTGTCAAACACTTGCTGTGCAGTCAAAGTGTTACAGAAAGAAAATCAGTTTATTCAGATTTTTTTCCAGATACTCAGATTTCTCAGGACAGCTGTCTGTCTAGTCTGAATCACAACTAGATAACAGACTAAACAAATTCACTCATGAGACTCAACCCTTCAATCTGGACTGCAATGTGAAAACAACAGACAACTGCAAAATATTAATGAAGTAACAACTTTGAGGTGAAATCTTAATAAATCTAAATCACTGTCTAAATCAGATGTCTGTGTAACCCCTTCAGGTGATTTAGGGGTTAACTCACAGTAAAAGGGACGATGGCTCACTAGAATTTAGATGATTATTTGCAGGAACACTGTAGGCCAGATTAATCCTAATCAGAAGACGCAAGGATTGGTATGAGGCAAGGGCATACATACACACACATGATTTAAATGCACTTATTTATATAAAAGTAAGACAAAGTAAGTTTTTGGGGTTTGACAGAATACACAAATTGAGTATGTCAATGACACTGTATAAAAGGCAAAAAACAAAAACAAAAAAAAACAAAGGAAAAGAAATGAACATTTAAAAGTATATCAATCAACATTAAATGCAACTCTTAACCAAATAAAAGAATCAAAATTAATTGAATTGGAGACTTTAAATGCAAAAACAAATCATTCCTCCAAAATAAATTAAATTGTATATGACTCCCTGTATTGTATTTGACCCTTCTTTTTCTATGACCTTATGCCAATATTAACTCAATTTTATCACTTTAGAGTTCAAACTTGTATACACAGTTCAAATATGTGTACTCAAGTTCAACAAATATAAAGCAATAAATCCAAATATTAGTATGTATGTGGAATCACATACAAATTTACACCGTAAACATTTTGTAACGTGGCCTCAAAAAAAACAAAACAAAATAAAAAAAACAAACAAACAACAATCTGGAACTATATGCAGATAAAAGATGTTTAATAGCTCCAAACATGAGAGGTATCCATCACTTGACCATGACACTGAACACGAAGTATAGGCTCAAGGCATCCATAATCACATAAGACACACGTACGAATTAACAATAATCCACACAAAGCAAGATCTAGAACATGATTAAATAGGCCTACCTGACATAAGAAACACCTGGAACTAATTAACAAAAACTACAATGACCATGACAAGAACAGAACATAAATGACAAATTACAAAATAAAAGACATGACAAAACAGAATCCTGACACATTCATATACAAAATTGTATGAATGCGTATCAGTTCAGTATCAGTAACTCTTAGAATGCAGTTTAATAATGTCAGTCCAAATAACAAATTATATTTTCTTTCCTCAGTTCCTTATAATGAATGATCCAGTGCTCAAAAAGTAATAAATAATCCAAAACTTCAAGAACCCAATGAAATACGTTGTTGTAGGCCATGCAATGCAGATGTCTATGAAGACAAAAAGGTAAGTGTCTCTCATCGTTTCACAGCTGGCTCGCCATCTTCATGCCATGCACATTTGAAGTGTTCATATCAATGCAGCCCATGAATAGAAGGATCCAGAATCTAGATTCTGAGATAACAAAACTGGCCTGTGCACACACAAGGAACTTCGCTCAACTCACATACATCTTTACAGCTCTGTATATATTTTTATAACAGTGTATACATTTACTCCATAGAAAACGAAACATTTCTTCTCTCAAAACACATCAGTAAAACACTGAATCACCACATTTCAACGTGTATATAAAATAGACATTTTAACTCACTGATTCCTTTGTGTATTAATGATATTTCTTATTTTCTTTCAGATTTTTACCGGATGCAACAATGGCCTACTCCATTAAATTTCTGCGCGACGACGGTCACAAGGATCAACAGGATAAGGTAAGCTCTTCCAAAAACTACTCAATTTTGTTTCTCAACAAAATATCTACAAAATAACTTGTGTGATTTGTTCTTCGCAGGTGTATTTACCAATAAAATAGGATAAATCAAGATTTTGCATAGCTTCTAGCTCACGCTTCTGTTCTTGTGCTCTCTCTCTTTGTGCAGCTTCTCTAGGGGCGGCTTCAGCTTGACCTAATTACACTCAATTGGCTGCTCACCTGCACAGCACAGACCAAGAGCTCAAAATGGAGTAATGGTTTACTGCAATTATTTACATGTTGCCTTATATTATAAACAAACCATATCTAATGTGAAATATTTTGTATCTCATCTTTTGTCTTATTATTTATTATTTTTCTTTACTTGGTTATTTAGTCTAACTGTATTCATAAAACTGCGTATGCGGGCGGCATACTTTTTTAATGTAGGTGAACTCAATTGTTAATAATCTTGCAGGGACTCTGAGAAGGCATCATTCAGGCCCTGAAGAAGGGACTGAACTATGGTTATCAAAGGATTTCCCAATTTAGGGTAAGTCAAGATTTTGAGTTTCTCTTTTGCCCAAACAGACTTCCTCATCAACTCATTTTTATTTTGTGTGTGTGTGTGTGTGTGTGTGTGTGTGTGTGTGTGTGTGTGTGTGTGTGTGTGTGTGTGTGTGTGTGTGTGTGTGTGTACTTCATGTTCGAAGTTGTCTATATCTGTTTTAATATGTTCTGCATCATTTAATTCCTCTCCAGCTGAACTGGACTCTTGCATGGAAGGTTCTCCATTAAAGCTTGGATTTTGTAGTAACCAAAGTAGTTGAATGGGTTAAGTCAACAGATTCTTCTCTTTCAGGTTGGACTCCAGGATTCCCAGGTAGGTTTTCCTCAGGATTAACAAGGTAAGTTTTCAGTAACTTGAAGTTCAGGCATTTCACTCACTAAGCCTGTTTCCAAGGATTGGGCAATGTCCTTCTTTACAGGTTGTGTCGCTTTGGAAGTATGAACTATGAAAGATTCACTTACAACTTCAAATTGGGGTCTTGAATAATAAACTTCCTCTTCCGAATCAGGACTATCTTCTTCAGGATTTTCACCAACCGCTTTACTGCAAGTTTTGCGCTTGGGAACTGAACTTTGTGACTTGAGTTCACTCACATCAGAGGATAGGGTTCTGCAAGGAAGCAACAAATCCAGATGTAATATTCGAATGGGCCCTGTTTGAAACTCAGGACATACTTTGTAGTATGTTAAATCACCACATCGGTCACAGTTAAATCACCACATCGGTCTACCACCACATAGACTGTTTCTTCCCATTTGTTTGCAATTCACCCTAACATTAGCTCATTAGGGCTAAATCCGGTGGTTTCATTTGTGGTGCAGTTGTAAGCATGAGTGGTTTTACAAACTCCTTCCAGTAGCTTTTCTTCTTGGCTTCCAGGGTTCCAAGCATAGTTAGCAGAGTTCTGTTGAATCTTTCAACAGGGTTTCCCCTCGGATGGTATGGGTTTGTTCTGACTTTCCACACCCCAGCAATATCACACAATTCTTTGATTAGGTGTGATTCAAAATCAGAGCCTTGATCCTGTGAAGGCATTCAGGATTGCAATAATAACATATGAACTGCTCCCACAGACACTCCACAACAGTCTTAGCTTTCTGGGTCACGGTAGGAATAGCAATGGCGTATTTAGTAAAATGATCAGTTATTACTCCAGTCATTGAGTAATGACTTCTCTAATACAGGGATCGGCCAGTTGTTCCCTTTGGATTTCTGAAGGAGATAGATGGCGAATAGTTGGTAGCCCTGCACGCTGGTCTTCTTGCAAATAAACATCAGGCACTGCAGCTGTCCACATTGTCAGAGAACTGATGAAAACAACATGTAAGTCATGTGAATAATCAGAACACTGGGTAAGACGATTGTCGCAAATAGCTCTTACTATTTCATTACTGATCTCTTGCTCTCCAGCTTCTGCAGTGAGCTGTTCAGCAAAGGTAAGTATTCAGTTTTTCTCATCATGAGAAGTATTCTCTACAGGGAGTTCTGAATGAGGTCGCTGAGACACCCCGTCAGCATCAATGTTTTGCTTTTGCACCTGTACTGCAGTTTGAAATCGGAAGTAGAGAGCGCTGCTAACCACCTATACCCTGCCACATCAAGCTTGGTGGTAGAAAGAACATAAGTAAATTGAGAAATTTCTCTATTCACTTCAACACTAGGAATTCTGGTTTATGGGCAGGGTACTTGGGTTCACTAGATGAAAGTCCCAGACTCGCATAAGCAATAACCCTTACTTGTCCATCCTGCTCTTGGTATAGAGCGGCACCTAGTCCTGATGCACTAGCATACATATGCAGGATATATGGTAACTTGAAGTCAGCAATATATGCTAATATAGGGGCAGTAGTGAGTTCCTCAATGATTTGATCAAATGCCTTTTGACAAGCAGTTGTCCACCTACTGTTGAAGAAATCCTTTGGATTTTGATAATAACCATTGTTTTTTTGACTTGATGGCCTGACGAGTAGGGGGCTATCCTGAAGTTAAGTCATTTAAGAGCTTGACTTTTTTTGGAAAAATTTTTGACTAAGTGACGGTAATGACCAACGAATCCTAGGAAGGACAGAAGTTCTTTAAAATTCCTAGGAACCGGTCAGGTTTTGACAGCTGTTACTTTGTCTGGGTCTGTTTGCTCTCCCTTGTCAGACATTATATGTCCAATATACCTCACTGAGGTCTATGCAATGATGCAATTTTCTGGGCCAAGTTTCAAGCCGTATTCCTCACTCTCAACCTCAAGCAAATTATCTAAAGAGTGAATTTGTTGGTCACCAAGATTTCTGATGTAGAAAGACTGTGATGGTGGTGACTTGTGAACCAGTGTCAAACAAACAGTCACACGTCATTCCTGCTATGTCTACTTGGGCGGTGCATCTAGACCCAATTAGTCCTCTGGGTAAAACTGACTGTCGTGAATTCACCTGTGCTTGTGCCATCAACACTTTTTACGATTTGGGACACTCTGATTTGGTCTCAGTTCCTGTTTGTCCCGCAGCAGGAATTGTTTCAAGTTTAACCATGGCTTGGGTTTGCCATACTGCAAATCCCATTCTTTCTGGCACTTCGTGAGTTGCTCTCTCTTTTCTTCTACTAATCTGGTATTTGGATCTTTTGAACAGGATCTGGCAATATGCCTATCCTCTTCACATCTAAAGCAGTAACCCGGTTTAGGTCTAGCTGGCTGCGATTTGTCTTTGTCTTTTCCCTTGGGACTATTTGTGCTCTGCTTATTCACGGGTTTGACAGCACTCATCTTAGGATTTGATTTATCTTTGGACTGCTTTGAGGTTAGTACTGAAAGCTGTTTTTGGAGCTCTGTTATTTGACTTGCTAACTGAGCAGTAACAGAATGCAACTGAGTCACATTGTCTCCATTAGCAGTTTGAGACTGTATTACAACACACTGCCTAGAACTTCCCAAGTTTTGTTTCATCCATGCACTTTTTGAAGCATGTTTGCTCTTCTCTATACGTAATATTGTCCTTTGCTCAGCAAAGAATGGAGGTAATCCTTTTTCTGCTGCATCCTCTGCAAAACTGTTTAGGCAGATGCTTGTTAATTTTTGAGCTAAGCACTCCATCACGTCGCATAGTGGTTTGTAATATCATGTGCAGTCGCTGTAAATAAGCAGACGGCTTTTCACCTGGGTTCTGAAATGTGTTCAGAAATTTGGCGAATTATTCATCACCATCCTCAATGGGTGCAAAAGCAGAATCGAGAAGCTGAATGTAAGCTGAAGGCGATGCTGTGGGACTAAGGGATTTTACAATGTCTGCTACCGGGGATAGGAAACTCTCACATACTCTGCGTACTCTGTGGAAATCAGAGACCATTGGGTCTTGGAAGAGAAGTTCAGCGCTGGCGAGCCAAGTTTCATAATCAACTTCAATGGGAGTTTGCCCAGAGAAAGCACAGAGTGGCAATGGTGAGTTCTCAGATATCGCAAAGTCACTAGTGTGTACAAGATGCTCTACCACAACTTTTTGCACTGCAGGTGGGTTTAAGTCACTGACAGTGAGTGATGGGGATTCTGGGCTTGTGGCTGCAGACACTGGCAGAACATTGTGATGTGCAGCATTTGTTGGTGCCTGAGACTGCTTAAGAGTGAAATCAGTTTGGGGAGTGTCATCAGCTTCAACAAGGGTGGGCTCAGGATATGGCTTTGGCACAACTGTCTCATGAATATAAACTAAAATGCACTTCAAAAATCCTCAAAAATTTGTGGTGGTTGTGGTATTTCCCAGCTTCTGAACATAAATATCTGACAGGGTTGTTACATGGAAAGAGACGTCAGGATTATTTTGTGCTTGTTGGACATCGGGAAGCATTGTCCAGAGGGTTTGCACTACCTGTCCCAAGTTGAATTCAACTATTAAAGACTTCTTTGACTCTAAGCTAGGATCACTTACTGGGATGACTCTATTAACTGACCCGTACTGTTTCACAAAGTCTAATATTTCCTCATCCATTTCAGTTCCAGTTATGCCACTAATTAAAATAGCGTTTGGGAATGTCACGTATTCATTCTCTACAACCTCCATTTTGTTCTATTTGTTATTCTTTTGCTTCACTATTGCTACAATCATTGAAAACAGCTAGTGAATACTAGTAAATGCGCTGCAAAAAATGCTTTTCTTGATTTTTTGTCTTGTTTTCAGTCCAAATATCTAAAAAATCCTAAATCAAGAAGCATTTTCTAGACAAGGAAAAATTATTGTCTTGTTTTCAGGAAAAAAAAAAAAAAGTCAAAATTCAATTAATTTCAATTCACATTTATTTGTATAGCGCTTTTCATAATACATATTGTTTCAAAGCAGCTTTACAGGGAGTACATGTCAACATTACAATTTAGAGTAATCTGTTAACAGAGATCACTGTGTCCAAATTTCGTAATTTCAGAAATGTACATATAATCACACAGTTAGCTAACAATGTAATAATTTAGGCAGTTTAATTTACAATCGCTGTTAGCAAATTAATTTAAGGTAGAAACAATGGGCTAATGGAAGTAATGAATACATGTTAACAATAATTAGGATATATAGCAATATTTGGAATATGCATGTTGATCCAGAGTTTGCGTCATCTGAAGTCCTCGCAGGAGTTGGCACCGTCAATTCACAGGTGTTGGTCATCTGAAGTCTTCATAAGAGGCTGGATCCAAACTGAAGCAGATGTACACTCTAGTTACCTCTGGACAGGCGTCCCAAAATAAAACAGAAAAGCAGTAGCGTAGTAGCATAATTAGCGTAGCTGCTGTTCATAAAGATAGTCATGAGCAAGATGCATTATGTGAATGCTTGGCTAAAGAGATGTGTCTTTAATCTAGGACTGGGAGATTGAGTCTGAGCCCCAAACATTATCAGTAAGGCTATTCCAGAGTTTAGGAGCTAAATGTGTAAACACTCTCCCTCCTTTAGTGGACTTAGATATCCTAGGTTAAAATTAAGTGAGTTTTTCCTTAAAACAAGCAAAATAATCTGCCAATGGGGTAAGCAAAATAATCTTTTGTTTTTGATTTATCTTTTCTGAAAACAAGACAATTTTTACTTGTCTAGAAAATTCTTCTTGATTGAAGAATTTTTAGATATTTGGACTATAAACAAGACAAAAACTCTAAGTAAGAAAAGCATTTTCGCAGTGTGTGGTTCCTTTGCCTCCTGGCTGGCTAGCCACAAATGAGTGTAACTCCCATCAGGTGATTTAGGGGTTAGCTCACAGTAAAAGAAACTACAGTAAAAATTTAGATGATTATTTATAGGAACACTGCAGGCCAGATTAATACCAATCAGAAGATGCAAGGATTCACAAAAGGTAAGGCACACGCACACACATATATGATTTAAATGTACTTATTTATATAAGGTAAGAAAGTTTTTGGTGTTTGACAGAATACACAAATTGAGTTTGTCAATTATACTGTATGAAAGGCCAAAAACAAAGCAAAAGAAATATAAATTTAAAAGTATATAAATCAACTTTAAATTCAACCAAATAAAATAACCAAAATTAATTAAAATGGAGACTTTAAATATAAAAAAAATCATCCAAAATAAATTCAATTGTATATAACTCAAATGTTCAATTGAGATTTTTCTATATGATGACCTTATGCCTTATGCCAATATTAACTTAATTTTAGCACTTTAAAGTTCAAACTTGTATACACAACTCAAATATGTATACTCAAGTACAACAAATATAAAGCAATAAACCCAAATATTAGTATATGCGTGGAATCACATATACAAGTTTACAATGTAAACATGTACAAAAAATTAACAAAATTGTATGAATGTGTATCAGTTCAGTATCAGTAACTCTTATAATGCACAGTTCAATAATGTCAGTCCAAATAATATCAAATTAAATTTTCTTTCCTCAGTTCCTTATAATGAATGATCCAGTGCTCAAAAAGTAGTAAAGACTCCAAACCTTCAAGAACCCAATGAAATATTTCGTTGTAGGCCATACAATGCAGATGTCTACGAAGACAAAAAGATAAGCGTCTCTCATCATTTCACGGCTGGCTCACCATCTTCACACAATGCACATTTGAACTGTGTATACATTTAATCTATATAAAACTGGAAGAAAAAAAAATCTCTCAAAACACATAAATACACCATTGAATCACCACATTTCAACGTGTATCCAACAATAGACATTTTAACTCACCATTTCCCTTGTGTATTAATGATATTTCTTATTTTCTTTCAGGTTGTTACCGGATGACGTAATAATGGCCTACTCCATTGGATATCAGGGTCACACGGATCAACAGAACAAAGGTAAGTTCTTCCAAAAACTACTCAATTTTGTTTCTCAACAAAATATTTACAAAATAACTTAATACTTAATAATGCTATTTGTTCCTCGCAGGTGTATTTCCCAATAAAATCTAATAAATCAAGATTTTGTGCAGCTTCTAGCTCACGCTTCTCTTTTCGTGCTCTCTCTATCTTTCCTCATCGAGCAACTTCTCAAGGGGGTGAGGTCAGCTTGACCTAATTACATGGAATAATGATTTACTGCAATTATTTACATGTTGCCTACTGAAATTTCAGTGACATTTTTTATATTACATTATATTATATATTATACATTATTATTATTATTATTATCATTATTATTTAAAAAAAATAGCTACTTATGCCTATATTGTCTATTAGTACAAAGCTATTATGTGGTCATGTGAAAGAAAATCATACAGCAGAAAAATGACAAGAGCTGTGTCCCAAATGACATACTATACACTATGTAGTCTGATGATAGCCTTCCCCCTCCAGGACATAATTAAAGCTGTGACAGTTGAGGTCATAAAGTGTTCAACATTCCACACTTTGTTTTTGTTTTTTTCGATTAATTAAGTGTATCATCCAAGAATTTGAAAGGCACTTTTTCTTTTTGGAATTTTAAGTGTGAACACAGTAATCACGCTGTTTACACTACAAAATGGCATATAGTACAAGTACACAATTTGGAACACACCTAGGGTCAGATATTAGGCCACGTTCACACAGCAACAGAATACGGTTGTCATGTATTTGAGTCCTTAATTAGGTTATATTCACACACAGTTTGGATATTTACATGAGTGACAACCGCATTCTATAACTGATCTCACACTCATACATTTTTAGGACTCACAACCAGGGCCAGCTATGCATGGGCAGGGGTGAACTGTGACACCCAAACTAAAATATCTAAGATTTGCAGATTTAACTTGAGATAGTAACATGATAACTTGAGGCTAACTGAAATATTCAAGTTGTCACTTCACATATTCAGTTGACTAAAGGTAACATTTCAAAGCAGCAAGAACACTAAGTTGAAACATTTTTTTTTTTTTACAGTTTACAGAATGCAATTTGATTTTTTCATCTTCAGAACAAAATGAATACATTTTAACTTACAATGTTACAAATTAAAAGGAACATCAAATTAAGATGTGTAATCAAGAAAAAAAAAATAGACAAAATTACAAAAAATATAGATGAATTTTTGTTTTAGAGGGAATGCATCCGATTCTTACTATATATAAAGTACCAATAGTAATAAAATAATTTTATATTAGGCTATAGGCTATATATATTTTATATAGGCTAATTCTGTCATGTGACACCACATTTATTTGAATTAAAGCCCTTTTTCTCAACAAAAAGTGTTTCCAAAGTCCAAACTAATTTTTGCAACATTTGAAGCATCGATATAGAATTTATGCACTAAAGGGGAAAAGACTGTCAAAACTTGATCCTAGTCCCAGACAAAAAATCTGTGGCATAGATTTGTCTCAAGATGCACACTAGTAATGTTTTTTTTTTTTCTTCTTTTTTTTTTCTAAGGCACGTTTATTAAAGCTACTTAAATGTCCCAGTTTAACTAAGGCCCAATCCTGGCTTAATCTAAGCCCTGTCTAACCAGGCCCATGAGTCAAGCAATAAATAAATAAATAGAAATTTACTGAAAATAGTTAAATAAAAAAACAAATATATATATATATATATATATATATATATATATATATATATATAATGTGTGTGTGTGTGTGTGTGTGTGTGTGTGTGTTATAATCAAAAACATGAATATAAAGATTAGATTTCTAGGAACATGGTCCATGTCCAGTATTGCTTCTCATAGCTGCAGCTAAGATTGCACCGAAAAAAGCTGGCTCAAGAGTTTATGCGTATTTAGATCTTTTTCATTTATAACAGAAAATGGTATGAATTATGTGTCTATACTGTCCAGTATTCAGTTTTAGTGAGCCAGTATTCCTTTCTGAAAATGCTTAATGGCTTTAGTGCCATCTAGTGGAAACCATGCCATTAAAATACTTATTAAAATATAAAAAGTGCAGCATTTAAAAACTGCATTAAAGTATATATATATATATTGCAACTCCAATGTATGAGTACATAAAAGTAATAATTCTACATTTAAATCTACTTCTCAAAATAAATAGGAATAAAAACAAGCACTTTTTTCTTGCAGCTGAAGAGTGAAAAAATCACTTGAAACATTAACAGAGGCAGCTTTAAGGTTGCAACCACAAAGCAATGCGCCTGACTCTGGCCTGCCATTTGTTCTTGTGAAATAAAGTGTGCATTTGAGTTGCTTGCAGCATGTCTTGATCTCTGTCAGCTCTTTGTTGTGGCTTGTGCACAGCAGCAACAGCAACAGCAACAGCAACAGCAGCAGCAGCGGAAACTGTCTTAAGAACATGTGCTGTACTTTGGCATGTCAGCAGCAGTGCGGCCCTGCTCTCTGCGTCAGGAAGGAAGGCTGATGTCTGAAGTCCAAAGCGTCCAAGTTTGTGGTTTTGTATTACCCAAAATACTGAGCACATGAATCACACCAGTCAATGAACCTCAAAGAAAGGCAAGTAAATTGTACGTAAAAATTTATTTAGCATAATTTAAAATAATTTCACGGTTAGTTCATTTATACAAATTTATTTTGGTTACAAAAAGGCAATTTTGACAAAATCGAGTTCCCAGTGTATAAATGTAGTACCACATACCATAGACACACAGACCGTATGCAGCGTGAAGCTCACTGCCTGCTTATGACAGCAAGCTACGCTGAAAGGATGAAACAGAAACCAGTCACAATCACTCGTCATTCACCACTGCACACACCGTCACACCTAATAGTGATATCAAGGTTCGCGCAGATTTCATTTCCGAGAGCATTTCCCTTACACATTTCATCTTGGCAACAACACAGTGATGCTTACATAGAGTTCAGCAACACTCAATTTAAATCAAAATAAGGAATGAATAGCTGAGACATACTCCTGGATTTAATGACAGAAAGACACATCACTGCGATTGGTGTCAGGTGTGACTCAAACGTCCAGTTATTCCACAATAAATCTTTGTATCCAAAGGCACTCTTTGGCCATGTTTGTCAGGCAATTAAGAAAAAGCAAAAAGTTCAAAAATTTAAAAAGGCAAGGCAGTTTAAAAATCAGTTATAAAATATTGGCTGTCTAACATTTTAAATTGAGTCACAGGTTTCCACAGCGTCTGTTTTCACACCACACTGCCATTCAATGTCAGTTTTGCAAAATGTTTAACCACGGTTTTTTCCAGTTATAAAATCTAATCACATATCAGCACATGCAAAGGTCTTATTCAGCCAAGTACAATATCACACATTATATCTCCATAATGCCTGCAGTTCACTGACTGCCTGCTACCATTATTTTAACTGTGTTGAGATGATCGAAAAAACACTTTTGACAACAATGAAAACTTGAAAGGTTCATGTATGTGAGATGAGGATATTGAAATACAGTGGCCAGTGTTACATGACAGACAACATTTGGCCACTTACTGAACAAAAGAACAAAAACCTTGGTTGATCATAACAATAAAATGCCTAAAACCAAAAAAAAACATCTTTGAAAAAAACATTTATAATCGTACGTATACGTTGTAGACAGTTTTGAGTGCTTCTTTAATGCACGAGAGTAGCGAGCTAGTCTTAGCACAGGGTTTGTACTATGGACCCAGCGGATCACGCATACCTGCTGCTCAGTCTTTGGGCTTGAAAGACAAATCACTGTTTTTGTCACACAGTGCAGCGAGAATGAGCCGTTCGCTGGGTCTGAGGAATGAGGCATTGACTAAAAACAAACGACGGATGACTCTTGTGGAGCGTTACATAGCGAGTCAGGCTGAAACTTAAGAAACCAAATTGACATGGTGGTAGATAAGGCTGACTCGAACTCAAGGCTTTATCGTGAATTACAGTACGGCATGCAGAGGAACCTGACTGACAATCTCTTTCGAAGAAAATATGGGCTGCTGCCCAAATCTGCTATCTTGACGTAGTACTAATATAATACTTGTTTAGCAGCGGGATGAAGCCCTTTAAAGAAGCACATAAGGCACAATTCTCAGGATCATGGGTTAATCTCAAAAACACCATTAAGAAATTTCAGAGTCATATTTAACCCCAAAATCACAAGTAAAAAATAAGTTTTGCATTAAAATTTTTTGGACCATTAAGACGTTTTGTATTTGTAAAATATAACTGGAAATTTACAGCATGATAGTATTTGTTGTACCATCTTAAAAAAAAAAAAAAATCAGCCATTGTGTCTGGACAGGAAGATTTTCTTCATTCTTACATTACAGGAAATGACTTTTTTGTGCCTAAATATCTTTTAAAAAAAAATCTGAACTCTCCTAAAAAGCTTTAATTTCTTTATGAAAAGTATAATAATTTTTTCTTTTGATTTTGGAGTGAAATAAATCCTGCAGTTTTCTACATAAAAGTCATCATTGCAACCCAAACAATCCTCTTATTTTTTTTTTCAACCTGTCCAAAAATTACTTTTGTAATGACTGAACAGGTACGAATAAAACACACTGTGTGTGTTAGGGGGAAACAAATAATTTCCAAGGCACATCAAAGATTTGGCTGTGAAACCTCCCACAAAGGGACTATAAACGTAAAGTCTGACGTGTCGACCTCATTCAGTCTTCATTATATTGCACATTTATCAGAACGCACAGGACACCGTAAGTCAAGGCAGTATTAAAGCCACAATCCTGCTCTACACACTCCTGACGGACACGGACAACCGTCAGTCTATCTGCTAATGTATCTTTCATTGAGTGGACCTGGTAATAAACCGTTATTAATCATCAGAACAATAGGCAAGCAACTGCGACAGACTGATTTACAAGTAATGTGAAGGAATGAGATGTGAACATGTCAGCAAATGCAAAATAAGTGAGCCAGAGGAAGTCCTTAAAGAGCAAGAAAAGAGGCCAAGATGAGAAGAGATGGACACAAACACCAGGATCGCCCCCTGCACAGCTTGTTTATAAGTTCATATCCGTCGGCAGTCCCCGACTATAAGAGCACACACTTCTTGGTATTCTTTTTGGTAACAGGGTAGAGCACTGCACGAACAGCCTCCACGAACACCTCCCGCACACCCTCCTGGAGGAGCGCAGAGCATTCCAGGTACTTGACGGCTCCGATCTGTTTGGCCAGCGCGCCGCCCTGCTGATTGGTAGTGGGCGCGAGCCCTTGCTCCTTCAGCTTCTTAACCGTTTCCGTATCTGAACGCAGATCCCTCTTGGTGCCCACCAGAAGAATGGGCACGCTGGGACAGTGGTGAGACACCTCCGGGTGCCACTTGTGGCGAACGTTGGCGAATGATGAAGGGCTTCCGATGGAGAAGCAAATAATGAAGACGTTCGTTTGTGGGTAGGACAGCGTGCGCAGACGGTCATACTCCTCCTGCCCTGCTGTGTCCCAAAGGTTGAGGCTGACTGTACGGCCATCGACGCTCATCTGAGCGCTATAGTTGTCAAACACAGTGGGGATGTACTCCTCGGGAAAGGCGTTTGTCGTGTAAGAAATAAGGAGGCACGTCTTGCCTACCGCCCCGTCACCCACCACAACACACTTAATGGTCTGCATTCTGCGTCCACACGGGCAGCGGCACCTGCAATCAAGACAAGGATGATTCTTTAAGACAGAGAAGCAGGTCCTGCATAACAAAAGGCCTAATACATTTTGTACTTTGCAAAATAAAATAAATAAAAATGTGAAAAACACAGTTTCTACAAAAATAGTTACAATAAGACTGGAAATGTGGTATCAGCAATACTGTCAAAAAAAAAGTAAAAAAAAATGCTGTCAAAAAATGCTTTAACAAAAAAAAAAAAAAAAAAAAAAATCTTGTTATGCTTTTTTATTACCCAATTTTATTTACTATACTTAGGCCCATTAGTAGAGGTTTTGAATATTTTTTTGAATGACTGTAGGCCTCATTGATCTGAGCTCATGCACTTCAGTTTTTGCTTTTTGTTTTTGAGGTAAATAAGCTTGAATGAACTTTTTTCACTCAAAAACTGAGATGCATGAGCTTAGATCAATGAGGCCTACAATCAATCAGATCCCAAACTCTGCTAATTGAAAGAAAATAAGTTGATGATAAATATTCAATTTGATATTTGGTAATAACAAAGCATAACAAGAGATTTAAAAGCAATTTTTAAAAGGCTGGCCATTTTTGATAGGGAACACCAAATTAGGTGGATTTTCAGCACAGCACAAGGATTAAAAAAACATTTTAATGTCTTATCTTTTTACAGTACGAATAAACCAAGTAACTGTGATATTGCCTGGCAGAAAAAAAAATTCTATGAGCTGTATTTCACTTTTGTGCATGTATTCATGTTTTATCATAAAGAATCGATAGAAATCAAAGATTTTAAAATGAGGAAATCAAAATGATTCTCTTATCGGAGTCAAAACATTCTAAAGAAAGTTTACAGCTATCATAATTTGGAACTGATCCCAAAGCATCTTGATTGAATCAAAACTATCATTAGGACTGATTTCGAATAATGAATCCAACAGAAATCCTGTCACATTTCATTCCTTTCAGGATTTTTTTTTTTTTTTTTTTTTTTGGCAAGGGACAGGGAATTAGAAACCGAATCACTAAATCCCCTTCAAAACCTGCTAATTTAACTAACTGAATCAAACTCTTAGGTTAGTAAAGTGGCATCATCTCTCTAAAACTGACAGACTGTTATTGCGGAAGCGGCTAATGCTAACCGTTAGATTAGCTATCGAAAAGTTAGTAAGTCGACTAAAAAGTCTCATATTCATATTCAAGTTTTTTTTTTTTAATGAACACACCAGCACATGTTGTTAACGATGTGTTAATACTAGAGAAGTGAACACTTCCTTCATTTTGAAAACAGCTTCGACTGTGACATTGCTTAGTTGCTATTAGCAGTGCAGTGACTGTCTCAACACCCATCTACACTTCACACGACGATAAAGTACAACAATCCCGCTATAATTGTATTTGTAATGATGATTAGTTTACGGTACATTGTAATTACTGTTCTTATCATTATTACGGATAACTTTAACTGTTATCTTAATTTTTATTATTATTAATTTTATTTTAGTTTTACTGCTGTAGTGATACTTTGAGAATATATGTAAAACAATCATGCCACGAAAACACTTTTCAATAATAGTAGTAGCAGTAGTAGTAGTAATAATAATCATAATAATAAAGAAGGCTGTTGTAGTTTTGACGCGTATGGACGCATTCAGTCACTTCATTATCAGATTTGACATGGAGTTCCTGCGCGCGCCCAATGACAACAAGTATTTCCTGTATATTTTCACATCCATATCATTTGTTTTACACAGCAACTAAACACCAGAACAAACACGAGTCTTCATTTAAGACCTAACACGATAATAAAACTTATTGAATGACTTTCAAGAAGTTCTCACCGCCTCAGAAATCCTCACGCGCCTCTCCGGACTAGCGTTCAAAATCGCGTTCGCCTGAACTCACACACTGTGATCATACGAAAGGTGCAGTAAACACAATTTCAAAATAAAAGTTCAGAACTCATTGACGTTAAATTCGCTTGAACCCTTGTTATGAAAAATTTCAGTAGCTCAGATTTAATTTGTGCACTTGAAGCTTACTAGATAAAATGTTTAAGTCAATATAGATATTACGTATTTAAATCGGTCTTCGACCTTTTTCAGGGCAAGTACCTCTGGCATTAAAAAATCTTTATATTTTAATTAATGACGCTGAACTTTTTAATTAAAGCTGAACTTTTATTAACCCTTTGGCTAAAGGTCATAATATTTGTTTTCATTTTATCACAAAATTAGTTTTAGATCATACAATAATTGGATGATCCACTGAACCTTTGATCTGAATAATAGTAAGCCTACATGATATCTAAATCAATATCACAAAAGCAAGAGTGCAGCGTTTGAAATATCAGCACATATTGTTTTGACACATCAGAACAGCAGAAAATCTTTATAGTAATTAATGAGTGAATAAGTTTTAAAACTGAGTCTGATTTTTTATTTGAATTTAGTTGTCACGGCTAATATCAAGCTGCAACTCTAGAAAACTGATCAGCCAATCACATGACTTAATGGAATACTGCATCCTTGGTCACACTGATGTAACATGGAATGTTGAGGCTCAGTGGATGGGAGAATGAAACCTTAGTGAGTTCTACAGTATGTTCATTAATCAACATTACAAACAAGAGTGCCGGTGTTGTGAATATCAGCATGACAACAATCAGAAAGTTTTTTTTTCTTATATACAACAGATTCAACAAGATTTTAATATAGAGTAGTTGAAAAACTATGTACCTAAAACCATGTAGGCAAATGGAGCGATACAAGCAGTCAAACAGTGATGTTAATAAAAAATACAAACTCAGAGAAAAAAATATGCCACACAATCACAATTAAGTATTAAAAAGAACCAAGTAATAATGTACAATATATTTCACTGTAAATATTTATTTCTCTTTAGTTTTAATGCTTATTTGCGAGTTTGTCTGTCAGCCCTTCAATGATCTGTGCAATGAAAACATATTACATAGTACATAAAACATGCTACAGTTATAGAAGCATTTCAAAGTAAAGTGCAGCACTGTTCATTTACACAAGCAGCTCAAATATTCATTTTTTTATTTTATATACAGGTGCATCTCAGTAAATTAGAATGTCGTGGAAAAGTTCATTTATTTCAGTAATCCAACTCAAATTGTGGAACTTGTGTATTAAATAAATTCAATGCACACAGACTGAACTACTTTTAGTCTTTGGTTCTTTTAATTGTGATGATTTTGGCTCACATTTAACAAAAACCCACAAATTCACTATCTCAATAAATTAGAATACTTCATAAGATCAATAAAAAAAGGATATTTTAAACAGAAATGTCAGGCTTCTGAAAAGTATGTTCATTTCTATGCACTCAATACTTGGTTTGGCCTCCTTTTGCATGAATTACTGCATCAATGCGGCGTGGCATGGAGGCGATCAGTCTGTGGCACTGCTCAGGTGTAAGCCCAGGTTGCTTTGATAGCGGCCTTCAGGTCATCTGCATAGTTAGGTCTGGTGTCTCTCATCTTCCTCTTGACAATACCCCATAGATTCTCTATGGGGTTCAGGTCAGGCGAGTTTGCTGGCCAATCAAGCATAGTAACACCATGGTCATTGAACCAGCTTTTGGTACCTTTGGCAGTGTGGGCCATGTCAGCAGAAGGAAGCATGAAGTGCTCTAAAATTTCCTAGTAGATGGCTGCGTTGACTGTGGACTTCAGAAAACACAGTGGACCAACACCAGCAGATGACATGGCAGCCCAAATCATCACTGACCGTGGAAACTTTACACTGGACCTCAAGCAACATGGTTTCTGTGCCTCTCCACTCTTCCTCCAGACTCTTGGACCTTGATTTCCAAATGAAATGCAAAATTTACTTTCATCTGAAAAGAGGACTTTGGACCACTGAGCAACAGTCCAGTTCTTTTCTCCTTAGCCCAGGTAAGACGCTTCTGACGTTGTATTTGGTTCAGAAGTGGCTTGGTATGTGGAATGTGACAGTTGTAGCCCATTTCCTGAAGACGTCTGTGTGCGGTGGCTCCTTGATGCACTGACTGACTATAGCTTCAGTCCACTCTTTTTGAAGCTCTTCTAAGTACTTAAATCAGCTTCGCCTGACAATCTTAAAGCCTGCGGTCATTCATTTCACTTGTACACCTTTTCCTACCACACTTTTTCCTTCTTTGCGAACAGCCAGCTCTTTCAGCAATGACCCTCTGTGGCTTACCCTCAGTGTAGAGGGTCTTGATGACCATCTTCTGGACAACTGTCAAGTCAGCAGACTTCCCCATGACTGCTGTTGGGATTACTCTCCTAAATCCAGTATTTATACCGAGAATGGTAATTTAATAGAACTTGAAATTAAATATTCTAATAATTTGAGATACTGATTTTTCGATTTTGAAGCAAGCTGTAATCATCTGTAAAACAAAAAAGTCTGGAAATATTTTACTTTATGTCTAATAAATCTAGAATAGATTTAAGATTTACTTTTTGAATTAAATTACAGAAAAAAAAATAAAAAAATTATGATATTCTAATTTATTGAGATGCACCTGTACAATTTCATTGTTATATAGTAATATATTTTTTGTCTTTTTTATTATTAGAGTTAAAAAATAAATAATTATATTACATGCAAATATGCTGTTAAATGTTAAAATATTAATTTAAAATCTTAGGAATACTTAAAGAATTTTTTTTTTCTTGTGGTGGTGTTTTCCCATATACTCAACATGCAACAAAAGGGAAGCACATAATGTAGTCTAAAGTTTAGTGTAATTTCATTTCAAATCATTGCACAAACCTGCACCTTAAATACTTAGGCCTATATTCATTATGCACTTATCACCCTACTTTTAAAAAGCAGGCTTATCATACAATCTTAAATTGCATTTAAATTGGTCTGACCCATGAATCCCTACACACACTATTACTGATGTGTGCTGCATCACTACTCAAAGAAACTAACTCAATACAGCACATAACCAGGATTCCCAATCTTTTCTTCTTCTTTTGATTATTTTATAGAACGTTTCTAGGACATTTTCAATTTCACTATATGGCATAAATAAAAGACAAGGATCACACCATAAAGTAATATTCCTCTCTGCAAGTCTTTAAAAGTTGTAAAGTTTATGAACATAATTAAACCCTTCTTTGAAAGGAGAAAATCATTTTGATTACCCATACAATTTCAGGGCACTTTCTAGTCTCTGATGGCCAGACTACACATATGTAGGTTAGCTTTAAGCAATACCGTGAATCATTGATTCATAATCATGGTCCTGGAGCTCCACAACACTGCACACGTTTATCAGGTGCCCTACTTTAGACAGACATTCAGACTGTGTAGAGCTGCAACACTCCTGTAAACCAAATACAGTTTACCTGGAAAATACACAAACAGGAGTTCAAACACAAATTTTTATTATAAAAGACTGCATTGGAATACTTCTTTAAACCCATTAAATCATCATTTTGAACATTTAACATTTTCAACAGACATCTGCCTTTGTACAGAGCTTCTATAGTTACAGATTATTCTTCTTTAATGAACCAGAAAGTCCTATGTAAGCACAGAGTAGATGGGATTTTGTGTTACATTATGCTGTTATGGGACCAACAAACAGAAAGGAAGAATGTAAACCCTCAGTTCAGATGGCTAACTGAAAAGCTCTGCTTTTCGTCCATAACAGCAACATGTAACACTGATTTAAATAAAACTGCTCAAGTCACTAGTAAAGGTTGATTAGATAAATTCACCTCCACTATCTTTTACTGTGCACTTGACAAACCCACACAGATCTGTCCATCAATTCCTCCAATTTGTGTGAACATCTCTCTTGAATAACATCCGTTATGGAAGGCCATTAAGTCGTCAACGTGAGCTCTACTGTATATAAACCTGCTGGTATGATCAGCAAATTTGAACAGGAAACAATATGACAGATTGAACTATCAATTCCACACCAGCTTTTCTATTATCGAGTTTCATCATTCATAGTTTCATACTCTCAACTCCACAAACTAACCGGCTCAAGCGTGGACACAAGCTTGAAATGTTGAAATTTCCAAGCAAAACTGATGGACAGAACAAATATTATTGTATTTAAATATAAATCATTGGTGTCTTGAAACATCGAAGTCCTGAATTTATAAATACTCATTGCAGATATAAAAATCCTAAAGCCGTTCAGACACACATTCAGCCTCATTCATCTTCAACAACCAATGTTTTTGAAAAAAATATTATTCTGAACAAGCAGTACACAACACCCTTAACAAAGAAATATCTTTAAAAGACATCACAACACAAAACACTGTGCCCAATGGGTGGAATGCATGTCTAAATGGCTGAAGGCTCCATGATGAGCATGTATATCATCAGGCTGACCTTTAAATCCAAGATGGCAAATCAAGCACTTCATTGCACATTTTGCTTCAAGACTGATGCAGATTATTTTCAGCAGACACAAATGAATCTGAGCTTCTAGACATTAAGGAAAGTGGATGAGGAGACATGATAATATTGTTTTGTAGAGTTTACTGCCAAAAACACAGTATATGTGAAAAGATCTTGCGTATGCTGCTCAGAGAAACACACTCGTGCTCCCAAGACATTCAGTCCCACAATGAACTCCAGTGCCAAAGGCTTTACTGCTGGCCCTCCTTCTTCTCTCCGGATTCTCCTCCTGAACTGGAGCCGCTGCTGCCTTCTCTCTCTGACGCCATCTGTCAATCACAAACAAATTCAGGACATGAGGATAAATTTTAGACATACCCAAATAAATACCTCAAGTGTAAAGGATGAAAAAGGAACAAAAAAAAAAAAAAAAAAAAAGTTGCTACATACTGTGTTTTTAGCAGCTTAATCACTATTAATAGTCTAAACACTATATTATTATAACAAATGCAACATTATAAATATGCAACACACTAACACATGAGGAACTGTGATGTCAGCAGTTGGATAGCTACTCTCACATGAAACATATCCATCAACAGATTCACATGGGAGTTCTGTTTTACACATTACCCCCTCAACCAAACCATCTTATAGATGAGTCATCAAATTTGAGATTAACCGCAGTGCAAATGTGTGCGCCAAACATTTTTTTTTCTTCTTTTTCCTTCCCCCCCTGCTATGAAGCAGGATGGATTCTGGCTATCAATGATTTTAAAATGTACATCATTTGGAAAAACTTGTTCTGAAAGGGATTCTAACAATATTGTTTCTCTGGATCATTATCTTTAAAGTTGTGGTGTGGACTCTGCCATTCTTTAACATTTAGAAAGATTTTTAAAACTAAATCTTTATTGTTATAGTTATCAATCATCCTTGGTGTGAATGGGCCTTAATGCTCTTTCAAAATAGTCCACCGATTGACAAAAGCTTATCAGGATACCAAATACATAAGGCAAAATATGAGTGGTCAAAATCAGTTTAAAAGAGTAAAATGATTGACTGTACCTTCTTATATGCCATCTCAAAGAGTTTGAGTGATGCTTGCTGCAGGTTTGTGGCTGCTTGTTTGATGTTCTCTCCCGTCTCCGCATCCTTCCTTGACAGAAGCTCTTGTACTTTAACAATCTCCTCCTTCAGTTTGTTACACTGCAGAAACCGATCACAAATGTTAATACAACGCCTCTGAAAAATAATGGAGTTTCAGCACTTCAGACTAATAATTAAAGTAGCAGTAAACTTCAGACCTCATCGGCTGGCAGCTGATCCTTAAACTCCTCCATCTTTGACTCAGTGTCGTGAACAATACCCTCGGCCATGTTGACAGCTTCCACACGATCCTTTGGATCAAAAAAAATCAATCAGTTTAGATGTTGCAACAGCTTTGAAGGTCCCACAAATAAGACCATGTTCAAAACAGGTTTAGATCGTGACAAACATGGAGAAAAAGATCCATTATTGTTAAGTATTTGAAGACATTGAAAGAATATGTACTGTGAAAATCAGAAACTACCTTCCGTCTCCTGTCCTCCTCTGCATACTTCTCAGCATTCTTGATCATGTTTTCTATGTCGTCTTTGCTGAGGCCACCAGATGACTGGATGACAACTGAATGAAGCACATGCATAAAATAAACAGAAGTAAGATTAATGTTTTTCATTCAGACTGAAAACAGGATAGTGGACTGGATTGAAAGTAGGGGTGGGCGATATTACCAAATTCTTATTTTATGATATGATAAATTTTATTTAATGGAAACGATATATATCACAATATAGTTCTTATTTTATCTCATTTGTAGCATTTAAAAAAAGGAAATTACAAACAATGGGACAAATACAATAACAAAAAATGAATTAAATGTTTTTTTCCAGGTATGATAGATGTAACAATAGTACAGAAATTTAATGATCAAATGTGAAAATAAAGTCTTCACTGTTTGTATTAAAATCTAATTATTTTCAAAGCTAAAAAAAAAGTTATTCAGTCAAGAGCAGCAGTTTGATTCACATTAATGACACGGAGGAGCAGGTAGGAATATTAGGCTGCTGTCACTTTAAGACTAAATGCACTGATCCATTATACTGATACACATCCGGTTTACACCCAACTGTTTACTTTCACTTGAGACATAACCAAATGTGCTTACATGAATACTCCACACGATGGGCATTTTGATATAACTGCGTGTGTTCGATCATTCAAGTGATATAAGACGCGAAAGAGAACTGAATTTGCAATCGCATGCTGAGACGTGTTTCTGTGTGCGTGCTTGCTCTGTGTGTCAGTCAGCATGAATGCTGAATTGAGATCTTTTTCACTGCTTATTGTGTGTGATAATATCGAGCACGTCCCAAATTTGTGATCGCCTTCTAAGAGAGTAGCTTTCTGTGTGCACATTTTGGCAAACTTTCATAACAAGAAAGTTATTTCAGAAGTGGAGCAAATATATATTTTGATGAACAATTAAGAACTGTTTTCCTTCGTTTAAAAAAAAAAAAAAAATCTCTCTAGACTTACTCTGCTGTTCTCGGCCAGTGCCCTTGTCTTTAGCAGAGACGTGCACAATCCCGTTAGCATCGATATCGAAGGTGACTTCAATCTGTGGGACGCCACGAGGAGCAGGAGGGATGCCAACCTGTTCAGAACACATAAATACAACATTAGAGTCGTAAATGGATAGGAAATGTAAATCTGCATCTCAATATTTCCCCCCAAGAGCAGAGCACATACCAAGGTGAACTGTCCCAGAAGCTTGTTGTCTGTAGCCATCTCTCGCTCTCCCTGACAAACCTTGATCTCGACTTGAGTCTGTCCATCAGCAGCGGTAGAGAACACCTGAGAAGACAGATCACCAACATCAACCCAAGCTAATATTCATCCATTATATAGGAAACGTACCTTAAAAAAAATTAATCATATATCTGCTCTATATTCTGTCATTCACTCACCCCCATTTTGATCCAAACCCATTCAACTTTTGTTTATCTTCCAAACACAAATGAAGATTTTTTTAAAATGAAACCTGCAATATTTTTGCTCCTTCGTTAAAAGTCTATTCCAGCAAAACTTAAATCAGATTTAATTCACTGCTCTGTTCATATGGACTTACTTTACTATGTCTTTGTTAACATTTTGAAGAAAAGTTTTGCTGAAATAGACCTTCATTGAAGGAACAGAAATTTCTCAGGTTTTTATTAAAATTATGAATTTGGAACAACACGAGAGTTTGTAATTCTGTCATGACTCATGAGTAAATTACATTTTTAATTTTTGTGTGAAATCTTCATTTAAATGTATGAAATATGCCATGAAAAGACAAACTGTTGAATCAGAACTTTGAATCATTACATTGATAGAGACAGCTTTAATAAAATAACAATGAAAGCTACATCTTTAAATTAGTGATGCTATGAAAACATCCTTCCCACATTGCATACTTACAAGTTATGAGACAAGGTGTGAGCAACAAGCTTTAGAAATATTTTTTACAAAAACTTTATGGTCAAATAAAAGAATATTCATTATGTTGCTTAATTTTATACGAGTGATTTATCACCAGCCCTGCTACACACAAGTGTACATGAGGATATTGCGAGTTGCCTTGTAATTCTAACAAACAGACTGTGCAAAGCTGGTTTTGGAAGAAGAGATGGAGGGAGAGTGAGAGGGAGAGGAAACACCAGCAAACACCACAAAATAATCTGTTACCAATCAACGAAACAAACAAGCAATGCAAATGTCTTTGCAATTTCCCTGTTTATTACCCCACCTGGCTTTTCTTTGTAGGAATGGTTGTGTTTCTGTTGATGAGTTTGGTGAAGACGCCTCCTAGAGTCTCAATACCGAGAGACAGAGGGGTAACGTCCAACAAGAGTACGTCAGTCACATCCCCTGCCAGAACTCCACCCTGGATGGCCGCCCCGATAGCCACGGCTTCATCGGGGTTAACAGACTTACTGGGAGCTCGACCAAACAGATCCTGAACCGTCTGCTGGACCTGAGAACGCAAGGGAATAGCAATGAAGCCGCTTCATTTGAGGCTTTCCTTGTAGTGTTTCAGTTCTGGGTTTAGTTCTTACCTTTGGCATTCGGCTCATTCCACCGACCAGCAGCACTTCACCGATGTCACTCTTGGAAACTTCGGCATCTTGCATGGCCTTCTGACAGGGCGCCACAGTCCTGCGGATGAGATCTCCCACGATGCCTTCAAACTGAGAGCGCGTGAGCTTCATGTTCAAGTGTTTCGGACCAGAGGCATCCATCGTCAGGTAGGGCAAGTTGATGTCAGTCTGTGTGCAGAAATATTAAGATATGGTTACTTTAACTAACCAGTGCAAGCACAAATGTATCATAACATGCTGGTGTTATATATCTATATTGCCATTTTGAAGGGACGGTAAGGAACCCACAGTGTATCGGCATAAAACTTAACGATTTGATTGAAGTGTGCATCGGACAAGTTGGCATTTGTATCGCAATGCATCATTTCATTTCATTCATATTATATATATATTTATTAGGGCTGTCAATCGATTAAAAATTTTAATCTAATTAATTACATACTCTGTGATTAATTAATCTAAATTAATCGCATACATAATTTTTGCTGTGAAAGTATTAAATATTTCAATTCGTCTTCGGTGGTGACAGACATGGTCATCCACACAAACAGTAAAAAGTGCCCTACCCACGTGATTTGCAAGCCCGATACTGACAATAAAGTACCCGTCACTCTCACTGTAATTCTTTCTTGCCCTCTTTGCAAAAAAAATAAAAAAAGTAGTGATTTTATAGCTTTGTAAGAGAAGATGCTTTTTTGCTAAACCTGAAAAGTATTAAAAAGTAGCATTTAGAAGTAATATTAACTAATAATATAATTTTCTACCATATACAATTGATTGCACCTAGCTAACAACAACTTGCTTTGTTCTGGTTTCACCTCACTCCAGTCTAAACTAACTGATTTTATAGGTAGGCCTAATTTACTACACATTGTCATTTAAATAACCTGAAAATATTGTGGATTATTAAGGCTAATTTTACTAACCACTCTTGCTAAATGGGGTAAGCACACTTATGTACTCATTTCAGAGTTGTTCGAGTAAATGATTCGTTATAGACCGTGTGGACAGATCAGTTGTTGTCATGATTCATTCAAATGAATCTGTTCAAATGAGTCATTAGGTCGCAAATTGGACAGCGGACGTTGACGCGTTGCGTGCGAATCGCGACTGTCATTAGGATATTGCAAAAGATTTGTCAACACAGAAAACACTTCACCACTGGATAGGATTTTCTTTTTGTTTATTGAAAGTGTAGTTTATGTTAGCTGCACGTGCAGGGCGCCGGTCAGAGAAGATGAGGTGACGTTCTTTTGAGCGCTATTCACACCCAGCGGTTATTCAGGAAAAACATTCTCCGAATGCGCCGCGTGAAACATGGATTCGGTCTTACGAACTTTTAGCATTGTGTCAGTTGATTTAGATTATTATGTGTGAGGTAGAGAGAGCGCAAAGACGGTGCTTACTTTGAAGACGAAGAGAGCTCGCACTCACGAGGGAGGAGCTCTGCTCGTTATGTCTGTCAGCGCAGCATTCGTCTCCCTCCTTCATACTAGAACGGCTCCAGGTTCAAAGGTCATTACGGAATGGATTAATATGCGGTATTTTTTTTAACGCGTTATTTTTTCTCAGATTAATTAATCGAAATTAACGCGTTATTTTGACAGCCCTATATATATATATATATATATATATATATATATATAAAAAAGAGACTGAGGCATGTCCTGAGAGTCACACAGAATAAAGATTAACGTGGAACTACAAAGGCCTGTTTATGAAAGAACCATGCATTAGAAGTCAGAAGGCACTTCAGTTAATTTATGATTTGCTGTCTGTCTGAACCAAAAAAATAAAAGCAAACTATCTGTACCATATATTTAGGGTCCTATGATTTCCACGATGCAGAAAACATGGACTGAATCATGGAATCCACTCATAAAAAAAACGTAATTTACTGTATAACACGAAATGTCACAAAATTTAACAAATTTTGGATGAATAAATCAAAAGTAGGTGGGTACACTTAAATCGCGATATGGACTAGTGTCTGTGAATATTAAACCACAAGATGACTATATAAATGATTGAATCCTGCATGTTCTGTGTGTCTGTGTGTGAATGAATGGTGCAGATGCACAAATACGTTTCCAACACATACTGAAGCACGCATGAAGCTCGCTGTGTTTCCAGAGTCTGCCATCTGACTATATGACGACATTAAAACAAACTTCATCTCCAGAGCTGCTCTGAGAGTCTTCATGAGCATTTTACAGTTTAACTTGAGAAAAACTATTGTCATATCATATACACTAAGGAAAGCGAAATCTTTGTCTTTGTCCTTTTACACCAAGGAAAGCGATTATCTTTGCCCTTATAACATACAAGAGGATTTCCCATGACAGCGCTAGTCAATGATTTGTCATCAGCAGTCTTATGCTTTCATGCGTTATTGGAAATTTCATAATTCCCACTACAGAAGTCGTGATTATGAGCTCTTTGCATTCAAGTGCTTTGTTGTCAGAATGAACAGGAATCATGGAGGACACCAGAATTATTATTGCCCGTTTATTGGGAAAATCTTATTAAAGCCAAAATTATATTTAGTGTCCCATGCATTGACGACCATATAAACATTCACAACGCTATCTAGATAGTCCGCTTGCTAGTCGGTTTTCCGGTCAAATTTTCACTGTGTATAAAACATACAATACGCTTCAAAGATTATTAATATATGTAATTTGCACTAGATTTATGACAAGACAATCTAGCCGTTATGGGGAGAGAGGGGAGAAAAAAAAAAAAAAAAAAAAAAACACTAAACATGGTGTAGGGGAGAAATACTGCTTTGACAGGTATGATTTATTAAAGTTTATGGCCTGCCCATCTCAGGAACTTGGGTATCAAAATTATTCATTATACTTCCCAGTGGTAAACACGGCATTAGGGCGTTCATGAGCAACTTTTATCTAGGAAACTCATATTTACAATTCATATTTTCAGATTCAACGAATCAGAACTATACAAACATAAGCCCAACAAGCTTATTGTCAGATTTATGTTCAGTTATGTGGACCCTTATTTTGACATTTTGTTCTGTTTCCCCGCTCTGTTTAGTTTCGGTTTCATTGGTTACCAATTATGCACTCGTTTGGTTTCTATAATTACGTATTAGTTTCACATGTCTAATTTACCTTCTTTTGTTCTACCCCCATTTATAGCCCTGTGTTTCAGTTGTCTTTGGTCAGTTCTCGTTTATGTACTGTGGGTTTTGCATTATTCTCCTGCGTGTTCATTCACAGCATTTGGATTATAAATAAAGCCTGTTTTGTTTTTGAATCTTCTTCTTTGTGCCTGCTGCCCACATCATAACATTTATATTGCAAAATAGTAATAATAATAAATGTTTTTAAAAATGTGTTAATATCGCGAACATTTATTTTAGATGTTTTGTGTCAGGTCTGATGTTCAATAGTCAAGCCAAAAACAAACAAACAAACAAACAAACAAACAAACAAACAAACTTTGATTTGACTGCTTCAGTAGAAGGGAAATCATCATTTACTTGCCATCATGTGGCTCCAAACCTGGGCTGGGTTTCCCAAAGCAAACTATGGTTGCAAGTTCCGTCATTACCAATAGAGTTCAGCGGAAATTGCGACCAAAGTTGGCTAACAATGCTTTTGGGAAACGCATACCAAAAACGCATTTCTGTGGAAAATCATACAGTTTTGGAATGACATGAGGGAGAATAAACAATGACAATTTTAATTTTTGGGTGAACTATTCCTTTAAATTCCAGTCTCTTCCTCACACATATCTGTTATATGACTTCAGAAGACTTGGATTATAAATGCCAAAATAGACAGGGCTGTAAATGTCACTAATATTGGGATGTGATTTTTTGCACATTTATAACTTTTCCTGTATTTTCTGACCAGAGACGAATAACTCAGAAAACTGCCTTAAATGGTTTATAAACAAACTGCTATTTTATCAAATATGTATCTGATGTGTTAGGCGTTTCAGAGGCACAGATCATGATCAGGGGTTTTCAGTGTCTCAGAGCAGATCGTTCGCTGTAACTGCTGCTCCACACAAACACTACAAGCGCTGTGAGTTTGAATCACTTATAACATGCATTTGAAAATGCAACATGCACCAAAAACGTTCCCTCTATTTTTTCTTTTTGCTGAACAAAAGCTCTCTATTGGGCAGACAATTTGCCCACCCACTGCTATTTTATTTGACCCCTGATGTAACAGTTGACACTCATTCACTCACCTGCAGAGAGGAAGACAGTTCACACTTGGCTTTCTCAGCAGCCTCTCTCACCCTCTGCAGCGCCATGTTGTCTTTGGTCAGATCCACGCCAGACTGCAACAAGATGACACACCACATTAACAAGCAGCACAAACAGTTCTCAACAACAGTTTGACATCTTTACATTTTACCTGCATGTTCAAAATCCTGCATTAGATACTACTTCAAATCATGTAACCTTTATTTTTATAGCGCTTTATGCAAGTTCAATTAAAATGGTTAAGAGGACTTTTTATTTGCAATCTTTTATTTGTTTTATTTAATTACAATATAGTCATTTTTGCACTCAAACGCAGTTTGTTTTGATTGCATAAAAAAAAAAAACAGTCTTAGTCTAAGCCCTGTCTGTAAAACAGGGCCTTGAACTTGACTACATTAATCAATATCCACAAAGAGTCTATTCCAATAAAACAAAAATCAGTGCTCTATGCCCAAGGTAATGTATTTATTCTATAAAATGCCTCACAAATAATGAAACTAGGGCTGTCACTAACGAAAAGGTTTGTGCTTGTGCATTATTCAGGTTAGGTTGAGATTCTGCTTATGTTCACTGACCAATGTTCACTGACCAATGTTCACATGCGAATAAAATCCTAAATTAATTCTATTCATCATAACAAGCGATTGAGTCTCTTCAGAAAATCTGGACTAAACCGCTCGATTCATATGGATTAGTTTTCCAATCTCTTTATGAACTTTTTGAAACGTCAAAATTTTCAGTTGCAAAGGCAGTCTATGGAAGGAAACCTGTAGGGCTGACCCCTAATAGTCGACTAACCTTTAGTTGATGAGAAGAGGCTTAGTCAACCAAAATTGTATTAGGCGCAGAAAAACAAACAAACAAAAAAAAAAAGTGACAAAGTCACACAGTCTGTGACGGACAGATCATTAACAGCTGGTCTATGTGGTAATTACAGTACATCAAGCAGGACATCCAAACGCTCAACTATCATTCATCAACCTCAAACATGGCTTATCTGAAACACGTTAACATTAACCTAGAAAAATGTGGGCTATTCAAGTGTTTGTGTCGAGTGTGAAAGCTGAATAGTAACATGCTTACTGCATGACAGCTAACATGGAGGCGCAGGTGCGATCACTTGCACTTAAAATACTCTGTCATTTTTGGTCATACAGATAAGAGTAATACATCTTTGTGTGCATTCACAATAACAATACGCTGTGCTTTTGAAAAATAATGAAAGCAAGTGGTGTGCTTTCTGCTGTCTCTCTGTGAACTTGAAACTCCAAGTAAACTTGCCTCACAGACATGAAAAATATATCTATAGAAAGCAAAATATCTAATTTAAATGAACCAATTCAAGTGGAAAACAAATCTGAGGTTATGTAATCCGTATGAAATGTGCACTACTGCAGAGATGAGTCAGCATCGTTAACTTCATCACTGCAGCCGAAAACAATAGTTTATCAATTAATTATTAAAGTGTTAAAGCAATCTCCTTGCTGTTGTTCCCTGGCACATTCATAATCATTCTGCCAGTGCTCTGTGCTGTGGCAATAAACTTTGTGTGTGCGCTTGAATGCTGATTAGGTGACGTAGGCATTAAAGGCTCTTTATTATGATTTATTAATAAACATGTGATTAGTCAACTAATCGTTTAAAATGAATGACTACTAGTCGACCAGAAAAATCTTTAGTCGAGGGCAGCCCTAGAAATCTGACAGCATTTTATCACCAAAAAGATCTTCATTTGTCTTCTGAAGATCAACAAAAGTCTTACGGGTTTGGAACGAAACAAGGGTGAGTAATTAATGACAAATTTTCATTTTGGGGTGATCTGACCGTTTAACATTCTCTAAACTGTAAGTGCAATTGTCACAACTGCATTGTATGTCTGCAAAATGTAGTTGTGTCAGTAAATTGGTAAATGCCACTAAATTAAAAAGTCTTGTCGTCACCTTGTGAGCCACACTGGTCAAAATGTTTAAAGGTGCCCTAGAACCAGTTTTTACAAGATGTAAAATAAGTCTAAGGTGTCCCCTGAATGTGTCTGTGAAGTTTCTGCTCAAAATACCCCATAGATTTTTTTTAACTGCCTATTTTGGGGCATCATTAACTATGCACCGATTCCAGCTGCAGCCCCTTTAAATCGCGCGCTCCCTGCCCTCCGAGCTCTAAACTATAATACAGTGCATTTAAACACAGTTCACACAGCTAATATAATATAATATAATATAATATAATATAATATAATATAATATAATATATATATATATATATATATATATATATATATATATATATATATATATATATATATATATATATTTCTTTTATTTTCTGGGCATTTCACTGTTGTTTACTGGTTGCCAGTACATCACAATGATCTATGATAGTAAAAACAACACTAATCATAACTATTTTTAATTTGATTTTAGTATTTTACACAGTGTAAATTGTCTGAAAAATTTAGTATGTGGTACATTAATACAGCATACTAACTTGAATATCACCCTTTAAATTTCCCGATGGTTGCACCACTACTTAAACGCATGCACAGACCCATTTTTTGAGAGGGTGAATACAAACCTCTCTCTTGAACTCCTTCACTATATGCTTGAGAAGGTGCTGATCAAAATCTTCTCCACCCAGGAACGTGTCTCCATTGGTGGATTTCACCTCAAAAACACCCTTCTGGATCTCCAAGACAGAGATATCGAATGTCCCTCCACCAAGATCATAGACAGCAATACTGAAATGAAAACATAAATTTTCCTTTTGAATAAAGTCAAAGCTCACATTATCATGCATTGGTAACAAGCATCCAGATATAAGATCTGTGCATTCGGTCTTAAAGTGACAGTAGCTTAATAATCCTGCTGCTGTCCGCGTTAATAATGATAATTAAACAACAAAATACTGCCTCGTTAAAAAGCTGTGCTATACGTTTCTTTTAAACGTCTTTTAATTTTAGAGTATATATTTTATATATAAATAGCTTATATTTACTATTTTTATATGAATGTAGGCTATTTTATAACAATACAAAGAGCAATGTGTAACATTTTACCAGATTTAGTGCTACACTTATTCACTTTTATTTGTTCCCTACTAAATGTTTTTTTTTTTTTTTTTTTTTTTTCTCACTTTCACTAAATGTTTAGATTTTATACAATTATTAAAAAAAAAAAAAAAAAAACACCTGCGCTGGTATTGGATCGGTATCGGCTGATACTCAGAATTTCTGGTATTGGATCGGTTCTAAAAAGAAAAAAATACTGGTACTGGTGCATCCCATGGTCTAAAGGCCACTTTAACTGAAGCGAAGATAGTCAGTAACGATGTTCAGCCTTACATTGTTAAAACCGGAGTCGGGCACTGATGGAGAGACTCAGGAAGAAGTTACAACTTTTAGAACGCATCTGGACGTTTCTGAATGGTTAGTGGAAACATTTTTGTAGTTGCTGTGGAGTTGATTCAACTCATCGACTAGCATGTGCAGTAGTGTTAATTTCGTCAGACGAGACGAGACGAAATATGTTCGTCAACGACCTTTTTTTTCATGACTAAGACGAGACGATGACAAGACTGCACCACTGTCCAAAAACGCTGACTAAGACTAAATTAACATGCATTATCGTTGACGAAAAAAGACGAGACGAAAATGTTTTGTATAAAATAAAAACTAAGATAAAATCTCTCTTCATTTTCGTCTACAATCGTCTCTGCTTTTTCATCAGCTGTTACGCCTTTAAAATATTCAGAACGAGTTTGCGGCGTCACGCTGTTGCTCAAGTTAAGCCTCGTTGAAGCCTTGTTTACACTGCATGCGTGTGTGGCTCGTTATGGCTCCGGCAAGGTGTTGTTCCGTCCTCTGCGCAGTGTCAACTCAAACAAAGAAATTTCAAGTTTTTCAACTTCGAATCTCTTGTCGTCAGATTCTAGTGATGTAAAATATGAGCGGGAGTTTACACAGGGTGATTATTTTGACTTTGTTTTGTATTTGAGCTGCGCGTCTTGGAGGCGAGGCGCCTATCTTTAGCGAAGCGGCGCGTCGAGTAATGTTTATCAGTAATAATCTCAGTAATAATCTCAGTAATAATGTGTTATTTTTAAAAAAAGACTACAATTTTTTGACTAAAACTAGACTAAAATTAAAAGACTTTTAGTCGACTAAAACTTGACTAAGATACCTTGAGTTTTCTTTTGACTAAAGCTAGACTAAAATGACGAGACGTTTAGTCGACTAAAACTTGACTAACAAAAAAAGATATGTGAATGACTAAATATGACTAAAACTAACAAGGACATTTGGCACAAGACTAAGACTAAGACTAAATTAAAAATAGGTGACGAAATTAACACTAATGTGCAGTCATGTTAATCTTTTGTGCAAATCAAGCATTGAATTGACCCTCGTTTGTGAAGCAGTCTGGAATAAAATGACGGAATGGCAACAACACTCTACTACAACAACACTTCCTCTTCTGCAAAGAAGCCCAACATGGCCTCACCCCCTTTTCCTGGGGGCAGGGTTTATGTAAATTTGGGGGTTTGTGATGTAACCAATCCGGGAAGAAGCTTGTTGTAGTCCCTACCAGCTGTTTGTTGTAGTCCTTAAAATGCATTTTCTGTAAAAGAAAATATCTCCCTTTGCATTGAACTTTGAGAGCCTTAACTTTGCAGATGTTGTTTATGCTCAAACAGCAACATCACACACTAACTAAAGTTAAAGTGAATTATAATCAAGGACCCCTTTAAAAGCACTGTTTATTTCATTTGTACTTTTCTTACACTGCATTTGCCCTAATGCTTGTAATTTGCATATTTTATTTAATAGTAAATAAAATAAAATCTGTATTGTGAAATAAAGTTACTCTCTATATGCGTGTAAGTGTATTTTTTTTCCTTTTTTTTTGATTGGCTTGGTATCTGACATGAATCAGTAGTATAAAGCAATTTATGTTGGTATATAAAGAAAAAATAAAATAGTGTAGTAAGAGTCTCTGATAACTTACATTTTGTCTTGAGTCTTATCCAGCCCATAGGCTAAAGCAGCAGCAGTCGGCTCATTAATAACACGCAGCACATTCAAACCTGAAATTTGACCTGCATCCTTGGTCGCCTGTAACAACAAACCAGATTTTACATACAGTAATGCATCTGATAAATCAAAGCTGTTCACAATGTTCTCAACATGAGCGAATACTGATACCGATAACAGAATGCTCTCTAAAATGTAAGCATTTAAATATAAGCACATTGATAAGCATTTTCAGTAAAGCTGCTTTGAAAAAATATGTATTAAGGGTTTGACGAGACAGGTAGCTCCTGAGACGAGACACAAGATTGAATTCACGAGAACAAGATTTTTACTCAGTATTTTTTAAAAATCCTCAATGACAAAATACATAACTATAAAAATAGTCTGCTGGTACATCTGAAATGTTTTAACTTATGTAATGAATGTCAATTCAGTTCTCGATTCATACTTTGAGTATGAATTATATGGAGTAAAAGACAATACTCAAGCACTGAAAAAGGTTTTGCCACAAACTCAACTGACTGGCTTCTCTCCTGTATGATTTCACATAAGTCTCAGACCTTAGAACTGTAACTGTAACTAACTAAACTTCTTTTACACAAATTGATAGAAATAAAAACAGTATAAATAAAAATGAATAACAGTTTTCTCTTAGTCTCATTAAGTTCAAACAAGAAGTGCAACTATAATCAAAGTACTCTCTCAATATTCAAACTGCAAATAGAGACAACATCTTTCTTCAACCATTATACAGAGCTGAGAGATGGTTATAACTACACAGCCCAGCCTAAGATAGCTTTCATATTGAGAGATATTTGCATGCATCAGGGAGCTGCTTTCAAAATGCGGGGTATTGAAATCATATTTTAATGCGCACTACCATTTTACTTTTGCGATCATGCGCGCTCTGTGAATAGGGAGCGGCGGTGCTAAGCATGCATCGTACAAGATGAGACATTTCTCAGATGCTTACGCTCTTGTGCAAAGAATCCTCTGAATTAAATGCAACAAATTAAATAGTTATTTCTATGAAAAGCAAAATGACAGTGGAGGCATAATATAAACGCAGCGTTGAAACATTCTATCCAAATTTCACCCTCACACTCTGTCATGGAAATATCACGAGACAGCTTTTCACCTCGACGAGAAATCTTGTCACATTTTAATCTTGCGAGATATCGTAGCATGAGATCTTGTAACACCCCCAATATGTATTGTAAAAAGCGCTATAGAAAAAAAAATTTAATTGAACAGAATATGGACAAACATATCTAGGGCCCCGTTTACTCCTGGTATTAATATGCGTTTTAGTCGATTCCAATCACAAGTGGACGACTTGTGATTACAGTATTACTAAATACAGGTGTTAACGGGGTCTAAAATGTTTTGAGCTTGTCCACTTTAAACCACTTCCATAGGTAGTCGAAAACGCGGTTCAACAGCCACAAAAGACCGCCTACTAACCTAACATGTAACCGTTATGGGAAGCGTGCAAGCCAGACGGTCGACTGAGGACCCAGGTTTGGTTTGAGGATGAATAACATACCAAGCACAATATTCTCTCACCATTTCTGATTTCTAATACGCAAACACTAAATTGTGCGAGCTTAGATCAAAAGATCTGAAAAAGCCCATACATTGACCCACCCATAGACCCTCCCCTCAAAGAAATCAGGACAGAACCGGTTGAAAGTGGACAAAAGAGATGCATTAAAACACCAGGTGTAAACAGGCATGCATCTCCCTCGTCTACTTGTGATCCAATCGACCAAATGCATCTTAAAGGAATAGTTCACCCAAAAATGAAAATGATCCTTTGATTTACTCAACCTCAAGCCATCCTAGGGTGTATATGACTATCTTCTTTTAGACGAACAGAATCTGATATACATTTAAAAATATCCTTAGTCCTCCAAGGTTTATAATGGTTATGAATGGGTGCATCCATCCATAAAAAGAAAAAGTAAACCATATGACTCCAGGGGGTTAAAGGTGCCCTAGATTCAAAAATTGAATTTACCTTGGCATAGTTAAATAACAAGAGTTCAGTACATGGAAAAGACATACAGTGAGTCTCAAACACCATTGTTTCCTCCTTATATAAATCTAATTTGTTTAAACGACCTCCGAAGAACAGGCGAATCTCAACATAACACCGACTGTTACGTAACAGTCGGGGTGTACGCCCCCAATATTTGCATATGCCAGCCCATTTGACGCATTAGACAATGGCAGTGTCTGGATCTATTCACAGATGAAGCATCAAACTAGGTAAGCAAGCAAGAACAACAGCAAAAAATGGCAGATGGAGCAATAATAACTGACATGATCCATGATAGCATATTTTTACTGATATTTGTAAATTGTCTTTCTAAATGTTTCGTTAGTATGTTGCTAATGTACTGTTAAATGTGGTTAAAGTTACCATCGTTTCTTACTGTATTCACGGAGACAAGAGCCGTCGCTATTTTCATTTTTAAACACTTGCAGTCTGTATAATGCATAAACACAACTTCATTCTTTATAAATCTCTCCAACAGTGTAGCATTAGCCGTTAGCCACAGAGCCCAGCCTCAGATTCACTCAGAATAAAACTTTTACATCCAATTAAATACTTTACTCACATAATCCGACGCATGCATGCCGCATGCATGACGAACATCTTGTAAAGATCCATTTGAGGGTTATATTAGCTGTGTAAACTTTGTTTATGCACTGTTCAAGGCAAGCGCGATCTCTGTGGGCGTCAAGCAGGAGATTTAAAGGGCCAGTAGCACTGAATCGGCTCATTTATAATGATGCCCCAAAATAGGCAGTTAAAAAAATTAATTAAAACAAATCTATGGGGTATTTTGAGCTGAAACTTCACAGACACATTCAGGGGACACCTTAGACTTATATTACAAATTTTTAAAAAAAAGTTCTAGGGCACCTTTAATAAAGGCCTTCTGAAGTGAAGTGATTCGCTTTTGTAAGAAAAATATCCATATTTAAAACTTTATAAAATCAAATAACTACTTCCGGCAGATGACCATACACAGAATGCGCAAGTCGACTTGCGCTAAATGAGTGATCCTGTGATGTGATGTATGACGCAGGATGTAGGAGTATTAAGCTTAGACGCCTCTCGCAACTAAAAAAAATAGGGCTGTGCAACAAATTTAAGCTCCTCTTTTCTTCTATCAAAATCCTCTGAAATTTCTCTTTAAAAATGATCGTTTTAGACTTCCATGACTGGTGATTTGTTTTGCTCCATCCTCTGCGCCTCCATGTTTGTCATTACATTGTGTGTCAGGTCAAAGGATACTCTTCCACCACAAATTGACTTATTATTAAATATGAGCTAGTTATTTGAATTTATAAGAGTTTTAGATATGGTTTTAGATATATGATTTTTTTCTTACAAAAACGTATCGCATCATTTCAGAAGGCCTTTATTAAACCACTGGAGTCGTATGGATTACTTTTTTTAATGGATAGATGGATCCATCATTTTTTACTTCAAAACACGGCCCCCATTCACAATCATTATAAACCTTGGAGGACTAAGGATATTTTTAAATATATCTCTGATTGCTTTCATCTGAAAGAAGATAGACAAATACACCTAGGATGGCTTGAGGGGGAGTAAATCATGGGATAATTTCATTTTTGGGTAAACTATCCCTTTAATACCAGGTGTAAACAGGGCCTAGAAGAATGTAAAAAGTAGAAAGTGTGGTGAAACAGTGTTCACCTGTCTCTGGGAGTCGTTGAAGTAAGCTGGTACTGTAATAACAGCATTCTTCACAGCATGGCCCAAGTAGTTCTCTGAAGAAAAAAAAAAAAAAGGGGGAGAAACAGTGGTTTGATGGAGCTTTTGATTATTTCATTTTTAAACTGTTTTTCTTCAGGCAGATGGACTCACCTGCAGTCTCCTTCATCTTCATGAGAATAAAGGCTCCGGCCTGACTGGGTGAGTACAGTTTGCCGTGGGCTTCCAGCCAGGCATCTCCATTAGAGGCACGCACTATCTTATAGGGCACATTTTTCCTGTAAATTACAGCAAAGTTATCACTTATTTGCAAAAACAAAACAAAAAAACTAAATTATAGGGAGGGATATTAATGATTAATTGACAATTGATTAAATCAGTTAATAAGTAACCCCTGGTTTCACAGACAAGGCTTAAACTAGTCCTAAACTAAAATGCATGTTTGAGCTGTTTTAACTGAAAGCAACTTGTCTCAAGATTAACACTAGTAATGTTTTTTTCTAGGGTACATTAATAAAAGCTACTTAAATGTCCTAATTGAACTAAGGCCTAATCCTGGCTTGGTCTAAGCCCTGCCTGTGAAACCAGGCCTAATCGATTAAGCTTATTAATTGGTCGATGGCCGATCAATTAATTTCAGCACAGATGTATTCAGTAATCATGCGAGCAGATGGCAAAGACACTGCCTATAAAATCATCCAATGCTACAGTGTGCACTAGAGCTGTGCGCTGCATGCATTTTAGAAGAATAAACAGTATCGAATAATCATCAATTCCTTTGACGATAAATTGAGTAATCAGATAATACCTAAGTGAAAAATAGCCTTGAGGCAATGAGGCAATAATAATTGATTCAAATAAAATCATATGGTTTGATTGGACAACACTTTTAAAATTATATTATAAAACTGATACTTCCGGCACTTGATTCTGATTGGTTGAGCCGCGTTCAAAGCCGTTGTAAAATTCCCGATAACATACAGCGGACCGCATTACATAAGCATCGCTGCACCAAGATGTACATTGCTACGTCTGTCTTAGCAACCACTCTTAGCAAAATAAACATGTTTATTCTCTAATGATTTTGTTCATTGAAGCTAACTGCATTATGTAGAAGAGTATTGTGAGAGAGAGATACCGAGTGACCGAGTGTATTAACTGCATTCAAATTTCTGTTCATTCTGTTTGAATGTCTGCTGCGATCTTGTCCTTTTAACATTTAATGGGTTTTCCCATGCCCTGCTGACACTGACAGCACTAGTCAAAGCATTTGTCATTTGCATCTAGTTCCGTGTTCACAACAAGTTTCAATATATAAGTCTTTGTGACTGAGTGACTTGCTCATAAAGACAATCTTTGTCACCATCTAATGCCGTAATAAATGTAACTTCTGTTGCTGTTCATGGTCAGGGACTATTTTTTCCAGCAGAAGGAAGCCTTTTAATAATTTTACTTTATGAAAGTTGCATTGATAGATATTATTGGCTTTAATATTTATATTGTGTGGTAACAGTTTTATAAAAGCAATAAGCCCCGTGAAGCCATGGTTTACATGAATTTATAACAGCTAAGGGGTGTTGTTAGGCATGATGCGGAGCAGAGTGAATTAAATTCACTCCGAATATGCCACGTGAAAACATGGATTCAGTCTTCCTAACTTTTAGCATTGGGTCAGTTGATTTAGATTAATATGTGCGAGGGAAATGGAGAGCAAAGACAATGCTTAGTTTGAAGACAGAGAGTGCACACACACACGAGGGAGGAGCTCTTTGTTCGTTCTCTCCATCAGTTAACATGCACCCTATCACAAGCGCACCAGTCATCTGCATCACTCATAAATCACAATAACTGATCAAATAAGGCTTTGGAGTGACAAAAATTTGTTTTGGTGGCCACCAAAAACATTTTCAATGCAGGATTTGTTTGTTTGTTTATGATTTAACACCATGCAAGCTACCTCGGCTATAGGTTTTTAAATTTGATCTTAGATAAAAAAATAAAATAAAATAAAATAAAAAAAATTCTAAAACTAAAACATTCCTTACTTCATTAAAAATCTTTTCATAAAAGTCAACAGAAAAATAAAGGGTTCTAACAGATTTCAAACAGATTTGATCACGCACGCACCCACCCACACATGCACGCGCGCACGTACCAGGGCCCTCATTTATCAACGATACGCATGGACATATGTGCTTAATGAGTGCGTAAGAACAGTTTCATGCAAAGTGTGGGATTCACCAACTTGTACTTATATGTAGAAATGTGTGTAAATATAAGCACACCCCTGAGCATGCTTACGCAGAGAATCTAGTGGTAGAATAGCGACACTACACATAAAAAGCATTCCACATATGTCCTGTGTTTCCTTTAATTATAAAACATTAAATTTATCATTTGTCCATTTTTAAACACAATGTGTAATTGGTGTCAAACCCTATAAAAGACAGCTGTGACAAATGTTTGTCTCAGTGCAATGACTTATCTTGCATTATTGGAAGACTTGACAAACAATGCACTCCGCAGAGAGCATGTTTTCCAAGATCGTGCCCTCTTTGCCATTATTGTGGTGAGGAAAAAACACAATCACATGATTTTTAAAGGAAAGTGTTGTCACCATATATGGTTCATTGGAGGCGTTTCCGAATGCTAATGAACGTGAACAAGCATGGTACTTACGCACATGTGGGATTTATCAACAATGATTGCTTACTCATGTGCGCAAGAACTGCGCATGCACATTTGTATAAATATGAATTTTCTTGTACTTGGGCACATTCTAAATTTCAATTTTTTCGTAGGACAAAATATATAGCCTTTTCTATGCACTGTTGATAAATGAGGGCCCAGGGTTTTGTCTGTGAAATATCCACTGCATCTCTGAGGGTCTTTGCAGCACACATGGAATTGTCAGTGGGAGTAAACAGTTCTCAAGCACACTGAGTGAGCAGGTACGAAACGTATAGAGCAAAGGGAGACTTTCCTATAGTCAGGGGCCGTTCACATGTCGCGTCTTTTGCACGCTCAAGTATGTTATTTTAAATGTAGACGCGGGACAAACACGCTCAAACAGAGATAGAAAACTCTGACAAGATGGAAGAACAGCTGATAAAACCTGTACTGTGTAGGGCTGGGCGATATATCGCATGCAATTGTCACGCGCATTTCGTCAGTAAAGCCGGTTCCCTGATTACCGCTAAATCGCCGTCACCTGCTTTTAAATGGAGCGGCATTTAATAGACAGAGCCGTAGTTCACGGATAAGCTACGCAATATCGCGTTCATTATCGCAGATGAATCGCCTTCGATAATGAACGCGATATTGCGTAGCTTATCAGTGAACTACGGCTCTGTCTATTAAATGCCGTTCCATTTGAAAGCAGGTGATGGCGATTTAGCGCCAATCAGGGAACCGGCTTTACTGACGAAATGCGCGTGACAATCGCATGCGATATATCGCCCAGCCCTAGTACTGGGCGGGTTTTTTATTTCTCATCTCCATAAGTAGTAGTATAATCTAGTATAAGAGCTAATGCAAGGTCTGGATATCCATTTATTCTTGGCTGAAACTACTTCGTCTTCATGGAGAATGCGGCTCATGATTGCGGCTCATGATTGCTTAGCAATGAGTGTTTTTGAAAAAGAAGAGAAAGTGGCGTGGCTGGCGTTTTTCATGCGTTTTTAGATGCGACGTGAACAGCCTCTAAATCGAATGCGGATGGTTTAATTATCTCGGGCAGATAGACAAAAAAAATAAAAAAAAAAATAAAAAAAGTATAAGAGGATAAAAACAATAAAAGCAAAAATGTGCCTCCAAATATACTTGGGCAGCCGTTAATATACCTGGGAGGCCCGCACAGGTAAAGTCTATGTGTGAGAAGGACTGCTATTCGACAGCGTGTGAAAATAATATATAAAATAATATGATCCCAGCGATTTTCAAACTGGACAACTGTTTTGCACCAATCACAAATTGATTTTATAAAGTTTGTTTTTTCAATGCAGGAAAAACCCTGTATAAAATTGAGCACTCAAATTTAAATTGAGGAATCGTAACAGCGCTAACTTCAAATTTGCTAGTATAAAAACGTACATGTTCACATACATATTTATATGTGCATGTTGGTGTGTGTGTATGTATACATTGACAAAGTTTGAAATTAAATGCCTTACAAATCTTTCTGAACTTCTGGGTCATCATAACGCCGTCCAATCAGACGTTTAGTAGCGTACAGAGTATTGTTGGGGTTGGTGACAGCTTGACGTTTGGCCGGCATTCCCACAAGCCTCTCTCCATCAGATGTGAAGGCCACCACTGATGGGGTCGTCCTTGCACCCTCTGCATTTTCCAGGACCTGTTACGATGATGCATTTTAGTTCAACAGTATTTTAAATAAAAGTAAATTTAAGGAAGACCGTAGTAGTGGTGATTCATCCTAGTGACTGAAGATTCATTCAGATTTGTTCATGTTCTCAATAGTGGCCTTTAGAGCCGCAAGATTAATCATAAAAAAAAAAAAATGCCATCTTGATTCAAACAGCCATGCAATCTTATTCCTAAATGACAACGATTCTGCTATGTCTATTGCAAGCATCAGTAGAGTGTGAACAACGTGCGTTTTGTCGATGCCCATGTTAATAAATGAGAGGGTCGGCCGTCACTCTTCTGATGTGAACGCTCTCATTCATTCACATGAGCAGTGACAAAATAAGCGTTGCTCACGCCTGCGATGTGAAACATGCGTTAAACCAAATACTTTCAGGGACTAACCTTTGAAACTACGATCACATTGCAACATTCAAATCTGCATGTGCTGCTGCTGATCATTAAACTTTCGCAATCTCGATTCAAACAGCCACACAATCTTATTCCTAAATGACAACGATTCCGCCATGTCCCTGAAGTGCCAGCAGAGATCATGTCAACTAGACCAACCCTGTGAACTACCTGTTCCGACTGGTTTATGCTTAAGCCGTTTATGATCTTACTCCGATAAAAGAAAACGGGTTACCGCATTTACATGGCCATGTTCGTTATCGGCTTATTAAGCATAATCGGCTTAAGAATGAGCATGTAAAATTGAATCATTCATTGAAGAGATTAATTTACAAATGCTGATTCATCCAATACTAAAGTCTTTATGAATGAGACATTGACTACTTCAATCAAATTATTTTTTAATTTTTTTATTCAAATTAATACATTTTTAAATAGAAGGTAGCAGTGAACATTTTGTCAGAACCTCAATTGTCATTTTGTTCAGTTGTCTATGAGTATTTTCTTCAGAATCGTGGAAAAAATTGTGATCTTAATTTCAAAAAAAATAAAAAATAAATTGTGATTCAACAGAATCGTGCAGCTCTAGTGGCTTTACATAATTTCAAATGTGCAATTCATCGTAATTCACAAGGTTTCTGCAAGTTTTATGAAGGAAGACTTAAGAACTTTTTAAAACAAAGTAAAAAAAAAAAAAAAAGTAATAAATTGAAGGTAACAATTTACTATACCTTCCAATCACTGCAAAAAAGTGATTTTCCTGTGTTTTTGTCTTGTTTACCAGTGCATTTACTAGAGATACAAAATGAAGTCTTGTTTTCTGTGAAATTGATCAAAATGAGGTGAGTTTATAATTAAAACAAAAACAAATATCTGCCAAAGGGCTCAGAAAAATCAACTTAATTCAAAGGGAAGATTTCATAACTCATTAACAGATATTTGTTCTCATTTAAAGCATAAAATGACTTTTTCAAAGATGTTTAGATATTTGTATTGGAAAACAGGACAAAAATACTGAGAACGACATTTTTTGCAATGCATCTGATTTAACCCTTTTAAGGTCATAAACTGTGTAAGGGTAAACTTTAGACCATTTTAAGACTTGCAGAAACCCTTATTCACTGGGATCATTCTTACATCCATCCATATAATGCTGACTGACAGTTCATCAGAAAGAAGAAAGTCATACACACCTAGGAGTAAAGCTTGTTGTAATTTTCATTTGAAAGTGAACTAATCCTTTAACCGCTAAATTAACACATCATTAGTTATAGCTTACCTTTGCTTGTTTACCCTCCATCACAGCCACACAGGAGTTTGTGGTCCCCAGGTCAATACCAATGACAGCGCCTCGGATTGCCTCCGAACTGAAAAACCATCGGGCAGCTTAGACACTCATTCATGGACCTTCATTGTCTATGACAAAACAGTTTATGATACTCACGCATAATGACGTCTGGCTGCAGTCTGGAGAGTTTGTTGAGTCAATCCATTCCAACAAGCCTAAGAAAAAAAAGAAAAAAATTGGATATTTAATAAATTTTCACTGAAATATAAAAGAAAACTATACAAAATAGAAACAAAGGTGGAGAATGGCTATATGAGATGCTGTACTGTGTGCAGTTAATCACATCAGTTAGTGCCAAAAGAAACAGAATTACTCAATTATTTGAAAGGTCTGAACATGTGGTCATGTTGAAGCAAAGGGAATCACGTGGATTACAATATTTTGCCATAATGGCAACATTACTTCAAAAAACTCAGTACATGTTATTTATGAACATGTTATTTATCAGTCAAACACCAAGATGAAGGTAAGCTCATCTCATAACATGGGGCGGGATGCTTCAGGGACACTTCATGAAGGTCATTCAAACACACTCTTTCCCAACTCCACAGACACCAAATGACTGACCTCCACTGCTGTTTAAAAACTATAAACTGTCTAGATGATTTAACAGATAACCAATCATGGTGTCTTTTAAACAAAGCACTTACATAATGCTGTTACAGCAGAAAGCAGGTTAATCACATGAACATTTGGGTTTTTCCGAACGCAAAGGGGCAAATGATTAGCTTAAAGCCTACTGTCTATTAATACTGTTTTGTGACTTTGACAGATATGAAGCGAATTGCTACAAACAAATTATTACAAATCACTTCAGGCAAATGTCAAACACACATGCAAGGGATCCTATTATCAAACCTACATCGCTGAAAACTACGTTACATCTCACCATCACGAACTGCTCGTTAACGAGCATGTCGGCTCGATATAAAGACATCTGCCTGAATCAAATATCTGAGGAATCAATCCGGCTGACAGCACTCTTTAAGGGCACTTAGTTGTAGTGCAGAACACACTCACCTTCTTGATGAGACCAGACACACTGCTGGAGGTTTTCTGAGAGCACGACACATTTCTCACTGCTGTTCTCGCCGCTGACAACATCTTTAACGTATTTAATAGCTAATGTAAATTAACGTTGAATAACCGGTCTTTGCAAAGCCACTGAATGTCAAATAAATGAGCTCTGGTGGGTCAATCTCAGGCCCTGTGGTTCTGTAGCGCTTATGATGAAGTCTCACTGACGTACTTCTAGAATTATCCAACACCACATGGCGATCAGAAGGACCTCATAGCAGGCCACAGAGCGCCTGAACAGAATACGATACTCCGCTTTAAACTAAACAGTACTGTTGTTTAATGCAATTATCCAGTGTGTGTTATATGCTATTGTTGTCCAAAATTATAATAATGCCAACCAAAAAATATGATTAAATAATTATTGAATGGCGAAAAGCACAAGGCACATATGTGGGCATCAAAAGCTGCAATCCTGAAGGTCAAACCACAATCTTTCGTAGTCCTTACATCATACAGCATTCTCATTATTTCTATTCCATTGTATCATTATTATTAATAATAAAAAAAATATTATTATTATTATTATTAATATATTCTGCCAGGCTTCTCATTGCATCTGACAAACATTATATTTAGGTAATTTATTTAGACACACAGAAAAAAAATAAAATGTGTTTTATTATTAATTTAATTTTTTCCTAAGTAGAATTTGGACTCTTCGTGTAAAATTTAAAGGAATACTCGCATTAAAAAAAAAAACTATATATACTATTTATAATTTATTTATAATATTATTTACTATTATCATTTTAAAAAATAATTATTATTAGATTCTAATTTTAAAAATTGCTATTTTTTTGTATCTGGTCTGCATAAATATGTACTGAAAATGCCATTGTGATATCATTATATTAGACAAGTTTTACATAGGTGTAATTTACGGGTGGGACATGTCCCACCACTTTTTGAAACATATTGTCTCTAGTTAATTAGAAAAAAACGTCTCTAGTTAATTAGCAATTCATATGTTCTGGCGCTGTGATGTGTTGTTTTTGCAATCATGCTGAGTCCTCGTTGGTGCACACATAACAAAAATTCTATCACTAGGCCATATACAGTTCTATAGACCTACATATAAACACGGGTTTTATGTCAATACATTTTGTGCATTTATTATTGTACATTTCAGTACAATGTGCAACTCCCCCACACACATACTCCTGTCCCACCCACTTTTTAAAACAAGTTGTGTCATTGATTGGAGTAAATGAATTAACCATAAGCCTTTATTTTCTGTTGTTCTTATAAAAAAATAGAAATTGTATATATATACTGTTTTGAGGCCCTTTATGATTTTTGTAAGATTTATTTAGTTTGTTTCAGACTAAAAAGACTAAAAGACATCAGGCATCAGGTTTCCTTAAAAACCTGCAAAAAAAAAAAAAAAAAAAAAAAAAAATTCAGAAAAGTCATGCTACCCAGCAGTATTTCTACAGACAGTGTTTTGCACTTGATTATATGCATAGGTATGAGAGTGAAAGATCAACTGAGAGTTGACACAGTGACATAGCCTAGGCCTAATTCTGTGAGAAGACAGCGTTTAGCCACCTTGCAAAGCCATCTAGCCTAATTCATTTCTTTCTAGTTTCTCTCCTGTATTTCTGTACAGGCATTAGAACCATGACTTCATGTGATACTGGGCCCAAACAACATTCAGATGCTTGACCTTCTACATCCAGACATCATCACTGGAGGAACTGGAGGTATCATCTGTCATAAACTTCAGATAACACGTGGTATCACGGTTTTTGTATATAACAAGATGAAATTAATGAATGAAATGCACATTCAGACTCTGACAGTAGGTGGCGCTCATGGAAAAGCAGAAATGGTGACCCCTGAACACAAGCAGCTCTTCGCTACTTTCTGCTTCTGAGATCCTTTTGTTGTCAGTTGTCACAATTCTCACGAAAGGAAAAAAGTCAGAGTATTTACAACAGCCCTTCAGATGTTTTGTATTCGTTATGGTGTTTGTCAAACAATAGGCTACCAAATACTACTTAAAGATTCCTTTTTGTTTGTCAAATATTTGTTTACGATTAGGCTAGTCTATAGCTACATTATTGCATTTTAATACGGATTAAAATATGCCAGCTCATAAAAATAGTTGTTAAACTTATTTATTTATTATTATTATTATTATTATTATTAGTTATGTTCAATTGCAAGTTACTCATAGACTAGGACTAGGCTATGTTTTTACAATACATTTTTATTGTGTATTTGTTTTAGGGTTCTTTTTGTTATTTGAAAAAAGTTAATTAACTTCTTATTCAGAGGAAATGAAAACATTTAAGTTTGGTTATCTTTTTAATCTTTTTTTTTAATGTAATTCAATTCATTGTGGTAAAATTTCAGTAATTATTGTAACTATCACATGCCCATTTGACCTGTCTGCTTGAGATATATGTTTTTGTTATTTATATATCTCTCAGTAATTTTGACATGGTTCAAATTTGCTTCACACTTAAAGGGGTACTTCACCCCTGGAAAGATGAATGTGTATTTAAAATTGGTCATTTATGTAGTAGAAATGTGAAATTATTTTTGAATTTGGAGCTTTCTAGACTGAGAAAAGGCAGAAAATGTATTTTTGACTAATGTGGATGAAAGACAACAACTCCCAGAATGCATTTGTTTTGCTGCCCTTGCGAGGCCACGCCCAAACCACGCCTATCGGTTACAGGCGGCATTCAGGAAAATTCAAACAAATAAATCGTGAGTTTACAGCGAAATGGTGCTAAATTGCTTTGTACCTGGATGTACACCCAAAACCAGGAAAGGACAAGTAAGTTTCCATCATTTTCCGATTAAGTTAAAGATTTGGAGCGATGTAAACAGTGGCTGCGGGCCATCAAACACCAGAAGTTTGGAGATGACACCGTTATAGAAAACCTAAAAAACCGCAGAATATGTAGTCTCCATTTCAAGCACGAGGACTACGAACCAAATATCCTTGCAATGAAGAGAACCATTCTGAAGGACACCGCGATACCATCGATATTCACTTTCCCAGATGACGAACAGCCTGGGCATCTGGTACTAAGCGTATTCGCCTAGAGGTAAGACTCGCTGATACTAGACTGATAACACAGTAGCCTATATGTAGTGTTGTAGGTAGCAGTAAAACTGCAAACTTAGCAAAGTAACGTTAGATAGACAATTACATATAAGTTGCATATAAGTTGACCATTATCAAAGTAAAGCCTCTGTTCTGTAAAACTGAGTTTATTTATCTATTTATGCTAATGTTACCACAAAAGCCTGTTGCTATTGGTTGAGATGACTGCAGAGACCGATACATTTGCGAGATGAACCACTGATGTAGTGCAGACAAAATAAAGTGAATTACTGTAAGCTTAAAAATATAATTGACACCCACTTTTGATAAAATCTTTGATCTATGTCCGTGAGTAACCTCAAAAGCGCATATGTATGGGCGTGGTGAAAAAATGCGGAACTACCTGCTATTACTGGCGGTAGTTTTAAGCCTCTGGCCAAAAAAGCCTCCGATGACGCAAAATGACGATTTTTGCGTCATCGGAGGCTTTTTTACAGAATAAAAATGCATAAATCTCTCATCTCGGGCTGATATGAAGGGGGAAAGCACGCTAATTCGAAAATACTAGTGGTATTCTACTAATACAAAGCTTAATGCTAAATCCTGAAGTAACCCTTTAAGAGGTGATGATGGAGAGGCAGACCAGGGGGAGTGTGCAATGTGGTATCCTTGAGACTGAGGGATATGCTGAATGCTCAGAATCAGTTGGATGGGGCTATGGTGAGAATGATGTTGGAGTGCTCTTCGCACTGCTTTACATACGCTATAGGCTATTGAGCATGTAAATAGTGGAATTCCTTCTTAAAGCTGTACAGATAGTCAGAAACACACCTAGCTGTTCCACATAGCTGATGTTTAAAAAAGGGGGGGGGGGGGGGGATAATGCTATTTCATGTATTCTGACTTATTTACACTGTTAAAGAGTTGGATTCTCATGCTAAACATGGCCAAAGTTTCAAAACACGAGTTGGACGTTTGGACTCTTCCAAATCCTCATAAACTTCACGTCTTTTTTTGAGTATGGGCCTGTGTGACGTCAACGGGGTCGGAATTCCTTGTACGGGCACTTCTCCCTGAAGAGCACACACGTCGACCAGAGCGAGAGAGCAAGAGTACGCCCATCAACGCGTGTAGGCTTTAGGGAAGTCGTCGGCAGTGCTGCACGTCACAGGACTTCACAAAATCAACAATGTCTCCAAAGAAGTGTGTTTTTGGTTGTGAGGGAAAGATAACCTTGCTTCCCAAAGAATTGATGCACTCTTGATATTTGTTATTAAAATAACCATGGAAACTGATAGTTGCAATCACTTTTTTATTGGTTAAAATGAATAGAGAATATCTTGTGTTTTCCGTGGCTGCTTGAGCCCTCAGGATCGGCGCTTATGGTTTCATAAACAAGGCCCAGTTCTACGCTGGATTTTACATATCGTTTGAAACTGAAAGATGGAGCGGTCACAGCGGTAATGATCCCAGTCATGAGTCGGAACTGCAGGTGGTGAGTAAAACTGTTTTAAATGACTGACTAAGTGCATATAATGTAAACAACACAAACATAGTGAATTTATAAATTCATTATTCACTATGCGCTATATTCATTATAGTGATTCAGAAGTTATCCAGGGATAATGCGATGGTGTATTGTGTGTGTTTAAATACATTTGTTTAGCTGACTATTGATAGCTTGCAGACTATCGCTACGCAAAAGTTGCGCGTGCTTGTCACTCTTTAGCTTCGCTCACACAGCATGCCTCCAGGCGCTCGGCTGTTTTCGGAAAGACTCGTTACAGTGTATGTATCTTTTATAAATATGATAAAACTAAAGACTTTTTGGAGATATGAAGGATGCACTACTACTCTATAGGTACTCGAGATTAACATGAGATTGGCAGAAACTGTGTGATACCCCCCTTTAAGGTCAGATTCAAGTGTCATGATGTCAAATGGTTGTGTGTTATTTAAAAAAAAAATACTTTTGTGTATGTGTGTGCGTGGTCCTGGTAAATCCTACATAATGGGGACAAAATGTCCCCACAAGGACACAATATACCTGAAATCTTTGTCCTTGGACATCCTTTGGTCCCTGTGAGGAAAACAGCTTATGGGTGTGTTCACACTTGTAGTTCGGTTCGTTTGGTTCATTTGGTCCGGACCAAAAAAAAAAAAAAAAAAAACATTTAGTCCTGGTCCGATTAGCATTCAGAGTGGCAATTTTATCTCCGAACCAAAAGATGTTGAACCTAAAGGCATAGGCAGGGCTCGAAATTAACATTTTTACTTGGGTAGCACTGGTGCTCCCAACTTCAAAAAGTTAGGAGCACTAGCAAAAATTTAGGAGCTCCACAACTAAGCTTCATCTTTCATTTTAAATTCTTAAATTTGATCAATAAATGCAATTAGAATAATAAGATACCATAGGGCTGTTACCAGTCAAATTAAATAATTTACGCTGAAAAATTACAACTGCATTAAATAATGTAATGAGATTGTTTTAATTTTTTGAATATACAAATAAGAAATGTTGGAAAGAATGATTACATTTAAACATGAAACTAAACCGCCAGTAGATGGCGGCAGGTGACCGTGTAAATGAATGAGTAATTGAGTCATTCATTGAAACAATTTGTTCGAACAGATGATTCATTCAATAATGACGCAGCTGTTTCATGAATAGGTCATTGATTCTTTGACTCAACCGATTCGTTCAAAATGCTGAATCATAATGAAAGAAAACAATTGATTGTGTTGTCATGAAATGTGCGATTGTTCTGCTGTGAACTTTGTTTGGAACTCTTTTTGCTGCTGAAACAGAACAAAAACAGTGATTAAATTTTAACTACTTTTTACAGTTCATTGAACTGTTGTATGAAATCAGTGTTACATTTTCAATCATGATGTTTTATTCAGGATATTCAGGAAAACTGTAGGCTTACTCTTGGTCGAGTAATGTTGCTTAACTATCATATGTTTTAAATATAAAAACTCAAGTGTTATGCTGCGTTCCAGGCAACCCGTAACCCGAGTTTTTCCAAACTTCTAACCATGAAAGTACACTGGAACGGCAGTCAAAGCCGTACTTCCCACCATAGACTGTAAACGGTTACTCTTACTAGATCGATGTACTCCCAGTTCCGCGCTCTGACGTCACATAGCCTGCGAAACAACAATGGCAGTCCCTACGGATGCAGTGTTTATGCAAGTGCACGGTAAAATAACGTAAAATAAAAGGTGTAACAGCTTCTCTTGCCTTATGCTCCGTTTTTCCTCCTCAGTTTCCCTCAAATAAGCAAGGAGTACGCACCTTTGGCGATATACTAAATGACTAAATCTAAAATATCTTAAACTTTGTTCCGAAGATGAACGGAGGTCTTACGGGTTTGGAACGACATGAGGGTGAGTCATTAATGACATGATTTTCATTTTTGGGTGAACTAACCCTTTAACCTGCTTTCTCGGGTTTGACATACCTCCCATTCTGAAATGGAAAACCCAGAGTTTCCCTCATTTCAGGTTTAACATACGCAGAGTTTTCACTTAACCTCCTTTCTGAAACAGACCCCAGGCCTGGGATATTTATGTTGTTGCTTTGTTTTAGTTTATGCAGTTAGGTTATGGCTGTCACAGATCTGCCAGGCTCACTCAACCAACCAATCCCAGCGCACACCATCACCAGAGTACTAATCACACACACCTGCACCTCGTCTGCACTCTCATCACGATGGCTTCATAAGCACACACCTCATCTCTGTTCATTGTCTGGTCTCGTTTATATGAGGAAGAATCTCTCCATGTGTTTCCAATAGACTACTCTTCAGTGCTTACCTCATGTACCTTCTCCAGTGTGTTCTCCAGTTCTCCACTCCAGCATCTTCTCCTGTTCTCCACTCCAGCATCTTCTCCTGTTCTCCACTCCAGTCTCTGTCTCCATCCAAGTCTCTGTGTCAACCATAATTACCAATACCTTTGAGGTGTGTGCATCCATTTGTCCTCGCTCCAGTTATACCACAATCTCCTGTTAGAAAAGGCATTCCATTATTATTATCATCAGTACAGTCAAAGTCAGGGGCGGGTCTACGTGGTGGCCGGGGGGGCACGGGCCCCCCCTGAAATTCGATTGGCCACCCCAGGTGCCCCCCCCATAAGATGTCTTGTGATTGGTTCATTTTACAGCCAATCAGTTTATAGACTCTACTGAAGTTCGCGATTCATAGAAGTGCAGCGTCAGAGAAACAACGGTCGTCGCGGACTTGGACTTTTACTTTATCATGTGTGGGAAGTCAAGACACCAAACAAAGAGCTGGTAGGTAACCGTTATGGATGGTTTAATATGTTTGTATAGTTTTCTCAGATCAATGTTTTTACCCCGTCAGGCTCTGCTCGCGTTGGTCGTGGTTGATTTCAATCGAATGTTCAGTCAACGTTTAATAAAACACAATAAAAGTAAAATACGCTGGGCGCTGTCAAACAGTAAACACTGTCATGGTGGGGGGAATTTTTTTTTACATTTATTTATCATTATTTGAAAGAGATGGTGAATAAAACTACTGTATATAATGGCCAAACTACTTATTAAAAGCAAATAGTTGACATTGTTTCTGCTTCTGGGTTTTTAAAATTGCTCATTATTAAAATTTGCTTTTATTTTATAAACTTGTTAGTTTTATTAAAACACTAAAAATAATAAACACTGGCTCTCAAATTTAACTTTATGGATATATACAGGGATGACAAAAAACTAAATTAATCAAAAATGTGCTTTATTACTACATTTGTTTACAAGTAACTTTATTCAAGTTAATTATAAAATCAATAGGCGTAACTTTGTTTTAAAAAGTGGGTGGGACAAGAATGTGTATGTGGGGTGGGGGGGGGGGTGTATTGTAATTGTATTACGAATAGAGAGTCTCCGCAACAGCGATAGATTGAAGTGCTCATCCGTGTGAAGACTGCGCAGTGTGCACGAGCGCCGAGAACCCTGTTGCACGCGCCTCTGATAACAGTGACAACGAGCACTCAACATGATTTCAAAAACAACACATCCCAGCGCCAAATCGCCTGTTATTAACACAAATTAATCATCAACTAGAGGTGTTTATTTTGTATTAGATATCCGCGAGATGTTTCAAAAAGTGGTGGGGACAATATCGACCCTTTCTAAAAGTGGTGGGGACATGTCCCACCCGTCCCACCCGCAAATTACACCTTATGCAATATACTGTAGATTTTAGCTTTTTTTTTTTTTTTTGGTCACTGGCGGCCACCCCATTTGGAGGCAGTGCCCCAGCATGGCGCCCCCACTGAAAATGCTCTAGACACGCCCCTGGTCAAAGTATCCATTGAACTTCCTACTTGCATGCCATTACTCCATTTACTCAGTTGCTGTCAATAAAGACTTTTGTTTCACCATATTCCTCTCTGAGTCTCCTTCCGTAACAACGGCATTTTCTGACTCCTTTTTCACTTAACTATGAGAATCGTTACAATTATTTTATTAATTTTTTTGAAAATGTAAAAATGCAGAAAGATTTCTGTGAGTTATAGTTACCATCTGGCAAACTCCATCTGCTGCCAATTCCCAACCACCCATGGTCACACCTGGGGTTGGATTTCATCATGGACCTGCCACCTTCTGACAGTAACGCATGTTTTCTAGTGGTTATTGACCGATTTACCAAATTCTGTCATCTTCCCCTCAAAGGACATCCCACTGCGATGGAGACTACTGAACTCGTGTTTAACTACATCTTCAGATACTACAGAATTCCTGAAGACATCGTTTCAGACCATGGACCCCAGTTCATATCAAGTGTAAGGAAAGCCTTTTTCGCCCTCCTAGGTGTGACCGTAAGCCTCTCCTCTGGATACTATCCCCAGTCGAACGTGCAGACAGAGAGAAAGATCCAGGAGATGGGGTGGTTCCTACGAACCTTCTGCCATGGCCACCAGAATTCTTGGAACCAGTTCCTAGGCTGGACCGAGTACACACAGAACTCCCTTTGCCAGCCTACCACCGGACTTACTCCCTTCCAGCGCATACTCCGTTATTAGCCACCTCTATTCTTCTGGTCTGTAGAACCATCCAATGTTCCGACCATTCCTCCAAGTGTTTCCAAGCGACCACTCTCCAGTGTCCCTTGTGTGCTTACCTCCTGTACCTTCTTCAGTGTCTTCTCCAGTTCTCCACTCCAGCGTCTTCTCCTGTTCTCCAGTGTCTGTCTCCTTCCAAGTCTCTGTGTCAACCATACTTACCAATACTGTCGAGGTGTGTGCATCCATCTGTCCTCCCTCCAGTTATTCCATGATCTCCTGTAAGAAAAGACATTCCATTATTATCATCATCAGTACCTTCAAAGTATCCATTAAACTTCCTACTTACCTGCCATTACTCCATTTGCTCAGTTGCTGTCAATAAAGTCTTCTGTTTCACCATATATCTCTGTCTGAGTCTCCTTCCGTAACAACGGCATTTCCCGATTCCTCTTTCGCTACTATGAGCATCATTACAATTTTTACCTTTTTTTTTTTTTTTTTTTTTTTAAATATAAAAATGCAGAAAGTTTTCTGTGAGTAGGGTTAGGGGATAGAATATACAGTTTGTACGGTATAAAAATTAATGTTTACGGAAAGTCCCCATAAAACATGTAAACCCAACATGTGTGTGTGCAAGCAGTTTTGGGAGAGAAAACATAGCCTGATGAACCTAACTGATGTTGTTTTATATTTTTGTTTATATTACTTAATCTCTTTATTATATGTATAAATGTTGAAAAAATGAATTTATCTTGGCATAATTAAATAACAAGAGTTCAGTACATGGAAATGACATACAGTGAGTCTCAAACTCCATTGTTTCATCCTTATATAAATCTCATTTGTTTAAAAGACCTCCGAAGAACAGGCGAATCTCAACATAACACCGACTGTTACGTAACAGTCGGGGTGTACGCCCCCAATATTTGCATATGCCAGCCCACGTTTCCAACATTATAAAAGGCATTAGACAAGGGCAGCCAGTATTAACGTCTGGATGTGCACAACCAAATCATCAGACTAGGTAAGCAAGCAAGAACAATAGCGAAAAATGGCAGATGGAGCAATAATAACTGACATGATCCATGATAACATGATATTTTTAGTGATATTTGTAAACTGTCTTTCTAAATGTTTCGTTAGCATGTTGCTAATGTACTGTTAAATGTGGTTAAAGTTACCATCGGTTATTACTGTATTCACGGAGACAAGAGAGCCGTCGCTATTTTCATTTTTAAACACTTGCAGTCTGTATAATGCATAAACACAACTTCATTCTTTATAAATCTCGCCAACAGTGTGTAATGTTAGCCTGTTAGCCACGGAGCACTATCAAACACTTTGTAAAGATCCATTTTGAGGGTTATATTAGCTGTGTAAACTGTGGGCGGAGAGCACGGGATTTAAAGGGGCCGCAGCATAAAATCGGTGCGTTTATAATGATGCCCCAAAATAGGAAGTTAAAAAAATTAATTAAAAAAAATCTATGGGGTATTTTGAGCTGAAACTTCACAGACACATTGAGGGGACACCTTAGACTTATATTACATCTTTTACATACATAATCTAGGGCACCTTTAAAACCAGAATAACAGTTTTATTTGCGTAATAGTTACAAAAGGAAGTAAAAGGAGCTCAGGAATAGATATAGACAAAACAACAAACAAAACTGGGGGAGTCAGTAATTAACTTTCCTGCACAAAGAAAAATGGAAAATATACAACATAGGCTTTCCTAACTAGTACAAAACAGGGTTTCCAGTAAAAAGTAAAACAATCTGGCATCCACCTTCCTACAACTTCCTTATTTAAAAGTAACAAAGTATTAAGCAACTGATGGTAGAAAAGATATGAACCATGTGAACCAATGTGAACAGCAATACGAAAAAAAAAAAAAAAAAAGGATCTGAGCAATAAATCAATAAAGCATTAAGACTTGCATTTTGTGAAATGCCTTAGATAATACAACTCAGACAAAAGGACAGAGGTAAGAGGGACAGAGGAAGGATTGTCCCAGACCAGGACTCTGGGCAAGGCAGATAGGGAAGACAACAAGGACTCTTGTGGTGAATGGGGAGAAGCCAGAGGAATCAGAAACCAGACTGGAACTGGGAAGCAGATGACTCAGGCGTAGCCAGAAGAATTGTAGACCACATCAGAGACATTGGAACTGGAGGCTGGGGCGAAGCTGGTGTAAGAGGTGACCCCGGGTGGAACCAGAGGAACTGAAGACCAGAGCACCACAGGGAGCCATCAGAGCAGGTGGAGCCACAGGGATTTTCAAAGTGAACTGCAGCCTCTGCCTGAAAAGAAGGTACAGTGGATACAGCTAGGAACACTGGGGTAGTCTTCAGGCCAGGACACAGCTTTCAATCCTGGATGAACAGACGGGTTGTTAAGCCACATGGGATTGGTGAATGATGAAGGTCAATGATCCTGGATGGAGGCTGGAGAAGTTTCAGCAATGGCCTCTGGGACTGGAGTAGATTGGCAGACTCTGGAGAGGCTGGATTGGCTGGGTTAAGATCCTCTTTATCTTCTTCCACCATGAAAGATGAACTACTGAGGAAGATGGCATAAAAGATGTACTGATCCTGGGAGCAATTTACAAAGAAATCCATGAATAAATAGGTTTGTTTAAACCTGCATGAAACCATCAGTAAGTACCTTGTCATTAAACTTCACTAAATAATACAGTTTACAGAGCTCCTCCACATAGTTATTTTCCAGACCTCTGGAGTTGAACAGGAGTCAACACGCAAAGGAAGAGGTTGAACCCACCTGCAGGATCTTTATTGACAGTAGTGGTAAACAGGAAGTGAACAGGTTTTTAAGCTTAACCACAATTTTTAAGCAGAGATTCACCTAACAGTGGAGTCTGTTGATTAAGATGGATACAGTAGGAACGAAGACAGTGTGCTGCATTCACGCCATGTTGTAATTACCCAAAATAAAGCTCTGTTTGCTTTCAAATACGGTACTTTGATGTCATGCACCATTCGGTCTGCACAGTGCTGCTTCAAGTCGAACACACCTTTGGCATTTTTGCACCCTTGAAGGGCACACCTTTTGTAGGGGTGTTCCAAACGAAAGTGAACAACTGAATCCCTTCACGAAGGTCCCTTCCACAAGGCCTTTAGCGAAGGTTACATGCGATGGTCACTTCAAGGAAGTCATTTTTTATTTATGGTCATGTTACCCAGCAAATACTGGGTGATTCATTCATTTTAAAGCTAGATGGTGGTAGAGTTCCAGTTATCTTACAAACATAGCTATTCAAGTTGTTTTGTTTTTTCGTGATATATTTCACACATTTTTGTCATGTTATGTTTAAATAAGTTTCATATGTAAGAAATGTGTTAAGTAATGTGCCCTGCTCCCTTCAAATTCCCCACTACAAGGGCTCTTCCTTTCAAAGGGAGTAGGGCATATAGGGATGCTCCCTTCCGTTTGGAATTTGCCCCTTAAATCTGCTGTGGTCAGGTGGTACAGTGGCCATGTAATACAAGTTGTAGAGATGCATTCAAGCCATATCATAATTGCTTTAACTACGAGATTCTGGCTCATAAAAAGCATTCACATCCTCGTCATGTGTTGTCATCTCAAAATTCTGTTAAATACAAGGTGGCGTGAATGCAGCATAGCTCTCAGAAGATTACTAGTTTACATATTGTAATTACAAGTTCTACAAGCACGTGAAGGCTTTTTACAGTTCCGAATCGTTACGGTAATTACAACATGGCAGGAACGCAACTATAACCACAAGGGAGACTGAAGAAGATCTCAGTGTTTGAAGAAGTGTCTGGCAGGGAGAAGTGAGTCTTTACAGAGAGAGTTTATGGTGAGTACATGTGCAGCCCCTGATTAGCAAGTGATGTGAAACACTGTGTGTATGATTTGCAGTCCAAGGCAGAGTTTGCACAGAGAGTGAAATGAGGTGATGAGCCCAATTGGATGATCAACTATTGGAACACACCCCACACCCAGAGGGTTCAGGTTAAATGCCAAAAAGATGATCATAGGGGCTTGATGGTTCTGATATCATATTACATTTTTCTTTCATGATTTGTGATAGTGGTAACTAACCAACCTTACCAATCCCCCTAGAAGAGGGTTGGACAATGATTAATAGAAGAGCTTCTTGCATATGCTATTTCCATCCCTGAGGCTGAGTGCATGAGTGTGGTCTATATTTGACACCAAAGTGTTTGGTTCACCCGTTTACTGTGGAGTCAGCTGTGTCAGATGGACAGACTGTAATGTGAGATGAGATTTGAATGTACTTCCTTACTTTTCTCTGCACCTTATTCCTACCCAGACAACCTGTAGTTAAGCTTGTGAATCTCTTTACCAATTGCCCAGTCTGGTTCCTGTCCCCACTTCTCCATTTCTTTTACCGGGTAGAAGACATCCTGTCAAAGAGGGGGGGGGGGGGGCAAAAAGATTTGAGGTGCACTCTCTTTGAGAGGGGAAGAGGGCAACAAGGTGGGTTTTTCTCTTCTTAACTTCCTTTAGCTTTGGTTTTGTCAGCCCAGTGGAATTTTCATTGGCCCCTCCACATTAACAGGATACAGCGGTAAGGCTCCAGCATGTGAAACAGGTGCACTGGTGGCACACGTGCAAATAATGTGTTTTTCTTAGCCTGAGAGGTGGCTAATTTTTTGCTTTGACAGAATGGATGTTTGTTGTAGTTAGACATATATGTTGATTTACTCCAAGAGGATTTTCTAATGTTTGACAGACAAACATTACATGGTTGTGCAAAAACTTCATTGCTGATACTGAAACATCTGTTCATATGTGTTACATTAAAACTCTACATTAGGCTATCGAGATTTATTCTTTTCAAGGAAATTTTTGGAAAATGTAGATTAATCTAGTTGGTTAAAGTACTAAACAGAAAAAGTGTATTAGAATGCAGTCTTTGATGCTGGGCTACATATGTTTGATTAACCAAAAGGAAAAATGATTTAAAGGAACACTCCAATTTTTTGAAAATAGGCCCATTTTCCAACTCCCCTAGAGTTAAACAGTTGAGTTTTACCGTTTTTGGATCCATTCAGCCGATCTCCAGGTCTGGCGGTACCACTTTTAGCATAGCTTAGCATAGTTCATTGAATCTGATTAGACCATTAGCATCTCGCTCAAAAATGACCAAATTGTTTCAATATTTTTCCTATTTAAAACTTAACTTTTCTGTAGTTACATCGTGTACTAAGACCAACGGCTGAATGGATTCGAAAACAGTAAAACTCAACTGTTTATCTCTAGGGGAGTTGGAAAATGAGTCTATTTTCAAAATAAGTGGAGTGTTCCTTTAATGTAATTTTAATATTTTTATTATCATCTCATCAGGATACTTCAATAGCCATTAAATTTTTCAGTGATTCTTTGCAATTAAGAACCCTGTTCTTTTCTGTCTGTATGGGATCAGGAGTTGCTATATGGTTCTTTGGAGTTCTAGATGTTTCATTCTAGGTTCTCCAATGGTACAAGTTTTAGTGTTCTTTAAGGTACCAGTACATAGATGATTTTCAAAATAACTACGAAAAATTAAAAGTTCTTTATGGAAAAAAGTTTTTTCCCCCCATGACTTCGGGCATTGTAACTGGAACCTTTATTTTTAAGGTTTACCTCGCTATGAAATGAAGGCACTATACAATCACATTTACAAGGTGATTTGAGGAAACAATAAGGATAATTATTATAGGATAATTCTTATTAGTATCCATTGAAACTGACAGATTTTTTTTCTGATTATTTATTTAGTAAATCCTCTCACTCAAAAAAAAAAAAAAAAAAAAAAATTAGCTGTTTGTTCAGTTTACTTAACTACAATGAGCTAAAGCAACACAAATGTTTTACTTAATTATCACTTGCATTCAATTTTATTTTGTCAAATGAAATTAAATTTGTAAAATCTTAAATTAACTTAATTCATATGTGTTGGGACACACATGAATGCTCCTTTGCATTGACTGAAACTGAGCAGTGGATTTCTAGTATCCAGCATGCTTTGCATAGGGCTGGATTAGGAGAGTAAAATTTGAAATTAACTGTTTAATGTTTAGTGTTATGTTTGAAATTTAAAGGAGTTTCTGTTGTGTTGATTTTTGTGGTTACAATTGTGCTGAAGAGCTTGGTTTTTACTTGGTTTTTACAACTCATTTTAAGCACAAGCTCACCTTTTCACCATAATGGTAACAAAACAAAACAACAACAACAACAAAAACTTCTATAAGCTCTTTTAAATGTCTAATATAACATTAAACACTGACAACCCATTAAACAGAAAATTCTATATAGCACTGGTTGGATCAACAACAAAAGTGCGTCATGTTCAGGGAAAGCTCACAGAATACATCAAATGAAATTGGTATGATCTCATTGAATTAAGATTAATCTTACACATCAGTACAACTACCCTAGTTTAAGTTAAAAATATATTCAACTGTGATTTTTGTGTGTATGATTTGAGATGGCACTTTCAAATCCAAACCAGGGTGAAAGATTTATCCTACACCATGTGTTTCTAAATGCAACACACAGAAGGCACAACCAAATTAGCCCAGGAGCTGCTCAGGTTTCGTTGCTTCACTCTATTGAGTACCAGTGAAAGGGGAGTAAAGGGGTTAGACTCATAGCATTGCTATGGATAAAGTCAACAATCTGTTTACAAACTTGCTCAAGTATTCTTAAAGCAGATGAAATTAAGAGTGCAGAAAAGAGAGAAATATTTTTCTGAAACAAAATTGTTGTTGTTGTTGTTGTTTTTTTTCGGTTTATTTATATATTGTGTGATGCTCACTTGCAACTTTATTGTAACTCTACACTACAGGATGGCACTTCTTGGTATTATTTTATTTGACCACTTCAAGTTTTGTTTCTGCTCTATGCTTGCAATATAGAAGGTCTACTTTATGCCACTTCATTTGTATCAAGGTGATGTGCGAGACTTTCTCAAAAACTTATTACAAATTCCACCACTAGTGCAAAAATCATCTTTTTTAACAAAAATAAACATGATAAACCCTTCATGCCCTATTTAACTCAATATTTCTCTTCTTGAATTTTCAAGTGTCTCCTACTGGGATCATCAACACGCTTTGGAGATACTGGAAACATGGCACAGTAAGAGACAGACAGAAAAAAAGATGCTGTTTAAAAAAACCTGACAACTCTGTCTATATTTACTCACCCACAAAATATGTGTGACTTTCTTTCTTCTTTCTTTAACTATAAGTTAAAAATTATTAACTAAATTATGAACTAGTTATTAATTAGGTTACTTTTTTATGCAGTTACAACAGGTGAACATGAACAGGTATTAAAGCTTTCATAGCACCAGAAGTAATTCATGTATTTCAAGATTTAAATTAAGTGTATATCTCACGCATATCATTACTGACTTGAAATACAGTGCACAAGTTGTATGATTTCACATTCATATACTTTTATGGTGTTTGTTTGAATTGTTTTGGGAAAAAAAAAAGTTTTAGTTACAGACCAGGGGTCTCATTTATAAAGCGTGCGTACGCACAAAACGTACTCGGTTACTAACGTAACCTTGGTTCCCTGAGATACGGAACGAGTACTGCATATGGGGAAAAGTCTCCCTTTTTCCCCGTCACTGAAGCCTTTTTCAATAACGCAGTGTAACTGCATCGTCATTGGTTCACTCATAGACAAGTTGTTGAACCAATGACGGCGCGGCATAGCTGCGCGACCTATGGCGAGAGAGCGCGCGAACTTTCCCGCCGAAATGGGCGGGGTAAAGGGCTATATAAGCAGGCGTTTCGCCATAGGATTTCAGGCCAATCGACTGAAGCGACGACACTGAAGCCGCAGCCTCGTGGCACGGCAAGTAACGCAGTACTCGTTCCGTATCTCAGGGAACCGAGGTTACGTTAGTAACCGAGTACGTTCCCTTTCGATACTTCACTCGTACTGCGTATGGGGAACGAATTCAACCGCGCCGTGCCACGGCAGGGAACGACATAACTTGTTTTGGACACCGAGAGGGGACCAAGAGAGCAAGTAAGAAGGCAAAGCCGTCGTAAACCCTTGTTACACTACAAGAGGAGATGACTCCTGATCGGCGAGAGGCGGAACTCGAAGAGGCCGCTTGGTTACACTGAGAGGACCCGGGCTTGTAAGGCCGGAACGTCCAGATGATAAAATCTGACAAAAGTGGACGGCGAGGACCAGCCGGCCGCCTCACAGATGTCTTTAATGGAAACTCCATTAGACCAGGCCCAGGAGGAAGCCATTCCTCTAGTGGAATGGGCCCTAACTCCTAAGGGGCATTGAATGTCCAGGGAGGAGTAACAGAGATTAATCGCGTCGACTATCCAACGCGAGAGACGTTGATTTGATACCGAAGACCCTTTGGTGCGGCCACCAAAACAGACAAAGAGCTGATCTGATTGCCTGAAAGGCTGTGATCGCTCTACATAGGTCCTCAATGCCCTGACAGGGCAGAGTAACTTCAGCTCCTGTTCATCCGCGGAGGGAGGAAGAGCAGAGAGCGAAATGACCTGAGCTCTAAACGGAGTAGAGAGCACCTTGGGGACGTAGCCATGCCTAGGTTTCAGCACGACCTTAGAGTCATTAGGCCCAAATTCGAGGCACGCAGGGCTCACAGAGAGGGCCTGCAAATCGCCAACACGCTTGACCGATGCTAGTGCAAGTAGCAGAGCGGTTTTCAGGGTTAAAGGCCTGAGGTCAGCTGAACTCAGCGGCTCGAAGGGGTTTCCTTTGAGAGCCCTAAGGACCAAAGAAAGGTCCCAAGTGGGAACAGTAAGGGGACGAGGAGGATTTAATCGCCTCGAACCCCTTAAGAAACGAACCACAAGGTTGTTCCGACCCACTGACTGGCCAGCGATAGGAGCATGAAAGGCTGAGATGGCTGCTACGTATACTTTGAGCGTTGAAGGGGCGCGCCCCAGATCCAAACGCTCTTGGAGGAAGGACAGTATCGGTGATACGTCACACTCCACGGGGTCTATGTTGCGTGTGGAACACCAATCAACAAAGACCGACCATTTCTGGGCGTAGAGGCGTCTCGTGGACGGGGCTCTCGCCTGAGATATGGTCTCTAGTACGTCCCTGGGAAGGTCAGTCGGCTCCCATCGAGGGACCAGAGGTGTAGAGCCCAGATCTCTGGCTGGGGGTGCCAGATTGTTCTGTTCGCCTGAGAGAGGAGGTCCCGTCTCAGGGGAATGGGCCACGGGGCTTCCGTGGAGAGCCTGAACAGCTCTGAGGACCAAGTCTGGCTCCTCCAGAGCGGGGCCACTAGAAGGACTCTGTGTCTGTCTTCCCTGACTCGCCTGATGACCTGCGGGATCAGTGCGATCGGGGGAAATGCGTAAAGGAGTGTGCTGGGCCAGGTGTGGGCCAGCGCATCGACTTCCTTTGAGAAATATGTTGGGCAATGAGAGTTGTCTTCTGAGGCGAAGAGGTCTACCTCTGCTCTCCCGAAGAGCTCCCAAATCTTGAAAACCATCTGGGGATGGAGCATCCACTCGTCTGAGGGGACGTTGCTCCGTGATAGCATGTCTGCACCCAGGTTGGTTTTGCCAGGTATATGAGTCGCCCTGAGCGACCGAAGCCTTGGTATTGCCCACTCCAGAAGACATTTCGCCAGAGCGCATAGACGGCTGGACGAAAGTGATTTATGTATGACACCACGGTCATGCTGTCCGATTGGACTAAGACGTGGCGTCCCGTCAAGTGAACCTGAAACGCTTGCAGGGCTTTCATCACTGCCAACATTTCGAGGCAGTTGATATGGAGATGGCTCTCTTCGTGGGACCACGAACCGAAGGCCGGTCTGCCCTCGCACAGAGCCCCCAACCTGAGTTGGATGCGTCCGTCGAGAGCACCGTCCTTCGTGACACCGCCTGTAGAGGTACCCCAAGACTGAACCAAGCAGGGTTCATCCAAGGTTTCAGGGCTAAAAGACAGGCCCGATTGACCTTGAGACATAAGCGGCCGTGCGGCAGGCATGTGGGGGGACCCGGGATTTCAGCCAGAACTGTAGCGGCCGCATCCGAAGAAGGCCAAGCTGCAGAACTGGGGAGGCGGAAGCCATCAGCCCTAAGAGCCTCTGGAAGAGCTTCAGAGGAAGATAGGCTTTGTTCCTGACGGAAGCCGCGAGCTGCTGAATCGCCAGGGCGCGCTCTGGCGAGACTACTGCCGTCATGCGGACTGAGTCGAAAACTGCCCCCAGAAACGAAATGTGCTGGCTGGGGAGCAGTGAGCTCTTGGCTAGATTGACCCTGAGACCCAGGCATTGGAGATGGCTGAGGAGCACGGATTTGTGGTGTTCCAGCTCGACTCGCGAATGGGCCAAAATTAGCCAATCGTCGAGGTAATTCAGAACCCGGATTCCCATCTGTCTCAGAGGGGAAAGCGCTGCGTTCATGCACTTGGTAAAAGTGCGAGGAGCCAGGGACAGCCCGAAGGGCAGGACTGTATATTGGTATGCCACCCCTCGAACGCGAATCTCAAGAATCGTCTGTGAAGGGGGGCTATCTGGATGTGAAAATATGCATCTTTCAGATCCAGCGAGCAGAACCAGTCCTCGTGACAAATTTGTGCGAAGATCTGCTTCAGTGTCAGCATTTTGAATTTCCGTCTCATGAGGGAGCGATTCAAAAGTCTGAGATCTAGGATGGGCCTGAGGCCGCCATCCTTTTTGGGGACCAGAAAGTAACGGCTGTAAAAGCCTGACTCGCTCTCTGAAGGGGGAACTATTTCTATAGCCCCTTTCTTCAGTAAGGTCATGACCTCGGCCCGGAGGACGGGAGCGTCGTCCGGGTTCACCAAGGTTTGAAGCACCCCTCCGAAGCGAGGGGGCCGTCGTGCAAACTGGAGCGAGTAGCCCTGCTTTATGATCCCGAGGATCCAGCTTGACACGTCGGGGATGGCCTGCCAGGCCTCGGCCCGAGTGACAAGGGGTTGAATGATGTCGGATGACAGGCCGCCGGGTAGGGGGCCGTACACCGAAGGAGGTGGAAGAGGAAATTTGCTCTCTTTTAGAGGAAGTAAAATAGTGTTCGCCGTGAAAACGGCGTTTTGTTTGGGCGCAACATGTGTGGGCCCAGCTACAACACAGAGCATTTCTCCCACGCCCGGAATTAAACGAGGCGGAGGGGAGACTGCACGAGGGAGCTTTTGGGGTGGTCCGGTCGCAACGGGACATTCCCCAACCCTCTTCCTTCCTGCTGGATCCGGACGTCTTCGGAGTCACCGGGTCCAGCACAATCTTGGGCCAGGGTCCCTGGCGTCTCGGGAAGGAGGATTGGCGCTTAGCAGGGCGAGGGCGCTGACGATGCTCCTTAGGCGGCGCTGCTTGAGAGGTGGATGGGGCAGGTTTGGTCTGCTGAGCCGGCGCAGTCCTGGGGCGGCTAGGAGCAGACGCAGAGCTGGAGCGCTTGGGCAGAAAGTGTCTCATGGCCTGAGACGACTTCTGCGCCGCTGTGAAGCGCTCGGTGAAACCATCCACCGCTGGCCCAAAAAGACCGGAAGGGGAGACCGGGGCGTCCAGAAAGGCCGTCTTATCCAGGTCCTTGATTTCCGTGAGGTTGAGCCAAAGATGGCGCTCAAGCACAACCAGGCTGGCCATGGAACGACCGATGGCCTGGGCAGTGGCCTTCGTGGCCCGCAGGGCTAGATCGGTGGCGCTGCGGAGATCCTTGAAGGCAGGTGCATCAATGCCGGACTCGTCCAAAGAGCGGAGGAGTTTGGCCTGGAACACCTGGAAGATCGCCATGGTGTGAAGCGCCGAAGCAGCTTGGCCCGCAGAGGTGTAGGCTCTTCCAGCCAGAGTAGAGGTGGTTCTGCAGGGCTTGGAAGGCAGGGCTCTTTTGGTCTTCCATCCCACAGCCGCGGGAGGACAGAGGTGAGCTGCCACCGCTTCATCCAGGGGCGGCAAATGCTCATAGCCCTTCTCTTCTGCGTCGTCGACAGCAGTGAGGGCAGAACGGTGTGTTGTGTGGAGGCGGGCGGAGTACGGAGCGCGCCACGACTTCGTAAGCTCCTCGTGCACCTCAGGAAAAAATGGAGCGGAACGCTGGCGAGGGGCTTGGCGGCGGCCTGGCAGGAACCACTCATCCAGGCGGCTACGCGATGGCTCCTCCGGAGGGGCCCAGTCGAGGTCTAGCTCTTCCTCTGCTCTGGATAGGATGCGGAAGAGCTCGGCATCCATACTCTGGCCGTGATCAATGGGCTCCAGAGGAGGCGGGGGAGCAGGGTCGTCCGTCTCGCCAGCCCATCCTTCCGCTTCAGAAGCCGCAAGAGACAAGGAGTCATCCGGCTCTTCGTCAGATCCTCCAAACGAGACGAGGTCGCTCGCATCTGCAGAGGGACGCTGCTCTGGTCGGGAGAACATGACGGGAGAATGTTCTCTCGGGGGAGAAGGCGAGGCACGCGGGGGCTGGGCCGACGTGAGCTCGCACAACTCCGGGCGCTGAGTCGCTCTACCCCGCTGTCTCTTCCTGGCCGGCTCGCGAGAGGAAGGAGACGGGAGGGCGCGAGCGGCGAGATCGCCTTCAGTGAAGAAGGCGACCCGCGAGCGCAGAGAACCGAGGCTCATGCTCTCGCAGTGCGGGCATGAGGCTCCAGCGAGCGCGCCGTCGCCGTGGGACTTGTCCAGGCACGCGACACACTCGCTGTGTCCGTCATCATCGTGCAGAGGGGCTCTGCACGTGCCACAAGAGTGGCGCGGCATTTGCAGCAACGCCGCCGCCGTTATAACGGCGATTGGGGGGCTCTTTTTAGAGCGGCGAGGGCCGCGGAAGCTCTTTTAGAGCGGTAGAACCGCTGTGGAAACGCTCTTTTAGAGCGGCAATAAGCCGCGGGAAAGCTCTCAAGGGGCGCACCGGATGGCGGCAGGAGACACGCTGAGAAGGCGGCCGGAAGCGGGAGCGGGAGGCGGGCGTCTCGAGGACGGCGCTCGGGGCGGCAGTCAGCGAGGGCGCCAGCGCTGTCTCCGACCGGCGAGTTCAGCTGGGTCCACTGCGGGGCCTCTTCAGACGGCGGCGGGAGCTTCTCGAAGGCGGCGAGCTTCCTCAGGCTTCAGGCGGAGATCAGCGAGGAGATGCGTTGTCGTCGCTGAAGGAGAAAGGACTGAAATCCTATGGCGAAACGCCTGCTTATATAGCCCTTTACCCCGCCCATTTCGGCGGGAAAGTTCGCGCGCTCTCTCGCCATAGGTCGCGCAGCTATGCCGCGCCGTCATTGGTTCAACAACTTGTCTATGAGTGAACCAATGACGATGCAGTTACACTGCGTTATTGAAAAAGGCTTCAGTGACGGGGAAAAAGGGAGACTTTTCCCCATACGCAGTACGAGTGAAGTATCGAAAGGGAACGGGGCTGGAAGCGTGCGTACGCCAGTTCCCGCGCAAAGGTTGTGATCTATAAAAACAAACTTGACGGGAGAATGTGCGCACCTTTAAGCAAACTTTGAGCCGTGCGTACGCACATTCTGGAGACAAAAGTGATATGAATTGAGATAGTAGATGTGCTACTTTCGATCACTTTTCCAGTACACGCTGTTTTATGACAGCGAGGAGCGCTGGGAGCACAATAATTCCTCTTTAAACTAAACTGCAGATGTTATGACAAAATATTTTTTTGAGAATGACGATCAGTGATGCACACTTAACTTAGATATTAGATAAGTAGGCCGATCTGTTTCCACTAAAAATAGCCTATAAACTTCCTAAAAGATATGTTCACCTCATCAGCAAAACTGCATACATTTGATTTGAATTGTTTAAAACTATTCAAATACTATTTGGCCAGTGGAAATGAATGAATCAACTCTATTCTAAAACCTTTATCTGAAGTATTTTATACAATTTTGTTTTTATGGATATTTTGATATATTTATTCTAAAACATAAAGAGGATACTGGATGATCTTTATCAATATAATGTGTGGCACAAATGGCATTTATAGTCCATATCTAATATTTTCCAGTGTCTTGTACCTTTGACGGTGTTAACCATGGTGTCATGTGGTTGGGAACTTGTATGGAAATGATATGCAGATGAGGTTATGCATAGTAAAACTAGGCGTCGTAAGCTCCATATCTGGTGATTTCGGGGAGGAGACAGGGTGGAGATGCACGTACACACAATCTTCCGCTGACTGGGATTTATAAAGGGATTTGTGCGCAGGTTCTGGCGTACGCATGGTTTTATAAATCTGATTTTTTTTGTGCGTACGCAGAATCTAGCTTTTGCGCGTACGTACAATTTTAGTAGGGATCCTACGCACAGTTTTATAAATGAGACCCCAGAACTTGAAAGACATTTAAATGTACCATTAAGTAGTTCCTCACTTTGCATCGCCATTTATTATATATTTAGTTCTGTAGATTTCTCCATCTTAAAGCTTTAAAGGATTCACCCAAAAATGAAAATTTTGTCGTTAATTACGTCCCCTCATGTCGTTCCAAACCTGTAAGACTTTTGTTAATCTTCGGAACACAAATCTTTTTAATGAAATCTGAGAATTTTCTGTCTCTCGATTGACAGCTTCTGTAACTACAAATTTCAAGCCCCAGAAAGGAAGTAAAGACATCATAAAAGTAATCCATGTGACTCCAGTGGTTTAACCTTAGTTTTATGAAATGACACGAGTTCTTTATTTGCACCAAAAAAAAAAAAAAAAAAACATAATTTGCCACTTTATTTTCAAAATATCAACACAACAAAACATTACAGAATATCAACACAACATGTATGCGTCATGGTGCTCTCGTGAATGAGCGTTGAAGATTAATATTTTAAAAAAAAAAAATTGTGGCAAAGCACTCACGTTGCTTTATAAAATTGAGGTTAAACCACTTGGGTTACATGGACTACTTTTATGATGTCTTTAACTTTCTGCGGCTTGAAAGTGGTAGTTGCAGATACTGTCAATGGAGAGACAGAAAGCACTCAGATTTCAGGGCAACAGGCAAGGCAACACTTTCTAAATGAAAGGGTGACTGTACACTGAAAGACTGTGAAGGAAGAACTAAAGTTGTGACTCAAACTAAAAGTCCATGATAACTAAAATCCATTGAAAACTAAACATAAATGTGACATTACTCCCCCCTCTGGCAAGGCGCGACCTCGCGCTGTAACAGATGATGAGCAGAAGGAGGGATGGTGGGGGCTTTGGAGGGGGGCGAGGAGATGGCAAAGGGATGGTGAAAGAAGACAGTGCTGATGGGATGATGGTGAGTGGACGACAATCTCCTGACGGCAATGGTGGAAATAGTCCGCTAACACAGAACCAGAGCCAAACAGTGCTGACAACCCAAGGCGGAGTCGAGGGAGGGAGGAGCCAAGATGGTGTTGTGGCTGATGACAGCTGGGGGACGACTGCAGCAGACAAGGCCAATGGATCCATAGGTGCAGCCATAGGGTGCAGCCATAGGGGTGGAGAGACGGAGCACAGCGGACAGCCCGCAAGTCCGTGGCAGAAGTAGAGTGATGACTGACCAAGGGGGAGCCGGTGGGACAAGGGAACCCGGTGGAGCCGCAAGGACGAGGGTCTCCGGTGGAGCCGAAGGTGGCAAGAGCCAAGGCAGAGCTGACAGGTTGATGGGCCGGGATGGAGCGAAAATATCAGAGGCATGAGGCAGAGTGGCAGGATCCTCTAGCACAGGCGCTGCTGGTGGTAGAATGACCTGTGGCTCGACTTCACACCAGAGCATCCCCAGAGATGGCATAGGGCTGTAAATATCCAGCAGCTGCAGGGCTGGAGGACTGGCTGAACTTTGCGGTGGTGGTGGTGGCAATACGAATCTCGACTGGATAACAGCTAGTATAACACAGTCCATGCAGGTCGATGAAATTAATAAATCATACAGTCTTCAGTGCTGTCTAGAAACAACGGCTAATGAAGGTGCCAAATGGGATAGGGTAGGAGTCAATACCTCCTCACATATGTCTCTCAGCCAGTCCTCATTCTGCATTTTCACTATTCTCTCATCTGTTGATGTCCCGGGCTCACACCCTGGTCAGACTCACCATGGAGCTCCAATTCCGGGGTGAAGGTCACCCCTGTCCTCCTCTTCTAGGGCTCTGGCTGACGTGTTATGGTGGACTGTAGCTCCCCGTCTGCAGGGGCTCACACAAATTCTCCACAGTCAATGGTGGTGATTCAGGCTCTGGGTCTAGCTGAGTTCTGGACAGGGGCAAAACACTCTCCAGACACCATATGATGGCATTCCTCCAGTTAAGTCCAGAGGTGTCTGGGAGGTCGACAACATGGTAATTGGCCCTGATCCAAAAAAGGTTCTTCAGGGTCTCGTCGTCGAAAGGGCTGGTGAGTGCAAGAAGACTGAAGTTAATTGTGAAGTAATAAAAATGAATAATAATCCAAATAACGGGCAAAACAGGGAGGGCGGCACACACTAAATGTAAGCGTGACTGGACACTGAAATACTGTGAATGAAGAACTTAAGTAGTGACTCAAACATTATTTATGATATGCACCTGAACAGAGTGAACTAATAACAGTAACCATAGAAACAAAGGAGTGGTGGAAAAATCAAACAAAGGAACACATGAGAAGAATGAAAACAAACTAAAAGTAAATGATAACTAAAAGTCTGTGAAAACTGAACATAACTGTGACGGAGTAATTAATGACAGATTTTTTTTATTTTTGGGTGAACTAACCCTTTAATGGTTATATGTGCATTTTAAATGTTTATATACTTATGAATGTCTTAGAACCATTATTTTATACTTGTTTTGTCATAAACTTAATGACATTATTTTCTAACTCTTTCAGGGTTCCGAAAAAAACATCAACTATGTCCCTAACTATATCATCATGTTCCCGTGAAACATCCTCCTCCTCTTCATCATCATCTTCCTCTACAGTGCTTCAGCAGAGGCACTCCACTTTAGTACAGCCTCTCTGCATTAGTCCTCAAATGGTAAGAACATAAATAGATAAAATGATTTCTGTTTTTTATAGTTAATCAGAGTTGTTGAAGGAACTTGAATTAAGTGAAGCCTAAAAAGGACTGTAGGCAGTTGTAAATGGGGAAAAAGTTGACTTTAACCAATCTGCCATTTTAGGGATGACTGCTCTAACTGCTCTAAGTTCACAATGTTGTTAAAGATGATAACATATTTTCACTCAAACCACTTTCTCTTCCTGGTGACTCTCTACATCAGAGGTGTCAAACTCAGGGTACATTTTAACGACAACGATGTACTACAAATGGAATGGGTTTTCCTTTGTACATACAAAAACGTTGTCTAAACGATCCCCTTTCACACACAAATGACTACAAACACTGTATTATGCTGGCAGGCCAGTAGTTGATGTCATTTTGTAAAGAAATACTATGCACCTATAGACTGAACACGTAGTATGCATGCGCATGACGTCATGTTTTCACAAATTCATGCACTTTCAAAAAATTGCACTTTAAAACCCATTTTCAGAAGTTTGTGTTTTCAGGCCCCCAAATCATTTAATTCTGTTCCTAATCAAAGTTTAGTTCCAGTCCTAATCCAACATACCTGCCTAATTAGTCCTGTGTTTAAGTTTGTATGAATCTACACTCCACAAGAGATAGCAGACTGGTATCTTTGGGATACTAATTTTTCAACACACTACGATCTGGGACTAGGGTTGCCACCTAACCCATATTTATAGGTAAAATGATATGAAAAATGAAATGCCCCATAACAAATCAACATGGATGGATGTGATTTGTCCCATATTTTACATAGACCTACACATAGTCGAACAAAACATAAGGATTTTGCAGTGTGGAGAATACTAATAGCGAAATCAATTTCACAAGAAGTAGAAGAGAAGCTCCTTTGCGCATGATTGTATTTTAGCATCTTAGGGATGGAGCTAATCCCTCCAGGACCCGAGTCACCTCTGTAGGCGTCTGATGAGACTTGTGGCACTCTTTGACAAAACTGTGATGGGCTACAGTATATTTGGCATCTGCAAAAAGCCCAACAGCCAGTTAACACCCTATCAAGCATGTTGTTTTTCAACTGGAGGAAGTAGAGAATGTAGGAGAAAGTAGAGAACATTTTTATTTTACTTTTTATAAATCCGTAAAACTGTACTTCCAGCCTAAACACAGATTGCTGATCTGTGTTTTTGTCATGTTTCAGGTTCAGAACACAAATCAGGGTTCAGGAAGTTCTGGAGTTCCTCCAACATATGTCAAGGTAATAAACAATAACATAAACTTGAAGTTCACTGGATCAGAATGAAGTTGTTATTTGACATTTCATTACCATGCTGTGAGCTCTGACATGGTTGTGTCTTGACAGCGTCTCCATGACGTGAGCACCGTGAAGGGACAGCTGGTGGTTCTGGAGTGCAGGATCAGAGGAACTCCTCCACTGCAGATCTCCTGGTTCAGAGAGAATGAGCAAATCCTTGATTCGGCAGACTTCCGTATTCTTAGAAAGAGTCAGTGGAAGATGTAGCATTATTTGACATTTCTCTGATGTTTAAAGGAATAGCTCACCCCAAAATCTAAATGTGGTCAACACACAAGTAGGAATATTTACATCAGAGGAATATTTACACAGCTCTTTTCATACATGACAGATCATAGTGACCATGTCTGTTAAGCTCTAAATGGACAAATATAAAAGCACCATAAAAGTAGTCCATATGACTTGTGTGCGATATTCTAAGTCTTCTGAACCTGTACAATAGCTTTGTGTGAAGACCAAAATTTAAGTTGTATCTTTTGCATTCACTATTCAAAAAAAAAAAAAAAAAAAAAAGAGGCAGAGACGGAGGTTTTGGCATCAGTGACATTTGTGGACTATTTTTAACCTGGATAGAAAAGATTGAAAATACCAACATATAGGTTTGGATTTTCAAGAAATTTAATTTTAGTGCGAACTGTTCCTTTAAAGTAATAGAACACAATTCATCTTACTAGTTTCTGTACAAGGCAATGTATTTATTTATTTATTTATTTTTTTTTTTTGTTTGTTTGTTCTTGTCAGAGGCAAGTTCAGCTTCTGTTCCTGGTAAGTAGGCATTTATCTCAATTGGTGCATAAAGGAATATGGACTTATTTGTCTTTTGAAACATAAACATATGTCAAATATTAGGCTTTTAACTCTTCTTTGTTTTATTGCAGAGGAATTGTGCACCCTAGTGATCACAGAGGCTTATCCAGAAGATTCTGGAATATTTAAATGCACAGCATCAAATCAGTTTGGAACAGCAACATGCAGTGCCATGCTTGAAGTATACACAGGTAAATTGATTGTTTGCTTCAATGCATGGTTACAAATTAATCTAAATGAATGTATAATTTATATAATTCAATGATTATGGCATACATTTTACAGAAGTATATTATAACACAACAGAAAAAAACCCACATAAATACAATAGGATACTGTTTGTAACCCTGTTCTCTGAAACATCAAGTGGAGAGATTTTCCTCAGTGAGCATTTGCTTCTTGTGCAGCAAGTGGTGCAAGCTTGGTGGATCTCTCCACTCAATGTTTCAGAGGACCGGGGTTTTGAACTGTAACCTATTGTTTTTATGTGTTTTTTAACCATTGTGGTATAATATCATCTGTTCGAGATCCACCTATGGGAGATATAGATAGCTCCCCCGTTGCACCCAATAAACTCACAGTGAGGCTCTGAAAGCCAGAGGGCGGTCACCTGGAAAGGTGGTGCATGACATGTCACAAAGTAGCACACCATACAAAGTGAACCCTTCATAAATCTACGAATAAGAGGGTGTTGCCCCACCGTAGTATTGTCAAACCAGTGGCGTGCAGTGGTGTTCTGAAATGAGGAGGCACATTTTTTATTCATATATGAATCTGTAAATTCATGCATTACTCTTAACGTTAACACATCTTCCTTGTTAAATGAACATTACTTTACATTACATCGAAAAAGAAAAAAAGAAACCAAATACAATTCTATTTTGTTATTTTACATTAACAATGTAATGTTCTATTTATCAAAACCAAGTCAGTCTCCTCAAGTTAGTGTTTTAAGCATTTCTACATTTATTCCAAAATAATAACTAAAGGCAATAATAATTTACAATATATTTTATTTGTGTATTGATGTTTTTCTTTTTAATAGTCAACTTAGGCTATTTTGGATCATCAGTCATGCTCCACAGACACGAATTGTATTTTTAATTTCACCAAGCTGATTGCACTAAAAAATAAAAAAAACCCCGCAGTCATCATGCTGTCAGTCCATTTCAAGTTTGATTTTGACGTGACATAAAGCAGTGATATCTAACTGGGTGATCTGTTTACTTACTTTTCAATTAGTCTTCCGATTGATGCCATCATTTTTTCAGTCAAACTGACATGCGGAATGCACACATCAACAAGAGGCAGGATTTATCGCACAAACCAATCATATCCAATCATAACCAATTACATCCAATCATAGCGCGATGGAGACATTGCCTCCTCTCAAGTGACTTTCCCCCATTCATTCACAATTACCCCCCCACAAAACCCACCGCACACCAGGGGTCTGATGGTTTTCTATGCTTTCCTACGAGAACAAAGGGAGGCATGCCTCCTGCTGTAACTTTACCTGCGGTTGGTTGGTGTTGCTGTTGGGCAGTGTTCCTTTAGAAATATGTGTGACTTGCGCTTTTTTTAATGTCATAATTTCACACCACTCCTCAAACACACGCCACTTACAGTCATAAAGAAATCGTGTAGAAGAGGCCCTAGCATTCTGAAAAGTGGCAGTAACACGTGGAGAGACCCTCATTGTGTTTAAATTTGCCCTCACACAGGCCAGGCCCAAAGGGAAACCCTGTCTGGATGAGGGTGGCAAATTCCCCCATTCGCTTTGGACAAGAGGTCTGTGCATAATAGGAGGGGCCACATCTGGGCATACAGCAGGGGGATTATCTCTGTGATCCAAGGTGCTTTGGGCCACCTGGGTGTTATAAAAATCAGATTCAGGCTCTGTTCTCTCACCCTGGCCACAGTCTGTGTTATTAGGCAAAGGGGAGAAAATGCATGGAGCAGCACATCGGGCCATGTATAGGCCAGCATGTCCATCTCGAGGGGTGCGTTTTCGTTTCATAGTGAGAAGAGCATAGTACAATGAGCATTTTGTATGGAGGTGCCAGTCTCCATAGAGCGGGTTCCCCCTCAACAAGATGTCCCTGTAATGACAGAAAGTGCTCCATATTAAAGGTGCCCTAGAACTTTTTTTAAAAAGATTTAATATAAGTCTAAGGTGTCCCCTGAATGTGTCTGTGAAGTTTCAGCTCAAAATACCCTATAGATTTTTTTTAATTCATTTTTTTAACTGCCTATTTTGGAGCATCATTATAAACGAGCCAATTCAGGGTGTGTGGCCCTTTAAATCTTGTGCTCCATGCCCCCGAAGCTCACGATTGCCTTGAACAACAAAAAAAACGTTCAAACCGCTAATATAACCCTCAAAATGGATCTTTACAAAGTGTGCGTCATGCAGCATGTCTAATCGCGTAAGTACAGTGTTTATTTGGAAGTTTACATTGATTCTAAATGAGTTTGAGGCTATGCTCCGTGGCTAACGGCTAATGCTACTCTGTTGGAGAGATTTATAAAGAATGAAGTTGTTTATGAATTATACAAACTGCAAGTGTTTAAAAATGAAAATAGCGGCGGCTCTTGTCTCCGTGAATACAGTAAGAAACGATGGTAACTTTAACCACATTTAACAGTACATTAGCAACATGCTAACGAAACATTTAGAAAGACAATTTACAAATATCATTAAAAATATCATGTTATCATGGATCATGTCAGTTATTATTGCTCCATCTGCCATTTTTCGCTGTTGTTATTGCTTGCTTACCTAGTCTGATGATTCGGCTTTGCAGCTCCAGACGTTAATACTGGCTGCCCTTGTGTAATCCCTTTCATAATGTTGGGAACATGGGCTGGCATTATGCAAATATTGGGGCGTACACCCCGACTGTTATGTAACAGTAGGTGTTATGTTGAGATTCGCCTGTTCTTCGGAGGTCTTTTAAACAAATGAGATTTATATAGGAAGGAGGAAACAATGGAGTTTGAGACTCACTCTATGTCATTTCCATGTACTGAACTCTTGTTATTTAACTATGCCAAGGTAAATTCAATTTTTGAATCTAGGGCACCTTTAACAGCTTGTGAGATGATGCTTGGAGGAGCGCATCCCCACTTGCTGGTTGAATTGTGCTACAGCTGTGGTATTGTCGCAGCTTACCAACACATGATGCTCCTGCAAGCGGGGCACCAAAATGATTCAGAGTCTTCCACACAGTTAAGAGCTCCAAATCATTTACACTATATTGCCAAAAGTATTGGGACACCCAATTCACCCACAGGTGTATAAAATCAAGCACCTTGGCATGCAGACTGCTTCTACAAACATTTGTGAAAGAATGGGTCACTCTCAGGAGCTCAGTGAAAGTGTGGTACCATGATACCTGTACAATAAGTCCATTCGTGAAATTTCCTCACTACTAAATATTCCACGGTCAACTGTTAGTGGTATCATAACAAAGTTGAAGCAATTGGGAACAACAGCAACTCAGCCATGAAGTGGTAGGCCATGTAAAATCACAGAGCGGGGTCAGCACATGCTGAGGCGCACAGTGTGCAGAAGTTGCCAACTTTCTGTAGAGTCAATAGCTACAGACCTTCAAACTTTGTGCATAGAGAGCTTCATGGAATACGTTTCCATGGCTGAACAGCTGCACCCAAGCCTTACATCACTAAGTGCAATGCAATGTGTCAGATGCAGTGGTGTAAAGCACGCCACCACTGGACTCTAGAGCAGTGGAGACATGTTCTTTGAAGGGATGAATAATGCATCTCTGTCTGGCAATCCGATGAACGAGTCTGGGTTTGGTGGTTGTCAGGAGAACGGTACTTGCCTGACTGCATTATGCCAAGTGTAAAGTTTGGTGGAGGGGGGATTATGGAGTGGGGTTGTTTTTCAGGGGTTGGAATTGGCCCCTTAGTTCCGGTGAAAGGAACTCTTGAAGCTTCAGCATACCAAGACATTTTGGACAATTTCATGCTCCCAACTTAGTGGGAACAGTTTGGGGAAGACCCCTTCCTTATCCAACATTACTGCGCACCAGTGCACAAAGCAAGGTCCATAGAGACATGGATGAGCAAGTATGGGGTGGAGGAACTTGACCGGCCTACACGGAGTCCTGACCTCAACCCGATAGAACACCTTTGGGATGAATTATAGCGGAGACTGCGAGCCAGGCCTTCTCGTCCAACATCAGTGCCTGACCTCACAAATGCGCTTCTAGAAGAATGGTCAAAAATTGCCATAAACACACTCTTAAACCTTGTGGAAAGCCTTCCCAGAAGAGTGGGCCAACTCCATATTAAACCCTACAGATTAAGAATGGGATGTCATTAAAGTTCATGTGCACGTGAAGGCAGGTGTCCCAAAACTTTTGGCAATATAGTGTATATGGGCTGAGTGTGGTGTGCTTGGCCACAACACATTCACTTTTCTGCCCTCCTGGACAGCTGAAGCCATAAGACCCTGTAGCCTGAGACATGCAATATTGTACCCTCAATCTTTCTCTGAATTGTGAGAGGCAGTTCATTAAGGAGAGAATGTGTTCTTGTAAATAGATGTGCATGCATTGTAATTGAATTTATCTTCAGACCCAGAACATTCTGAGCGGGAGTGAAATAGATTTTGCTCACATTTACTCTGAAGCTGAGCACAGTGATATGTGTCTTGCATCACTTTCTCTCTAATCGACTATAATCAGCCAGTCGTCTATATACAGTGCCGGTCCTCCCTAATTGCAAAGTACACAAGGGCAACCTCCTTGCTCTCAAAGATTATTTAATGACTTTGAGTGTGAGATTAATAGAATTTTATTTTAGTTTTTTATTTTGGCTTCCAACTATTAACACAATGCCGCATTCCGTTACTTTCCTTTAAAACAGAGCACTGTCGCCCATCCTACATAACATCTAAATCGGTCAAATCATGTAATGTGTCTGTCTTAATATACAGTCTCCTGTCGGATGTGCTTGATACTAAAAAAAGAGTAGAGTAGGGTAGGTAGGGTAGGCAATTTTGGAGAGGCTAGCAATAGCAAGCTAGATTTGAAAGCATAAGATCCTACCCTCCCTTCAGATCGCTTTCCAAAGCCACACCTCCTCCAAAAGACATGAACATGCACAAAAGTCTGCAAGGCATTTAAATGAATCACACAAGGTAATTTATTTAGATTTGTGCTTGTCAATTTACTGGTATTTGCACCAGTTACCTCCCCAAAAAGCATATTTTAAACCAGACATTAATTTGCGCTGCTACGATGTGCAGAACTGGTGTCCAGAAGGCTGGTCGCCCGTGAGCATGGACTTTGAACCCCCTTTGGCTGTGTATCAGGCTGGCTGCTTACGTTTAGGGAGTTTCTTGGCCGTGACAGTGACCAAAGACATTTTCCCCAGGGCTTAGCAAGAGGGGGTTACTCTGCTGGGCCGGTGGCTTGCTACAGGATATATTAGCCCCGCCTTCATTATGGAAATGGCATCCAGTAGCAGGGGTGTTAGGTGGCCACACAGAGGGGGTCTGCCATGGCTCAGGTTTTCTTAAAAGGCAAAATTTGAAAGACTCATCCTTCTCCTTTTCATCGCAGTGCTGTTGCATTAAGACGACAGCAGGACTAAAGAGATGCTTTTGACTATCAGGAAGACCAAATAGTTTAAGCCGGAGTGCATGTTTTCAGACCACGAGAGAGCCATATAATGCCCACTAGATTGGACAGCTTGATGGGCATTATGAAGAACAAGGTCATCAACTGTAATGATCTCCTTCCAGAGAATGGGTGAGGGTGGCCCTTTCTCCAGTTGTCCTTCCATGTCGACCAAGAACTCAGCCTGGTAAGCGGAAAGCAGGGAGGAGATGTTGAGGGTTCTTACAGCCAAGGCCAAGACTTTATTAGAGGCCTGGTGGATGGTGGTCTCGGTAGCTGGGGTAACCCATGTCATTACAGATAACGGATGGCATCCTTGTCTTCTGAGCCATCAAGAAGGCCAGCATCATCCTCGTCCCTGGGGCTGAGTGGCTCACTAACATAGCTATCAGATAAGACATCTCGAAAAAGCCGGGTCACTTTGATCAGCACAGCTCAAAGTCTGGTGGAGGCTGATCCAAAAATTTGTGTCCTCCTATAGACAATGGTGAAGTCTGTAAAACCACAAGTTAAGAGTAAATATTCCAGAGGTCAAAAGAAGCAAATGACAAATGAGGAAATGTAGTGCATGCAGGTGCTTTATGCACTTTGGTATGGGGCAGTCCCTTACCTGGCACTGGGCCAGACTGTCAAGCCAAGTCTGCAATTGGATGCTTCTGCAGAGGTCATATACGGATGCCCGTATATGGGAACATAGGTTGATCTCGAACACAAGATGATAAAAGAGAACACAAAGCTTAATTTACTTGACACAACATGATGATGATGATTCATGTAGGCACACAAAACAAACACAATTTATCTCAATGGTCCCACACAATCTGAACCTCGGAAGGAGGACACATAACTAAAATACCTGTTATTCATTAAATTCTGCATTCCGTGCCACACTGAAAAAATAAAGTTGTAAACATTTCAGTTTTTGTACTTCAAAATGTGTTGTTTAATTCAATGTGTCACTTACCATCTCTTTGTATTTGAAATTTACAAGCAATTTCCAAGTTTTTTTTTTTTAAGTGTGTGTTTGTATATAAAATATTTTGACCAACTTAATAAAACTTTCCACCACCAATAAGGTAATACTGTCCACACTGTTTAATACATTGTACCAAGTGTAAATCCATTCTATGGAATTCAGCAGAAAAACAAGGCAGCAGATTCTATTTGGGCCTACTGATGAATTGATGTATTTGATTGATACATGTGTTTATACTGTAATCAATCAATTTGTCTGAAATGACAAGGGAAATAAATATACTACATTTAATGTTTAATAATATAATTCTGTTCTTTCAAGACCTAGAGGAGGTTTTGGCAGATGAGGATGAGCCTTCCTCTATAAGCTCAGCTGGACTGGAGCAAGATGACCATCCCTTGTTACTACAAGACACACTAATTCCTCCTCCAGAATGGCCTGACAGTTCTGAGGAAGAGACTGCCATCCCTGCAGCACGGTAGGATATTTTTTAAATCATTTGAGTCATTGCTAAAATTTTAAGATGTTGAAGTAAACATGTAATAAAGATCAGATTTAAAATCTAGACAGACATTCACAAAAAGCACACAAACACCACATTTGGAAAGTAAAGTAATGCTAAGACATCTTTTTAAAAAAAAAAAAGAAGAAAAAAAGTGGGAGATGACCTCTATTCTTGGTGCCTTGCTGTCAGACGGTCCCTTGTTGTCCACCAATGAGTACAGACAGTCAAGAAGTCCAGAAAAAAAGCCTTGTAACCACTGTTCCCTGTAAGCTGCCTGAGTGCCTGGCTGCACACTTCTGTTGTCACAAAAAAAAAAAAAAAAAAGAAAGTTCAGAGGGCAGACACAAAATGTGTTTGAAAAGCCATTTGAATGCATTCTAGTGAATGACAAATAACTGCAGTGTTAATGATAATTTCATTATTATTTCACAGAAGGAGAATGATGTCAGCCAAATCAGTCACTGTTGGAATACTTTATTGGTTAGAGTACAAAAGAGCTCAATAGGAGAGGCAGGGCAAACACAAAGACATGAGGGGAAAAAAAAAGTTTTTTCAGGGTACGTAACATCTATGCTACAATGTACTTAAAAACAGATACTTTATCCTTTGCCTTATTGAAAAGTTTCATGTACAGATAACAACGTTGTTAAAATGATCCCCTTTCACACAAACTCACAAATACGACAAAAAACACTGTATTATGCATGCCAGGCCAGTAGTTGGCAAGGTCAGAATTAGAATTAGTTGGCGACGAGAATTAGATTTCGACATATGTAAATAATGTATCTCCGGTGGTCATGAATGAATGAATGAATGAATGAGGCATTTATATAGCGCTTTCCTATGTACTACTGTACACCCAAAACGCTTTAGAGGTCTCTCCGCATCCACCACCAGTGTGCAGCATCCACTTGGATGATGCGACGGCAGCCACAGTACAACGGCGCCAGTGCGCTCACCACACACCAGCTGTAGGTGGAGAGGAGAGAGAGTGAAAGAGCCAATTCAATTAGGAGATTATTAGATTATTAGGAGGCCATGATTGGTATGGGCCTATGGAGGAAATTTGACCAGGACACCGGGGTTACACCTTTACGAGAAGTGCCATGAGATTTCAGTCAGGACCTCGGTTTAACGTCTCATAGTAGTGGTGCAGTAACTCTACACTTTGTTGGAGAAGCTTTAATAAACTCAGTATCTTGAGCAGCACAAACGCAATCCTGTAGTCTGCCATTATTGTTTTGGTTGTCAAGTTGTGCATGCCTATTGACTGAACTCTAAATATGTGCATGATGTCACTGTTTTCACAAAATCATGTTTTTGTAATTTACATCAAGATGATAACAGTATGTTTTTTGTTTGTTTGTTTGTTTTCTTAATGTGCACTTTGAAACCCATTTTACCCAGTCAAAGTTATATTACAGATGTTACAGAGCCAACAGATTGGATCAGCAACATAGTGATTGTAAAGAGAAACAGACACGCTGAGGATTTGTTTGGATCCAAAGTTCCTAAACGAAGCTCTGAAAAGCTATTAATGAAAATAGCATGAATTTTGGTGCTCAGTTTGGTGCTCAGTTCTGGCGTTTTGCCTCCAACTGGGAATTTGAGCATGTCACTCGTCCAAGCCACCTAAGAGGCTTGATTTGTAGCAAGTCAGGAATGCTACTGTGGCAGTTTAGGGAAAAAGAAAAGAACTGCTAATCTAACAAAGACTCAACACTCAGTAACACTTCAGGTCATTAGTGCCTGAAATTTGAGGTTTATTGCAGTTGCTTTAAATGTTATGCAGCCTAAAGTTTATATTATAGTTTATATATTATTTTGTTATTACCCTTTAGTTCTTACTTGTTATTATTGTTGGTGTTTATGTTATGGTATATAATAGATCATGGGATCAACAGTCGATTGCTTTTGACATTTTATTCTTGACTGCTTTGTTACTAATACCTTCACTCGCGTGTTTGCCTTTTATTTTATTCTTAAAGTGCTGCATAAACAATGTTCTTTTAGCGCCTTCATGAGTGGCTGATTTATCTGACTCACATCTGCTGTAGATGAATAATGTTTATGCCAACTGAGTCTTGTAACTTTAAAGTGCTATTTCTATTTTATTTGACCCTTGATGTAACTTAGTGTCATTAAATCATATTTCTGAAAGAAAAAAAAAAAAAACAGTTAATTCAGAAGTTACTAAATATGAAGCACATTTTTATGCCAATTTGCCTAAAATCATCATTAATTGTCATTACTTGCTTCTTTGTTGCAGCTGGTCTGATGCTCCCATGTTGGCATGGCTTATCATGCTCTTTGTGCTTGGCCCCAATAATTGCTGCTTGCAGCTATATTTATTTATTAATTTCTTCAACAACATAAGGGCAGATCATTTGAGTGCAACTGATGATGCTTCGAAAGGATGCTCAAGAGATGAAAAATATTCCACTATATGAATAAGTTTCCTTCGATTCCTCTGTCATCATTTTCTTTTCTTACATCCTTCCCTCACATTCTACAGGCGGTGGAGCTGAGACATGAGGAAAGGAATTGAGGAAAGGAAAAGAGGATGCACAAATAAGAAATGAGAAGAACCCATTTCTTCCCATTTCTTATTTGTGCATCCTTGTTTTCATTTCCTCACTTTCTTTCCTTGCATCTCAGCTCCACCCCCTTAGGATGCGAGAAAAGGATACAGCTGTGTATCCTTGCTCATGACTCCTTAGGATGCTTCCTCATTTCTCACCTCCTCATGGTGCAGTTAGAGAAATGAGATATCCTTTAAGATGGTTGAGTTGTATCAGTTTCCGGGTCACAGGCTTGAGGACGTAGGAGTGAGGAAACTAGGAAACATCAATCCGAGTATTGAGAATCACTTTTAGTAGACTCGCTTCCTCTGTCAAAATTGAGGGGTTGAGGGTCTGTCCAAATTAACTTCCAATAAACTTCCCTTGTCCACTTGATGAAGTTGAACGCACTTCAAAATTGTGGTGGGGATTACCCCAAGGGGAAGTGTTTAGGGAAGTTTGTGAGTGTATGTCTAAAAGTGGAGTTAAACACAGCCCCATTCGTTTGAGTTATCCACCTTTTTCCTATGCCCCATGACGCTTTGCATGAATTATAGGAGTAATTTTCATTAAACTGTAAACAATCAGCGAAAGGTTTGCTTTATGAATGCAATAACCATTTTCAAAAATTGGGTACAATGAGATGACATTACCCTTCACATCACCCTTCAACCATCGTACATTAAAATGAAATTTAAAAGTGTAAAAGCATTAAAGGGTTAGTTAATAATATTAATATAATTTATTACTCAGCCTCATGCCGTTCCACACCCGTAAGACCTTCGTTCAGCTTCAGAACACAAATTAAGATATTTCTGATAAAATCCGATGGCTCAGTGAGGCCTCCATAGCCAGCAATGACATTTCCTTTCTCAAGATCCATTAATGTACTAAAAACATATTTAAACCAGTTCATGTGAGTACAGTGGTTCAATATGAATATTATAAAGCGACAAGAATTTTTTTGGTTTGCAAAAAAACAAAATAACAACATATATAGTGATGGCCGACTTCAAAACACTGCTTCAGGAAGCTTCGGAGCGTTATGAATCTTTTGTGTCGAATCATGATTCGGATCGCGTGCCTCACTGAACAATTGGATTTGATCAAAAATATCTTAATTTGTGTTCCGAAGATCAATGGAGGTCTTACGGGTGTGGAACGGCATGAGGGTGAGTAATAAATTACATTAATTTCATTTTTGGGTGAACTAACCCTTTAACAAAACAAAAAGTGACAGTGATGAGTGTTTTGCATTTTACCCAGAGTTTTCAATTCCCATGGACAAAAATAAAATCAAATAAATTAAAATCGACAAGCACCCATACAAACTTATCTTCCAAGCACTAGTAGTCCCTGGGGTATATCAGAGCTTGAGTTGAAGCTGCTTCTTCGAGCCTCTGCACTGTGACAGCAAGCCAAATATGTTTAACAACAATAGATTAAGATTGCTTATATGGGCAAACAAACTTGTGAAATATTATTATGGTACATAGAGTTATCAAAATTCAGAGTTTTGGTTTGGTTCTCTTCCTGTTTGCCTTTGTTCCCGATACTTGTTTGTTTCTATGGTTACTGATTGTTATGCATCTGTGTCTAGTTCTGTTGATTAGTCTCATTGTATATTTAAGCCCTGAGTTTTCCTTAGTTCCTTGTCTAGTGTTAACTTTATGTATAGCATGTAGTTCTTGGTTTTCCCTGGTGTTCATTAAAAGTCAGTTGAATCGTCTCTCTTAGATTACTGCTTATTTAAGTAGCTTTTATAAATGTTCACTAGAAAAAAAAATATTACCGGTGTGCATCTTAAGACAAAACAATGGCACTGGCATATTTTAAGATTATGTCAGTTAAAGCAGCTCAAACATGCATTTTAGTCTAGGGCTAGCTTAAGCCTTGTCTGTGAAACCGGGGATACGTCTATGCATTATTCTTGTGTTGAATGGGTGGTTGTTCAGGAATGGAGTGGGCGTGTGTCTGCTGCTCACATAGTTTTCTATAGATAAACAGCCCAACAGTGTCTCATTGAGTGAACAGATGCCAAAGAATCACACTACACCTTCAACCTTTCAAACCAACTTTACTGGCTAGCAAAATCATTTCAAAGGGTAGGTAAGCACAAGATTTCTAATCTGAATTATAATCTTACTTTTTTACAGTCAGAATAACCAGAAAATCTGTTACACTAAAACAACTTTATTTTTCCAATATTTCAATTTAATTATTCTGTTAATGCATAATCAGTCTTTATTTTTCCTCCCTTGTTCAGTATAAATGTGTTCTTTGCTTTATAAACTGTAAGTTTGACCCCTGTAGGTCATACAGTATAATGACTCTGTTCATTGCTGAAGCTTTTTGACCTTTAACTCATTGCTGTGTGTTTGTGTATAGAATACATTGTTAGTTTAGAAACTATATAATGTTTTTTGTTAAGCAATTGTCTTTTTGTGTTGTGATAAAGAATGTTTTTTTTTTGTTTTAATCCTGTACAAGGCTCACATTTTAATGTAAACCTGCAAGTGATTAAAATAGCTAAATAAAAACTTGTATTTTTCAAAAAATACAGCAAAGAAAGTTTTTAGATTTGATAAAGGGATCTGCACTCATTTCTAAGTCACTAATAAAAAATAATAAAGCAAATTTGTGACTGACTCTATGTGGAACTCATAGCTTTTTTGAGCAAGATGCTCTTTTGAATATTCTCAAACCATGCTGGATAACATGATCATCAAGTTTTGTTCATGCCAGCTTAAGTCTGCTGTCAGTAAAGCAAAAGGGACATGCCAGATTCTCATTCAAGTTGTTATGATGATAATGTAATTAATTTAGAAAAAAAAAATGTATTGTAAAAAGTGCTATATAAATAAACATGACTTGACTTTCTAGCTGCTGATCAGAATAGCACAGCTGTTAATGTAAACATTAAAATAAACATTTTGTCCTATTCCTGCGGGGGGTGTTTTTTTTTTTTTTTTTAAATAAATATTTTGCTTGAATATTATAATATGTTTATACCTTGCTTGGAAATAAAATAATATGAATATCAATACAAACCTGCTTTAATATTGAGCAGTGATTTCGCCATCTCAAATTTATACATTATATTTTCTATATTATTGAACTGAAGTGAATGTCATTTAGTGTGCTTGGACCCTTATTCACAATGACCTCCAAACAGGGTAACTGAGTGCCAGTGTAGCTGTAAATGAACTGCACCTGGCACGTCTGTCAGTTTCTGCCCCATGACACTTTTTTTTAGCCACATAGCTTCCTCACAGGGACACACCAGCACCAGCAGTATGGCATGTTCATTATAGGGTAAAAAAGAATAACAATTTATACATTTGTACTTTAGTCAGCATTAAACAGAAGTTGCAATAGTCTTTTCTCCCCTATTGTAAAGTATATCCATGTGAAATGACTTCTGGAATAAGAACAAATGTAGGGCAGGGCTTGATTTTGTCCATAGGGAATTGATTGGATGGTTGAGGTTTGCTATTGGTTGATCTCATGTGAGTGACAGGTTGCCCCGCCCCTTTTGATTAAAGATTATGAGTGCACATAAATAAAAAAAAAATTATATGCACAGATAATATTTATAATAAAATAGTAATTATAATAAATACTGCATTATCCCTCAAATAACAAGAATTATCTATTTTGATTTCATGGTAACTTTTATTCAGTAATAATTTCAGACATTTAAGATGGCTCAGGTTCACGGTTATTATTATTATTATTATTATTATTATTATTATTATTATTTTACTTTTAAACATGGCAGAGTCAGGCCAGCATTTAAGGTCTGTCTTGACAAACATAACTTTTTCTTGCAAAATCACACTTATTTGGCCTGCTTACATTTCTTTGAATGGGGGTTATGAGCAACAAACTTCTGTATCCTGTAAAACAGGTTGAATTGCTTCCGGTTCAGGTCTTTTGTATGTGCTTCATTAAATATTAAGCCTTTTTTACTCAAGATACCTTCAAAGGACCGAACAAAGATGAGCTTAACTGATGTCCATTGCATATGCAGTTTGATGTCTATAAGTTTTTTTTTTTTTATTATTTTCTTCTCACTAACAATTAGATATTTAAATAGAATAAAACAACAACAATAAAAATAACTAAGTTAGCTGATTACCTTAAAAGTCCATAGATATCGCCATCAGTTCGCACTGCCAATAAAACTTTCTCTGACAAGCAGATGCAGCGAGACCGGTTTACCTGTTTTTTCATGTGACATTCGGCATAAAGCCTATTTCAATTTTAATTCTGATAATTCTAATTCAGTTATAGTTCCTGTCTGTTTAACGGAGACCAGAAAGTAACAATTAAACCTAACTCCCTTGGCTTCAAGAGGCGCACTAGTGACTGATGCTAGAGGCTGCAATCTTTTAACTCGTGTACTGCCCATGCTGATCAAACTGGTTGCATTCTAACGGTTGTTAGTAGGATAGTCTCACGTAGCCATACCTTCAGACTAATAGCGGAAGGTCTGGACTCTATTGCAGCTTTCATTGGCCAAGGACCGCCCAAAAGGACGTTTGACTAACATGTAATGCAACCAATTACAGTTTGTTTTGTTCTGTGTCATGTTTAGGGGCATGAAATGTAAAGTCGATGTCCCTACAATAACAGACCAGTGTGCAAAATGATTAATTTAAGAATGTTGTGCAAGTTTACTGCAACAATGGAGCTGCGAATGTAACATACTTTTGAAAATCCAGCATTTAGTTGATCCTGGTAAGCGCACAAGCGCACAGTTGTAAACATGACAGCGTTCTTCTTCCATGAGGGGGTTTGGCCTCATGGCATTTGTTTCCAGGGTACTGTTAAAGAATGTGACACACACATCTCCCGGACATTCTGTAGAATACAACCAACCAAATGATGACTTAGAAAATCCTGAAGTGTTTCCAGTTAAGTGTGCCATATACATCAGACGTTCAGCCAATGGTCTGTGGGCGTGATGTCTGAGGCTGAGACTATTAGTAGGAGGCCCTAATCTACTAATGTAGGCTACAGAGCTGCTAATCATGAGGGATTCACTATTTACACTCCTTTTTGTAGTCAACACATGGCAACACCATTAATGTACATTCAAATTAAACTATACTAAACTTTGCTATACTAAGGTCTCTGTCACTTTTGTTTGAATTAGGTCACATGGCTGCAAATCATCAGTGTGAACTGCATTTTTGAAACACTTGAGTAAACGAAGCCAAATATTTATTTCCAAACAGGCTGCCGGAGTCTGGCATCAAAAAGGTTAAGTCTCTTGCGGACACAGAGAGCAAACAGAGTTCTGCCAGTCAGGTGACTGAAGCTACACAGCTCTCCTCAATGATCAAACTTGATCCTCCACCGAAGGGGGTTAAAAACAGTGTTCCACATCCATTCCTTCCCACCAGCAAGCTGAGTAAACCAGTGGAGCCCAGAGCCAGTGCCATGAATGTGGCTGACTTGCCCACCTTCTCGCCATCACTTTACCCCCCCAGCGCCTTCAATTATGAGCGTCCTCGTCACTTCATTCAGTCCCTGCCCAGTTTCCACACACCCGACAATGAGACCAGCAAGCCGAACAATCTTAGCTGCTCAGCTTCAACCGCTGCGCCGTTAGTGAGCCCTCCTCAGCCTGCAGCCACTCACACATCAATGTGCTCCAGCATGACTTTGATTCCTAAAGCACGGGCTGCTCCAAACAGTGAGAATATGTCACCAGCAGCTTTCCTATCATCTGTCCTGCCTTCACTGCCGAGCTCCCAGGCAAAATGCATTTCCATACCTCAATCGCCCTCTCCTAGGCTCTCCCCTAGGTCACACAGCCCATCGCCAAAGGCCCAAGAACAACCTGTGTCTCCTCCAGTCAGTCGATCACTGAATCATGCTCCTTCAACTGTCCTTTCCCGGATTTCTCCAGATTCCCTGAAAACTCCTGTTCCACCTCTACAGCCCCCACCTGTGTCTCAGATTACCTACACACCCAACACGTAAGTGTTTTATCACTGAAATCCTACAACACTGTAATGTATGGTCATATCCTCCTATAGAAATATTCACAAATAAGATCTTTTGAATACAACTCCAATTCCAGAAGACATTTTGTAAAATGCAATAAAATGAAGAATCTGTGATTTGTTAATTCTCTCGAACCTCTATTTAACTGACAAAAGTACAAAGAAAAGATTTCCAATGTTTTCACTGAACAACTTTATTGTATTTTGCAAGTATAAACAAATTTTGATTTTGATGGCTGCAACACGCATCTCCTGATTTTGCTGAGTTAGATGCGTTCCTGGGTCAACATATTTTGTTCATCCTGGAACAACATTCCAGTCTGAAAATTTAGTCTTAACCCTATTCCTACCCCATAAGTTATCCCAAAAATTAGAGGGAAATTATAGATGAATAACACTGATGTAGAAGCACCAATTCATGTTTTTATGCCTAAACTTGACATATTCTGTAAACTTGTCCCTCAAATCTGATTGGTTGATTTGAATGTTGTTCCAGGATCAACAAAAATGTTGACCCAGGAACATGTTGAACTCAAAATCAGGTTATGCGCTGCAACACACTCCAAAAAAGTTGGGACCGAGCCATGTTTTCCTTTGTCACATCACCTTTCCTTTTCATTACAATTTTTAATCATTTGGGAATTGATATTAATTGATGCAGTTTTGCAAATGGAATATTTACCCAATCTCGCTTGATACAAGACATCTGCACAACAATCTGTGGTCATCGTTGTCTGATTCTCCTTTTCATGATGGGCCATACATTTTCAATAAGAGTCAGATATGGACTGTAGTCAGGCACATCCACTCTACGGTGTAGAAATGTATAGAAATGTCTCTGATGTAGCACGTGCAGAATGAGGCCTGGCTTTGTCTTGCTACCCAGGAAAGATGTCATCTTGATGGCAGTTTATGTCTCTGTACAATTCAAATATAAGCCTCCATGTCAATGGTGCCTTCACACAAATGCAAGTCACTCATGCCGTTTGAACTGATGCACCCCAATACCATGACAGATCCGTGGGCTAAGATCTCTAAGATCTTTCTTTTGCACCTATCGCTAATAAAAGTCTGGATGGTCCCTTTCGTCTTTGGGACTGAGAACTCGATGTAAGTTTTTTCCCAAAACACAAGCTGAAACATGGACTTATCTGACCACAGCACACATTTCCACTGTTTTTAGGCCATCTGAGATGAGCTCGGGCCCAGAGAACTTGGCACCATCTCTGCATACAACAGATGTGTAGCTTTCTCCTTGTGTAACAGAGAAACGAGTTGCATTTCATACTGTTAAGTGACAATGTTTTCCAAAGTACTTCTGAGTCCATGTTGCTTTATTTAACACAGTAGCATGATGGTTTCTAACGCAATGCCATCTGAGGGCTAAAAGGTCATGCACATTCAACTGACTCCAGAGCTTTAAAAGAGCAAACTGTAAGCAATACAATTTTCCCATGGGTTGTTTCATAGTTTGCCAAAGCCAATCTTGAAGAAGACTGTTTCCCGTCCAGTGTCTCGTGCCACAGATGAAGACATTCAGGGTTCAAAAGATGCTCTTATTCAAGACCTTGAAAAGAAACTACGAAACAAAGTTCCTCAACAAAGGAACAGTCAGGTATCTAAAAAGTTCTTGATCTGACTATTGGTGATAAAGTGCTCCACTGAAAATCTTAGAACAAATGTATTTTTGTCCCAACAGCAGAAGATGTCTTATGAGGAGCGGATGGCTAGAAGATTGTTGGGTGCAGATAATGCTGCCTCAGTATTTGATCTTGAAAACCCTTTCAGTTCACAGCCTGCACAGGTATTGTTATTTTCAGTTATTTGATGTTTAACATAATTGCCAAATACCAAGTTTCTGTGCAATCCAGTATGATTGCTCTATGGCTATATTCACACAGCATCATGTTTGTATCATACACATGTTCATACACAGTTTGATTAGGAAATATATTGACAACCACATCAACTGAAGAGACTCCCTCAAATCTTCAAGAGTCTTTTCAATTTATTTGATATTTTCTTTATGAATGGACCTGCAACTTGACAGCTAGTTGTATTTTTTTTTTTTTTTAACTATTTAACTGATGTGTGGCATCTGGCATGCTTCATGCGTAATTCTTTGCAGTCAATCGCTTATGTTAGAGCTGTTAACCTCTCTTGGTGATGGACGATTGACCTCTACTTTGGCCTTCCTCAATGAAAGGAGAGCAGGAAAGCAGATCACCTGATTGAAGTGGATAGGATTAAGGCAAATGATAAAGACCTGAGTATACTTAATTTTTGTATACTCTATTAACAGTGAGAGCAGATGGATGAGTTTGGCACCTGCACATAACGAGTCAGTGTCGTAAACAGTTTTATTACATTAATATAAATAAATGGAAGTCCAAGCACAATCCAATAATCAATATAATATTCCAGGACTCAAAGACTCAGGTAACAAGCAAAGACTTAAAGACAAACAGACTAATCCAAACAACACTGTAACATGGTGTCAAAAGACAAAATGCTATGCAGTGATCATGGCTTTATACCCAAGTGCTCATGATCTGCACATGTCTGAACAAGCTAGAGTGTCTTACAGAGAATCCATGTTACATGATATGATATTATACTTAAGTAATGCCACAAGTGAAGCTAAAACCCCTGGTATTCAAGAGTGGCAGTTTATGCAGCTATACTTTATTCACATTTGTTACCATCACTCTAGTTGTCTACAACAGGAATTTTCAAAGCCAAAGCAACAGATAACAGCCTCTCCATGGGCCTAAAATAGCATGTGTAAAATCCATGTGCTCTTCAGCTATCCTGTTCATCATGATGCTATTATTAAAATAAAACGTGTACATACACCACAAGGTCTCAATTCCCTTAGTTTGTCTATCTGTCTATCATATTTTTAATGTTATTCAAAATATGTTATTTTTATGCAATATTCTAACAGCCAGGCTCTCCAGAAGATCGTCACCCTGGAGGAATATGGTAAATGTCATTTTGCATTAGCAGTATCAGTTTAGAGTTTGTATCTGAAGTGCTTTCATCTAATTAGAGCGCATGTACCAACATTTTCGATGCCTGAATGAACACTGGCTGACATTTGTGAATGCAATAGATATTGAATTACGGTAACACTTGATGGTTTCCTTTAGACATTCTGTTGACTGTAAGTAACATTGCACCTACACGTCAACTATATACACTGTCTGCTTGATATCTGCTGACACATGTTGATGCTCCCCACAGACATTCTACTGACTAGAAGTAACTTTGCAAGTACGTCAACTTATACTACTAACCCTGACAGTCTACTAATAATCTAAAGAGAGTTAGTTGACATGTAGGTGCAATGTTACTTATAGTCAGCAGAATGTCTAAAGGGGACCATCAAAATAAAGTGTAACATGAATGACTTTTCTAGTACAAGCTTTGCAATGTGTATGACTTTTTATCATTTAAGAAGGCTTTATACAAGCTATAGGCCTAAAATATTTCAGAAATAAGAATGACATTTTTATATTTGTCAATTTATTAATTTAGTTTGGTTAAATTTCTGATTCATTCAGTTAATATCCACATTTTCTTGAGCAGGTTCAGAAAAAATCGTCCTGGAGGGGACAGTACCGAGGCTTCGACCATCCAAGAGAAGTGTTTTGCTCCTCGTTTTATACAAGTGCCGCAAGACCTAACGGTTGAAGAGGGACGTTTCTGCAGGATTGATTTTAAGGTAGGGATGAATCGAGACTACGATGTGAATGCAGCGTTTGTACACCAACATTTAGCTTTTCCTTCTTTTTTTCCTGCAGGTTGTAGGTTTGCCAACCCCAGATATTTCTTGGTATCTGGATGGGAAACCCATCCGACCTGATGATTACCATAAGATGCTGGTGTGTGAGAAAAGTGTTCACTCTTTCATTATTGAGATAGTTACCATTCATCATGCAGGTGTATATGAATGTGTAGCAAAGAACCGTGCTGGAGAGAGCCACTTCTCCCTGCACTTGGATGTGATTGGTGAGCAGTTCTTTCTTACCTGTATAACGTTAAGAGTAAAGTTATATGGTGTGCTTGTGTTGTAATTGAAGTGTTTTTTTTTTTATTTTCTTTTGAAATGAAGTGCCTTGTGAAAGTATTCATACCCTTTCATTTTTTTCACATTTTGTCATGTTGCAACCTTATGCTAAAATGTTTTTTTTTTCCATATATGCACTTCAGACCCTATAATGCAAAAAACAGATTTGTGATAACTCTAAATTTATTAAAAAGCAAACACTGCATTTCCAAATCATGTCCAGTAAATTGAATTTGTCACAGGTATAGAAACATCTCAAAGATGATCCAGAGAAGTTGGAATGTTTTGTTGTTGTTGTTGTTGTTGTTGTTGTTGTTGTTAAATTCAAACAGAAAAGGGTTTGAATGCTTATGCAATATAATTATTTAAATTTTTTTATTTGATACAATTTAAAGCATTATAGAATCAGGTTGCAACCTCAAAATAATGTGGAAACTGAGGGGAAAAATATTTTTGCAAGGCAAACAGTTTCCAGTCATTTTATCATATTTTGGAATGTTTGATCATTTTGATCATGATTTGTTTTTTTCCACTTCATTTGTGCATTGGTAACTACACAGAATACTAAACAATAACCATTGTCTTGCCTAATACAACATAATTTCATGCTGAACAATACCAGCAGAATTTGACATTTTTGGAAGTTGGTTTAGAATCCAGTGATAAATGGATGCTTCACAAGTTCTTAGCATTTTATTAGTCATCCATGAGCATATATGCAGAAAAAAGTATTATTTTCAATCCTCATTCTTACCCTCTGTCTAAAATTATCCATTTTTAAGGGGCAGTTTCTTTAAGGCTTATCAGTAAATGACCAATTTTATGAATGGTTAACGTCATTGCATAGGAAACAGTATCAAAGCAAGTAAGTGTTTTAAAAACCTAAAATCTATATAAACCCATAATTTACAGGCAAAGCATTATGAAATAATTTACTTATGGTTTGTGACGCAGCTGCTGTCAGATCCCATACAGTTGGCTGCTTCATCTGTCAACAAAAGTTTCTTTGTGAACTCTCCAATACACTGTGCCTCATTGACAAAACAAAATGCTCCGGACAAACATATGATCCTCTGACGCAATCTGGGATGCCATTAAATGAAACCATCCACTTGTTTCCCAAGCTGGAATCCTTCTGAAGTCTGTACAGAGACGCAAACGAGCTGTTTAAACTGAACATGTGATCGCGAACATTCCTTTACTTTTCCATTTGTCCTGTTGTCGGCAGACTCAAGCTTTTGATGCGACGCGGCACTCACATCCAGAGTACATATCCAAATGTCAGCCGTTAAGCTTTAAGAAAGTACTTTGTATCTAAATTTAGATGTAAAAATATTTGCATCTGTAAATCCCTGATGTGATGGGTTTGTTGATAGAATGACAGTTACAGTATTGTACATAGAGTCATGGACTGGGGATCATATTTTTAACTAGTGATTTAAAACAGAAGTGTTCATTAATTTTGATTCGTTCTAAGCACAAACAGTATTTTTACATTCTGACTCTATCATTCTGTGGCCTCCTTTCCAAATGACAGCCAGCTACAAAGAAATAATAAAAAAATGGTTAATAATGTTCTTGTTAAAATGCATGAATAAGGATGACTGATGTTGGATAACACATCTTATCACATCATATCCATCTAATAATGTTATTAATTGGTTATTTGTTTCATTCCAAAATTACAAATTGTGTGAATTACTGGCCCTGTCTCAAATACCCTACTCTACTGCAGTCACATTAGTGACCACCGTTCCACTAACATTATATGACACAATGATTCTGACATAAATGTAACAGTTCACTCTGTCTCCTCAGCTCAGGAACAGTTGTGTCCTCCCACATTTGTGGTGAAGATGAGGAACTCTCGAGCTCTGGAGGGAGACAGCATCAGGTTAGAGTGTAAGGTGACTGCGTCTCCAACCCCTCAGCTGTACTGGAAGAAAGACAAGGAAATGTTGCGGATTGACCCTATGAGAATGAGGTCTGTGTCATGATTATGGACACTTATTTTAATATCCTGTTTTGTTTCCCTTAGTTCTTGTTTCCCTGCTCTGTTTAGTTTTAGTTTCCTTCATTTTTGATGTATGTCCTTGTTTGTTCCTATGGTTACATACTATCTGCACTCATTATGTCATTATGTTTGCCTTGTATGTATACTGTGTTATGTTTAGCCCCTTGTCGGTTCTTATTTCAGTTTGCGTGGTTCTTGATTTATTTCCTGAGCATTGCGGTTAAAGCCTGTTCTTTCTGATACCCTTCTTCGTTGTGCAATTGTTACAGACACTACACGTTACAGTCGGACACAGTTTTATACACTTAAATGACTATTTTGTTCCATTTTATGAAAGCTTCAGAGTCTCTGTTGACATTTGCATGTTTGGTGTGTCAGTCTTTCTCAGGACAATTCAGGAAAGCAGTGCCTGATCATCGATCCAGTGATGAAGTCTGACGCAGGCTGGTATACTGTTTCTGCCATTAATGAAGCAGGCATGTCTACATGCAATGCCAGGCTAGATGTGGCCAGTAAGTGCACTTACTCTATTTACTTTTCTCACTTTGTTTTGAGACTTGTTTGAACATTGTGAGTGAAGATTATTTTGCTTAGACTGAAATCTGAAAGTTTTGCTTAGATGCATTGCATTGGCATTATAAAACTTTTTTATTGATAAAGTTAAAATCTGTATAGATGTGTAAATTCTGTAAAGGATGTGTAAAGTGTGTAGTAAGGTGCTGTAAATGCTCACCCTTTCTTTTCCCCATTTTTACATAGCCCCGTTTGACAAATTAATTTATAAAAGTATAAACATTCCAAGTATAAATCCAGAGAAATCCAAAATGGCGCGTGAACTCCAAAAGTAAAAGGTACCTCCAAAAAGGCGTGGAGTCTCAAGTCAAGTCACCTTTATTTATATAGTGCTTTTTACAATGCAGATTGTGTCAAAGCAGCTTTACAGTGATAACTGGCATATAATTTTGGCTGCACAGCAGCAATTTGGTGTCAATGAAGGCAGATCAAAGCACTGTTGAATATCAAATGTCAAGTGTCCCCAACTAAGCAAGCCAAAGACTTTCTCCACATGCAAAGTCTTTTGCTTCTGCCAAATGTTATTGACTGTTATTGAATAAAAGTTTGTAAATTAAACACTGTTTCTGGCTGAAAGATGAATTGACATACAATTTAGGCATATGTTAAATAAAGATATAATACATAATATAAATAAATATGCCTATATAAATAAATATTTATTACTGACATATAGCCGATCGAATATTCATCTTTGGGGGGATGATAGAGGGTATGCATTGGCGTCTCTTTCCCTTCGGAAGATGCCCTTTCTGCCGGACTGAATGGCAAAAGAGCCTGCTGCATTACTGGATTTAATAGGGAAACTGCAAAAATGTGAGTCAATCAAATGATTAAACTAAAGGTTGGACTCGATAGTCTTTCTGTTACAACTTACCAAAGATACAGTAATCCATTGATATTGATATGCAGCCAGGAATCGTGTTTCCAAACATTTATATGTGCCTGATTTTGACGCCGGGGAAATACATAAATGAAATTTGCCTGTGAACACTGTATATAGAAAACAATATAGGTAGGTCTAAATCTGAGTGATCACTTATATCAATGTTCATCCAAATACATCCAATTATGCAGAATATAAGATGGTAAATATTTAATTGATGAGTTGTCAATACAATACTACAATATATAGGGAATGATTTTACCCCAAAATTCAACATATTGACAAAATGATAACTGAATTATTTTCAGTTAACCTGAATTTGCCTGTGTATTGCTTTGCCTCTCGGCCCTAAATACCAATTCCCATTTTCTTCTAGCTCGAATGAACAAGACTACCCCTCCTGCCAGGTCGATGAAAGGCCTTCCCATCTTAAGCCAGTTTTCCACATTAAGCACCGAGCCTCGTCCTCGCCACACTGCCCCCCTATACGAGAGTGAAGAACTGTAGACACTCATCAGACTCATGCACCTGGTCATCTGGAGACTGGCATTATTCAGTAGTGATGTAGTATATTTCTCTGTAAATGAGCCAGTTAAATAGTGTTTTTGCTCGTTTTATTGGTCAAATTCGCTTTAGTCAAGGAATGATTAGAAATGAGTTTACTATTACAGTGGAATCAATAGCCTCACCCTGGCACATGATTTTACTGTTACACTAGGTTCAAACGGTTTGCTTGGTTGGAAATGGGTGCCCAGTCTCATGTAAAGCTACATATTTATGAACCCCTATACAAGGAAACATGTATCTTATTTTTTTGTTTGTTTATTCAGTTTTACAAGAATTAGAATAATGCCTTGACTGTTTTATGCAACAGCTGTAATGTGTGTTGATGATGATGTAATGTCTGTCAGCTATGGAAGCAGAATATGTGTGCAAGCGTCGTCATGATACACTCTGACATACACTATGATGTTATATGTTTTGAAAAGGATATTTGTTGGAATTTTTGCTACTAGAACAAAGGATTTGGTAAAATGTATAATGTTGGTAAAATGTTGATTACAGTCCAGAACACATATCATTTGTGTTATATGTGATGTGACATGAACATTTGAGTAAACTTCTTTGTGAGAATACTATAAATTTATCTCTGAGGTGTTTTTTTAATGACAAAATACTGTAACTATGAGATAATACAATAAAAACATGAAACAACTACATAAAAAACAAATGAACTAATGGCATTGAGGAGGATCCAGCACACTTACGGACAGTTCTTCAGGTCTGACTGTTTGGATAGTAGTTTAAGAAGTTAGAAAGGCTCTTTTCCAACAGATTTATTACAGAAACATTCTATAAACAAATTATGAAAAAGCCAAGGCAAAAATATTCAGTTAATCATAACCACTTGGATATTAGGCATACAATACAATGCAATCATTCATCACATGATTTCTGATCCTTTTCAAAACAAATGCAGTATCTGTAGTACACAGGACTCAGTGTGAATTTCCCTTTTATAGCTAAACTTTGATAAAAATGAAATACTGTTGTGACAAAAAAAGTTCTACACAAGGGCCAAAAACACAGTTACAGTGCACATAATGAAAAACTATTCAAATTGGCCTTTACACACTCATCACAATGCAGTCAAGTACTATAGATATGGCAAGGAATGGACACCATCGCAGCTAAAGACCCATGTCAGATCCATTCTTCGTCAGATCTCCACATCACTTTCTTTATCATTATCATGGTCACCATCATAAAATTCATTTGCAGCTTCAGGCCTGTGAGAAAACAGACATAGTTGGTTAGGATATTGCCAGGATATTTAATATGCAGTCAAGCATCTGACATTTGTTATTGTTATTCTCTTCTGGAAAAATGAAAGAGACCACTGCAAAATGAGCAGTTTCTTTGGATTTATTATGTATGTGTTTTTGTAAAATGAACATGTTTTATTTTATAAACTACTGACGTTTCTTGTAAATTTGAAAAACAATGTCATTTAGAGCATTTATTTTTATTTTTCTATTTAAATTTATTTTTAACTTCTGAAGAGTTCAGAAATCAATATTTGGTGGAACAACCCTGATTTCCATTCACAGCTTTCATGCATATTGGCATGCACTCTACCAGTCGGTCACATTGCTGTTGGGTGACTTTATGCCACTTTATGCCTGATTCCAGCCCTACAGAAGGACGCCCAGATCATCACCAATCATCCACCAAATTTTACAGTGGGTGTGAGACTACTGTGGGTTGTAGGCCTCTCCAGGTCCCTGTCTAACCATTAGAGGACCAGGTGTTAGGCAAGGCTGAAAACTGGAGGAATCAGGAAGATTCCTTCTGGAGGACCACCAGATCAAGACCCTGTCATGGCCAGCTCAAACTCCATACCTGAACCCCGCTGAAAACCTCTGGAATGTGATCAAGAGGAAGACTGAAGTTCTCAAACCATCAAACAAAGCCGAGCTGCTTGAATTTTTGCGCCAGGAGTGGCATAAAGTCACCCAACAGCACTGTGACTGACTGGCAGAGAGCATGTACATGAAAGCTGTGATTGGAAAATCAGGGTTATTCCACCAAATACTGATTTCTGAAAACTTCTGAAGTTAAAACATTAGTATCTTGTATTTTTATTTATTTATTTTTTAATATAAATTTTGCATTATTCAAGGTCTAAAAACATGGCATCTTTTTTTGTTCTGACCAGTTGTTTTTGTTGCTGCATTAAATTGTCTAACATAATGTAATAACATTTTTTATATAGGTAGTAATATATATGTATATATATATATATATATATTTATTATTATATATTATTTTATATTATAATTATATATTATTTTTATATGTTTTTAAACTGATTTTATTATTCATTAAATTTATCAACTGAAAATAAAGACTTTTACATTGTTAAAACAAAAAAAAAAACCTTGAGACTTTAGAACATTAGTGTTAGTCACTAGTTACAGCCTTATAATCACCTAGAGAAGTTCTCTTCTGATCCTCTTTCATCAGGATCAGCCTCATCCGGTCGCTCATAGCTCAGCAAATCAGAGGGAACGTCATGGATCTGAACACTTGGTGCATGATTCAACATCTTCAAGTTCTCAAACACAGTTTGACGAATCTGCTCCAAATACTACAAAAAGAGGTCAAGTACTGGTTAATGTCCGCACTGCTGAAGACGGCATCCTGAACACCAGCGAAACATTTAAACAAATGCTCTAACCTTAATAAATACTTTTGTATATGAAATCAGAAATGTTACATTTTGACAAACTACAATTTTAATTTAAAACATGTCCTAGAAAATATTCAAATGCCAGATTGATGTAAAACACCTACAGTTCAAAGCATTTCACTGTCAAAATGGCTATATTCCCAAACTTTATTAGTTCATCCAAAAATTTATATTTTTTTACATACATTGATTTATTTGTGGAGGCCAGCCACAATATCAACATTGACTGCCACAAATAGATTTCAGTGCTCCCCATTCATGAACTAGACCCGGCCCGAAAATATATTTAAACTTCTCATAATAACATAAAAGGTCTTTAATGTTGTATTTTGCACATTGTCAAACAAACTAAACTCAAAAGCGTAATAAGGCTTTGTGTCCTTATCAAATCGCAAAAGACTGTCTATTTGCGCTGTGCAAAGAGAAGTGCGCTATGAACTCCATTTGTGCATGTGCTGAGTTTAGCGTACATTTGGGAACGTACAGGGCACCACTTACTCATTATTTTCACATTTGCATAGTTGACGATTACAGCAATTGCAACTGGCTGGCAGTGCAGTACAGTCGTACCAGGTACCAGCTGGTTATCAGGTTAACTGACTCGTAACGTGTGCAATGGCTCATGGCCTCCCGAGTGTCCAAACTCGCACAGAGTATGTCCGCCTTAATGTAGACTGAGACACTATATCACAACTAAATAAGGGCTGAATCCCCTTTAAAGTTCAGGTACAAGTCAATGCACTACCTTTTTCTTTGTTCAACTTGCACACTGAATATGGGTTAGAGCTCTTAATTTTGAACTCTCAAAGTGCACCAGATGAATTAAATGTACAAGATTTTCTTAAGCCGGGCATACATTTAACGACTAGCTAAAACATTCTAAGACTGTGCTCAACATACACAGCGATTGTTTCCTGCGACTGAAGCAGATTTATATACTTAAACATGGAATTTGAACACCGACTGTAAGCGCAGATTGAACGCAACTGGCTCTGACTGGACGCGTTTTAGCACGACAGTCATAAGTATCAATTTACATTCATAATCACCCTTACAATCATTAAGTGTGTGCGTGGCTTTATGAGGGGAGCAAGTGCCTACAGGGACTGAGGTTCATTCACCAGAGTTTAACAAAATCATATGGGAAACACTGAATTATCTCTTCATTTACTCACCCTCATGTCATTTTCGTGTGTCACGCACACACACATAATATTAAACGCCCATGTTTACTACAGTAAACATCTTGTCTCTTTAGAAGACTTGGATTTGGATTAGACCACTCGATTAATTATTTTTACAATGCCTATGACATTTTTGGGATCTTTTAAGTTTTAGGGGAATGGACTTTAAATGGAGGGACAACAATCTAAAAAAAAATTGTCATTTGTGTTTGGAAGATGAACAAAAATCTTATAGGCTTTAAATGACATGAGGGTGAGTACAAGACAGAATTTACATATTTGGGTGAATTATACTTTATAAATACAGTAAGCTGAGTCTTGGATAAAACTAACTGTATAATCGCAATTCATCGTTTACATCACTGATACATATTGTTGCATTTTATATCGCAATGTCTCGATATAACAATGTATTGTTACACACATGGTTTGTAGACACAAACAAACAATATATGTAAGGAAAATGCATACTTGTCTGGAATTTTGGTTTTCTATTCTTGTGCTGACATCTGGATGAAGTGTGAAGTCTGGAGCAAAATATTCAAAGTATTCTGTGTAGAGGACAAATACAGACATGAGAAAACATTTTAAAAACATCATCATCAACAACATCATCAACAGTGCATTGTAACCTAGATCATGGGTTCTCAAAGTGGGGTCCGAGACCAATAGCCAGAGGGTCCGTGAAATAATTTGCTAAATTGTATTTTACAGATTATAGGTCACGTTTTTTATCATCTGGAACACGCTGCGACTTATATTCCATAGTGACTTATTTAATGCATTTAACATAGCAAAACTTAAGACACATAAAGGTTTTTATAGACATAATTCTCATGTCTGTGAGGCAAGTAAACACTGAGTTTCGGTTCATTTTTGTGATGCGCTCCAGAAAAGAGTTCATGGAGCCAGAGAGCCTTAGACGGTAAAAGGTGTATCTGGTTTGTTTTCTTTATTTTACAAAAGCAAAACGTTTTGTTGTTATTTTGAATGTACACAAAAAAATACACCCTTTACAGTTCTGAATATCGTCTTGCATCTGTATGCTCATAAATATGTTGTTTCCACTGCTAGAAGGAAAACAATCTAAATGATCCACACACAACATATCAGTTAGTGTTGCTAACTGAACATCACAGTCTATTCATCAAACTAAAAATGCAGTCAGCCAAAAATAGAAAGTTATTCGGCTTAATTTGTAGACAGCATTGGTCAGTGTGAACACCACCTTACCGTCGCATTGGTGTTACTCAAACACATTTTTGCACATGTGAAGGATGCTCTTTAATGTGGATATTGGGACGCGAATGAAGTACAAAGCATTATTGACATAATAAATATTAGTTTAGCAATGCCGGATCCAGTTTCAGTTTAAATAAATTTGTTTAGGCTGTAAAATAAATGTTGTTTGTAATGAATCCCACTATAATTTATGTTTATTATATAGGCTACTATAAAATAAACATAAGGGGGATTAAAATATATGTTTATAATGTTTGTAAACACGTTTTATTTACTGGCATTTTACATTATTTTTGAATGTAATAAAATGTGACTAATTCACATGGTGCTGCTGTATTATTAAAAAGTCCACATTTACAGATCGGAGCCATTTGCACCAATAAAACAACCATTTGTGTTCATTACTACCACCCACATTAACTTTTTTAATCACTTAGTTATAAATATGAGGGGGTCCTAGGAAAATGTTCCATCCTATAAGGGGTCCTTGGCCCCAAAAAGATCGAGAACCCCTGACCTAGAGGACACTTATTCACACAACCACTAGATAATATGTAACAGAAGAACAGAAACATGAAATCATTCTAGATGTCTTTTCCTCATGTGACACAGTTGTTGTCTTACCACTATATGGTAGTTCATCACTTATGGACTCCTCAACTAGCAAGGATGTTTCAAATGTCCTAAAAATGAAAGCTATGATGCATTAATGAAAATATCAGAAGGAGAACAGTCAAAGATAACAAAGATATTATATACCCAGAGATTAAAGGGGTCATATTTTTTTTTAGTTAAAAAAAAAAAAGAAAAAGCTTTATGTACTTTGAAAACTAGGGCTATCAATTTAACAATTGTCAATTTGTGTGTGTGTGTGTGTGTGTGTGTGTGTGTGTGTGTGTGTGTGTGTGTGTGTGTGTGTGTGTGTGTGTGTGTGTGTGTGTGTGTGTGTGTATATACAGTACTGTGCAAAAGGCCACCACCAGCTTTGTTTTAGCAATGTTTTACCATCCATATTTATTTTTTGGTCTTAATTATGATACAAACAGAAAATACAGGAAATATATACACAAAAATTAAATAAATAAATAAATAAATAAATTAATTAAGAATAAAATGGCTTCTTTAAGCAAAAATCAGTATTTAGTGTAACCTCCTGGACTTCTTCCATTTTCTCAAAGAAGAAAATCTGAGAAACTTTTGAAAGTTTTCTTGGCCTTCCAGTACTTTTCCATTCCAATTGGGTTTAAGAAAGCCAGGTTCCTGCTATTGCTCAAGTATAAGGGGAGGTCACTAAATACTAGCCACTTTAGCCTATAGAAGGGGTCAGCATGGGCACCCTGACCGGTCCGCATCTATGCAGCCCCGTACGCAACAAACTGCGATGCACTGTGTCATTCTGACATCTTTCTATCTGAACCAGCATTAACTTCTTGAGCAGTTTGAGCTACAGAAGCTCATCTGTTGGATCGGACCACACGGGCTCCCCACGTGCATCAATGAGCCTTGGCCGCCCATGACCCTGTCGCTGGTTCACCACTGTTCCTTCCTTGGACCACTTTTGATAGATACTGACCACTGCAGACCGGGAACACCCCACAAGAGCTGCAGTTTTGGAGATGCTCTGACTCAGTCGTCTAGCCATCACAATTTTGCCCTTGTCAAACTCGTTTAAATCGTTACGCCCATTTTTCCTGCTTCTAAGACATCAACTTTGAGGACAAAATATATGCCTAATATATCCCACCCACTAACAGATGCTGTGATGAAGAGCTAATAAGTGTTATTCACCTGTCAGTGGTCATAATGTTATGCCTGATTGGTGTATGATCTCCCTGACGATCAGAGACTTGATAGAGGTGAGATATGAACTACATGTTCTTCTGAAGAACCCCAAAGTTAGAAAAGAACAGCTGGGAATGGCATGTTTCAGTGCAGACTATTTTAAAAACTAGGTATGCACCGACACTTTGGCCTCTGAAATTTTCAGCCATTGCTTCTGGCCAAAAGAGCTTAATTGAATGTGAATATGTGTCAGTATTGTTCCATTCTGAGATTTAAATATTAGTATTGTTCTAGTTAGAGATTTATATATTGGTTGGTTTTGTTCAAAGCAAGAGTAAGTGATTATCAAGAAGTATTGGTGAAAACAGGACCATTGTTGGAGGTGAAAAGTCTGATGCTTGTACACACGCTTGAGTGTTAAAATGTAATTAAGGGATTTATAGATAATTGTCGGTTGTAAGTTTTTGTTGTAAATTGTTGTAAGTGAGAGTAAACAATTCTCAGAAAAGATCAATTAAGATACAATTCAGTTGTTTTAAGTGAAACATAGGTGGCTGTCAAAGAGTCTGATGAGAGTTTAAAGGGATAGTTCGACACATTGATGTCCTAAGACACGAAACGATCAGTCTGTGTGAGTAAACATCTGCTTACCCTGGGGGTAAGCAGATAAACATCAAATTTTCATTTTTGGGTGAACTATCCCTTTAACATTTTCCAAATTTAATTTGCAGTCATTTAAGCAACAAAATCAAGAAATATAGGGTATGGCTTTAATTATAATAAGTAGCATCTATATTGTGACAGTTTTCCTTACTGTGATTGAAAATTACTTATATCATGGTAAAGATTTTATTAAAAATGACTAATTTTTGAATTACTAAATCTTCTAAATTACTAATTTCACCCAACTCTATTAAACAGGAAGTTTAAAATTTTATTGGACTTGACAGCAAACCCAGAGCTTATGTATTAGCAAAAGAAGGCACTATTATATGCACTATCTCAGAGAGATAGAGAAAGAGAGAAAATAAAATATGACCCCTTTAAAGTTTACTTTTTTTCTCTTTTGATGATTCATACTAAATTGAGATAAAATGATGAAATAATGAACGCACCAACATCTAGCAACGTTTCGCACCGTGTAGCCTCCTCCACCCAGCACAAGCAGCGGAATTTTGAAGCTCTTCACAAACTCCACACATTCTCTACAAATACAAGTGTTTTAAATAAGATTATCAAAGAGTTTTACATTCAAGGTTTCAAAATACTGTTTGTATTTCAAGAAAAGTTGTGAGAAGATGATGATGTGAAAGTATGGCTTCTCTTACCCATGGCCCCGTATGCTGAGATTGAAGCATCCTAATCGATCACATCCCAAAGAATCTGCTCCACACTGCAGAAAAACAGAGAGATGAGCAACAAATACAACAAAATATTATGATTGATTGAGAGATCAGCTCTCACCTGAAGAACGATACAAGTTGGCTGATAGAAGTCCACCACTTGCTTGATAACTGGCTGAAACAGCTGTCTATAGCCTGAGAATATAAAAGCAAAAACTGCTTAAATCATTGCTGTATGTTTGCATAAAATAAATATTAGGTAGAGGTTTTACCCACAAGTTGAGTCTGTTTTTGTACAATTAGATTCAACATTCCCATTTACTATGCTATGAAGTCAAGAATGTTGGACTCTGAAATATTCTTGATTTTTTTATAAAATACTTGATGTAATGGGTGGAAAAATGTTTACATTGCACAGAGAGTGTAGGTCATGGTTATAGATTAAGTTCCTACAGCTACTTACATACCCTGAAATTTTTTGGAACCAAAGTTGAGGTTCTCAGTTTACCCTCTGCACATTCTCTCAACCTACTCCATGAGGTGCATCCTGGGATGTTTTTAAACAGCAACGAAGTAGCTCCCATGTATGCCATAAGACTCCTTTTTCTTTACTGCTTTCTTTACTTTATTTCTTTACTTTATCTGCCCAAAACAGTAGTTTATTTATTCACAGATCTAATGTGGTTGACTATATGATATTTTTGTCCCTATACCACCCAGTAAAACAGTCTATGGCTTTGCCATTACAACTACATGATCTGAGTGAAACTACGCTCTTTCAGACTTGAAAGTTTAATTGTTTAATGATTCAAATATGAATTTTAGACCATAAATCAACTCACTCTGGTCATCAATGCCATCTCGCAGTGGGACATTGAGGCAGTAGTAGCGGCCGCTCTCAGCTCCCACCTCATACATATCACCTTAACACATACAACAAAAACATAGTACATTATTATTATTACAGTGTTTCAACAGCAGTCTGTGTGTTTGTGTAGATTAAGCTGTTCAGTTTCTGCTTTTTAAAAAATGAATTTATGTTTCCATATGAATGTGCTATTAACAGCTAAAACCAGGGCTCTGAACCGGTTTAAGAAACGAAAACAAAAACAAATGGAATTAAATTAACAGCAACAAACAAAAATGAAATCAAGTTTAATCATTCTGAACAGAAATGTTTATTTGAAATTACTATTAGCAGGTTAATAACGTTATTTTATTATTCTGTTTAATATTTTAATTTGTCAGTCAACCAATCATGAATTGCAAATCTGACGTTGACGCATTCAACGTGATTGAAATGTCCACGCTCAGTTGTCAAGTCATCATAGGTAAGTCGTAATGGCAGTGTGCCATTAGTTGTTGGATCACAGTAGTTTTGTCACCAACCGTTAAAGCATTACATTTAAGGGAAAATGAATGGCAGGTAATATTCAGCGTAGTGTGTGTTTTGAAATCAGCAAAAATTACAGGTTAGTGTAGAACTGCTACTGTTCAGGAAATAAAAAAAATATATATATATTTTAAATAAGTTAGTATTGTAGCTTTATGTATGGTCAGACAGATATGGGCACACTTGCCTCGTGTCATCATATTATTAACATTTTACCAAAATCAAGCTCAATGCAGTTAAAAGGTTTCTCACCAACAAATGTCTGAGGTTTGTGTTTTGTCAGTTATTAAAATGGCCGCATCTGAGACAGTAAGTGCACACTAGACTTTAAGCATGCAAAACTACAACGGTCGTGATATGACGTCATGCTCTGCAGCGTCTTTTTTATAAACATGAATTCAACATATAACAAATAGTAATACATTCAAAATGTAAAAATATACAATCTACTCAACTTTACTGCAAAAAATATATATATTTTTTTTTAAATCAGCCAACAGGTCACGCCATGACGTACAGTATCGATCTTCAATATCGAATTTGCATGTCAAACTTGAACTCTGGAATGCAGCGAGATGCGAAATTTTTCTCAAGAGCTTGCCTTTGCGTTCTGTTGCATTCACATGCATATTAATGCATATTAATAATATAAAGTATAGGCACACTAAATAAAAATTAATTAATTAATTAAAATAACGTTATTAACCAGTATTTTTTTCTAATCGAACCGTTTTCGGAACGCTAATGGTTAGAGAAGGAACACATGAACAAAACTGTTAAAATACTGATTCTGTTCGGAGTGAACCGATTGATTTTTTTCCGTTTTTAAGCCCTGGCTAAAACAATGTGGATGACACTGTATAGATAACTTATATCAGAAAGTAAGAACATCATACCGGTTCCTGGGAAAAAGTAGTTCCCATATTTGTGGAAGGATACAGTCATGACCCTGTCTGTGAGATAAAATGCTTCCTGTACACCATCACCATGATGAATATCAATGTCAATGTAGAGCACACGTGGATGATACCTATCAGAGACAGAAACAGTGAAGATATGTATAGATAAGTTGTAGCCCACATGTCCATTCTATATTCCATCTAAACTGTGTCAAAAAGCATTTAGCTAATTCTATCATTCAGGATGCAGCTTTTACATTGACACACTTTTAATACATCATATTAAAAGTGTGTCATTTCTACACCTCTAGCATCACCAAAAAACAACTGCAATCATTCAATTACTGTTGTCAGGATTCAGACACCAACACAGGTCAAATAAACAGGTACTGCTGCCCCAAACTCATGTCATTAGTTGAGCCAATGTTGTTATGTCTGCCCTATTTGGTACAAAACAAGCAGGCTGCAGTTTCATTTGATACTCCGAGCAGTGCAGAAATTACATTTTTAATTGAGAAACTACATGGGAAATCTGTATTTTTAATTTATTTGCCACACCTGCAAGACTATTTAAGGTTAATTACAAAAAACTTAGAGTGATTAAAAGTTTGACTTATACATTCATGATGCTGCATTTTAGAATAAGCATTAATGATAGATGTAAGTGAACAGCAAAAATAATCAAATTAAATGCAAAATATCACAAGTGTCTAGTTATTTAGTGTGATGTCATGTCCTCTCCATATCTCACTTACTTCAGGAGTTCGAGAATACTGATGACAATGTCATTCACGTAGCAAAATCCTGACGCCTGAAAATAGAAAACAAAATTATGTAGATGTGCACACATGATGTGCTTGCTAAAGTGCAGGTAATTGTATTTTTTTCCCCATTCACCTTTGTATTAACTTGTGAAAAGAAATCATATGCTTACCTCAAACTTTTTTGCATGATGTAAACCTCCAGCCCAGTTAATAGCAATGTCACATATCTATGCAATGAACAACTGAATTAGTCTTCATCAAAAACAATGTAGGAATTCAAAGAGTTCAATATCTATTAAGTTTCAAGTTTTCTTCTTTTTATTTCTGAGTTAAAAATACTCTTTTCATTTTAGATTTCGAATACAGGAGATTTGCAGGGTTTTGAAATCAAATTAAAGGCTTTTAAAGGCCTGCACAAATAAAATTAATACCATATAAGCAGGGTAGAGCAATGTCTATGTTAACATACTAAACCATAAAATGACTGTAAAAACAAACAACTTTACAGTTCAAATACAGGTATTGACAAACAACGTTTTATCAAATGAAAAACCTCACCTTTTTGCCTTTTTTTTTAAAGAACAATTTTTAAGAAAATTAATGAGTCAAAATTATAAATGATCACATATATATATATATATATATATATATATTTTTTTTTTTTTTTTTTTTTTTTTTATATGAGCCATTACATTATGACCCCCCTGTCTAATAACATGTAGGATCTCCTTTAGCCCACAAAACAGTGGTGGTGAAGTAGCGTGAACCCGCTTTTCCAAGTTAGACCACAAATGTTTGACTGGGTTCATGTTAGGCCAAGGCATTAACAGAAATTTACCATCATGTTCCTCGAAACACTCCTTGATGATTCTGGCAGTGTGGCCATCACCAGCAAGTAACACAGTTGCCATGAACTGGTGCACTTGGTCCTCAACCATGTTTAGATACCTAAGAGCTGTCAGGGATTGTGCTATTGGGATAATGGGGCCTAAAGTGTCCCAAGAAAACCGCTGCCGGCCTGTGTCCTCCCAACAGTGCATCCAGGTGCCATGGCCTCTGTTGGTATCTGTGGAGAATCTACGCTTGGCCCTCAACGTGATGCATCTGGAATCTTGATTCATTAGACCACTTTCTTCAAATCATTGTGCGATTAGCATGGGGACCCAATTGGGTCATCGGCTACACAGGCCCATATGCAGAAGTCTGCAATGAGCTGTGTGCTGTGGCACATTGCCCTGGTCACCACTGTTGTAGCTGCTGGTGATTTGTCACACTGTGGCCTTGCGGTCACTGTGAACCATGCGGTTATGGGGCGCCGTGCCATCACAATTTCCTCTTTATCAAACTCTGATAACTCGGCAGCTTTTCTCATTCTCACACCGAACACTCTACTAACCGAAAGCCGGTCCTCAGGTGGTGTATGTATAGTATACTACTCTGTGAACTGCACCTGTGGCACAATTCGGTTTCCAGGCACGCTCATTGCTCTAGGCTGGGGGTGGTCATATTGTAATGGCTCATCTGTGTATATACACCTTATTATTCTAATTGTTTAGAATTCTTTAGAATGCAGTTTCGTCACTTCACCAGTTAACGTTTATAACATTACGTGTATGCTGCATAAAATTATGGGTCAATTTTCACATTAGCAAATTCATTCTCTGCCAGTATATGGCACTTATGAAAAGGCAGAAATATAGCTGTTACCTAAATAACCCATGAACACAAAGCAGCGCTGTGCTTTTAATCAGCACTTTATAGGCATTATACGACAACAGCATTTGAAACATGCAGCATTCACATTTAATTAAATCATCGCCTGTTTTGAAGTTAATAATTAAACACATTCAGCCATATTGTGATTCCTGTATTCCCATCCCCAAAATTTAAGACCTTGTGAAATGATAATTAAGATTTTTCTTATATTATGTAAGATATTTAAGACTATGTATGGCCTTAAATTTGATAAAACTGAATTTAAAGACTTTAAGAATCCACGGGGACCCTGGAACATCACGTTTTATTTTCAGTAAGCTGAAATCAATTTTCAATTTTTTTTTTGTAAACTTATAGATTTTTTTTTCCAGACAAATTGTTAGCATCAGTTGTTTTAAGGATAAGAATATGAAACCTGTGGCAAAGCCGTGCAACAGTACAGAACAATGTAACAGTGAAAAACATGAGATGTACAGTACTCAGGCAGTTAGTTAAGACCCTTCACCTTTAAAACATTGCTGGCTGAGCTGACCGATCCTACCTTAACTTATGCAACTGTTGCTGTTTATAGAATTTAACAATTTTTATGTCAGGTTAAAAAAAAAAAAAAGGTTTCCCAATGTACAATGCACGTGTAAGAGGAACATTTCCACAATCTGACCTTGTGATTTAACTGAGTTGCTCCTTGCAAAGAGGCACCTGTGTATCTCGAACAAAACTCAAACAGACCTGGAAAGACAGGACTAAAAACAAAAAAGGACAAATTATTAGAAAAGTCTTAATTACACATTTAAAAGCAGAACAATATATTAGGGCTGCATCGTGATTCTCCAAGTGATTCTGGATTGATTTTGAGATTTTTTTTAGTATGCATCGCAATTCTCTCTCCAATCGATTCTGAGCTTAGCTTTTAACAACTGATGGAGCTGCGTGCTTTAGAAACAGCTGTACTCTGCTTGATTGCTTCAGATTCCTTATAAACACCACTTGAATATTCCATAAAATAATCTTCAAGTCCAAAAAGATTGAAGTGAATTACAAGTGGGCTGTGTTTACATTAATTTCACATCATAAAAGCATTCTGAGGTACAAGTACATTTAACCACTTACATGGATTCACACACGTTCTTCTTCATAAGCATTTCAGTGTGCGATTAAAAACTAGCCTAGAGCTCCATCTGCTGTTAAAAACTAAGCTCGGAATTGATTGGAGAGAGAATCGCGATGCATACTGAAAATCTCAGAAATCGGTCCACGAATTGTGATGCATCGATTTATTGTCCCAGTCCTACTATATATAATAACAAGCAGATTTGCTACTTAAGGTGCATTCACACTGGCTGTTTAGTTCAAAACAGGGCACGGTTCACGGTTCACATGAAAAAATGTGAAAAAGGAATAAAAAACATAAGTTCTGTACTTATCATATGCCGTGCATGTTTGTGATGACGTAAGATGAATGCAAATGTACCAGGGTTCGACAGAATCAAATTGAGTGTGAAACCAGACCAACGCTGCGGGGGGCACTGGGAACAATCACGATCAGACTCGGACTGCAGCAAACGTGCCCGGTGTGAAAACCCCCTTCCTTACTCTCACACTCATTAAAACACATTTGGTTTGTAACCTAAAACTTAACATAAAATCTTAAGCCAATATTTTAATCATATATAAAGAAAACTTACCAGTCGTCTCCTACGTTGAAGGCGTTGAGACTCTTGGTGAAGCCCTGCATGTTGTTTGGACTGACCTTCTGCAGGAAGTCGATGTAATCTTCCGAGTGGAACCTGCACATGTCATGCTGGGATGCCTTGTATGGTTTGAAAACCTGTACAGAGAGCTTTGCTTATGAGCATCTGATGTTGTCAGAGAAATGTGATTGGACTAAAGAAGTGCTGAACAGACTGATCATACCATCATCTTTTTGTATAGTCCATAATGTAGCACAAGACTGTGTGTGAGAGACAGTCGGTGAGGTTTCATTGGGTGTCCTGCTCCTGGAGTGTAAAAAAAAAAAAAAATACAGAGGTGAGAATAATAATTATAATAATAATAATAATAATAATAATAATAATAATAAAAAGTCCTTTCTGTAGTTCACCTTATGTTCTGCCCCTTAATATCCCATTCATATCTAATGATGTTGCCCAGCTGGGGTTGTCTATTATGATTTCTCTTTACACTTGTCTTTTTGGTGTATCTTACAAAAAAAAAAAAAAAAAAACTCTGTTGATGTTGTATTGCAAAACATTTGTGCTGCTATTGAGGTGCGTAACATATGATAATGAACCTCATTGGTTCTTGCGGAAGCTCAAACGTGCTGCGTAAGACACAAGAATGAAACTCATTGGTTCTCGCACATCAAGCAAGCATGCTTGAGCTTCCGTTTACTACAACTAATGTGTGAGTCGATGAATGTTTATGTGAATAAAAGCCTAAATTAAATCTGTTCATCATATAAGGTGATTAAGTCTCTTTAGAAAATTGGGACTAAACCGCTCAATACATATGGATTAGTTTTACAATCTCTTTATGAACTTTTACACTATTACAAGCAAGACAAGTGTCTACTTTAATGTTTCAAATATCTTTTGTTAAAATAGAATTTCAAAATATGGGTGAAATAACTGGTCCAAACTGCAAAATTGTCATTCGATGTAATGGTCCACACTTTTTATTTCACCATTACTTCTTTAAATAAACATAAAATACCAAGTTAAAAAATTATATATTTGTTTTCTTGGCATGCTCAAATAGGTGTTGGCTATGATATATTAAAATGACTATGTCTTAATGTTTTTCTTAAGTATTGAAATAACCACGGGACTTTTGTCCTGAATATGCAGTTTGTTAGAGGTCATTCAGTGTAATAGGATCAAGAAGTCATTTTGAAATCATAAAAAAACGATAGTCATTCGACAGTCTGTGACATCATCAATTTGATGTAACTAGTTTATATACAAAAAATCTTCTAAGGAATTTTATTAAAACTAATTTATAATACAGACTAATACTGAAAACACTGCAATAATGGAAACAATGACAATACCAAAACGGTCTCCCTTTTTAACAAAATGTCATTAAGAGTAACAAACCATGGTCATTTGTTGTCACAGATAGATTTATGTAAAAATTAAATAATATACTTATTCTGAGCTGTACTTATTAAAACATATAAAAGAATATGTGATCATACTAAATTATTATTATACTTTAAATGATTTTCTCTTCTTTACAAAAACTTCTAGCTGACAAATGGGTAAAACCTAGTGGTTTGAAGTATATATGCAAAGTAGAAAGATTTAAAATTACAATTAATTATTATTTGCAGGTTGCACAGTGATCCTTTACATGAGTATATATTAATATGTCATCAAATAATTGTTTTTCTAAATATGCCTGAAAAGATTTTTGTACATAAACTATTGTACTGCGCACATACACACTCAAACACACAAACCTATAGACTAAACACGAAAATGAACAGCAATAATGCATTAAAGGTATTCGGTTTTCAGTAGGAAAGGTGTCATTTAAGCGGCCCCTAAAGTAATAATTAACAATTTTTACAACAGAAGTGATTCAATCAAAAACCAACTTTAGTTGGTTTAGTAGTTATATATTTTTTTTTTTTGTTCTTAGCGCTGCTGTAAATCCAAAACAATCTGTCTATTAATTTTCCTATTGCACTGTGAAGCTGTTTTATTGTGAAAATCACTATATTTGACTTGTTACACTTAATGACATTTTGGTGGGTGTATTCTGTAAGTTGTGGTAAAAATGTATGTTCGACATTATTTTTCTCAGAAAAAAATAAAATATAAACAAGACATTCTAATATACAGAAAAAAGATCAAATTTAAAGTGGTTTAACAGTTTTTTTTTTATTGTTTTGGCGCAATTTTGACAAGCAAGTGTTATATTTTCAAAATTCTTTGTACTAATATCACAACAGATCATCAAAAGTGCAGTTGTTTCAAACATTTCAGCATGTTTTCAATTGTGTCAGTTAGTACAATACACAAAATCACAAAGTACCCTTTTCATTACACAAAATAATTGTTTCATTTACATAAATGTTTCACGCACAGTAACTGCCTTTCGTAATGCTATTACTATCAAACTTTTCATTTACATCTCTTTTCGTTCAGTTTAATACATTTGTCTAATTGATCTTAATAGTTAATCAACGAATCATTTAGTACGCCTATAGATTTCTATAGATAAAGGTTCTATAGATATAGTTTCTACTTTGCAATTTCCAATACGGATTAAAAAAAACAAAAAAAAAACAATTTAATGAAATCTTTTTACATTATAAGTGAATGATCTTAGATGATAACCACTATGTTAAAAGTGTGTGCGTGACATTAGCAGAGATTTGCAATTTGTGAACACAGAGCAGGATAGAGTACAAGGGAGAGGAAACAGTCAATGACTGTATAACATCCGATTGATCAGAGACACATCAGAAGAAGTGAGACCAATAACATAAAACACAGCATTTTTCATTACAGTACATATACCATGCGATTCTGTAAACAGATTACCATAGTAGAGACTGCTGCATTACTGTAACTCACCCTTATAAAGGTACAGTCATATGGCACAGTGAGAACATTTACTGTATTGCCAGCACACTCTGTTCTAGCATAAATCCTTATGGCCTTGTCATACTTCATCACACATTTTGATAACACACTAAATAGATGCTATTACAAACATTATGTATTTTATGTTACGTAAGTTAGGTAAGTGTATTTTCTAATGTGCCATCTGTAGCCTGTGCTATGGTAATTATTTCAGCAACAAGGGTGATTTGAAACATATATTGCATTGTTTACTAATAAATGAACTGATTGTTAAAAGCACTAAATTGAAATAAGATCATAACGTTGTGTTTCAGTGATTAAACCAAATGTTCTCATTACATATTACAATAATCTTGTGTTTGAAACAATGCTTTTGTGGACTGAAAATGTGTATAACTGTAATGAAAGCATGAGATCAGGTTTTTAAAGAATGACTAACTGTGTTGCAAGTGTGATCAGATAGATTTTCTACTAAGAGTTTTAAAAATGTACCTTTTACTTGTGAAAATAGTACCAAAGAAAAAATGTAAGCTTTTATTTTTTAATGCTTGAAAACCAAATTTCGCCCAATTATAGATGCAATTACAGAAATTAATTACATCTGTAATTACATGCAGGGATTTTTAAATATAAGTACACTGTAAAACATGTATGTACACAATTAGTGCATTGTATCAAATGACTCACTTAAATGTTAGTACATAGAAGTTAAAGACACCTAATATAAAGTTTGACCGGATTTGATTAATTGTTGGTAAATGTGATCACACAGTTATGGATTCTTCTAGGCCTAAACAATATATTACATGTCCAACAAGACACTACAGGTTTAAAAGCGGTTTAAAAACTATGTGCTCAATAATATTACTCATCTTAACACTGAAGTATTAGGTGTATCACATACAATCTTTCTTATTTTATGTGAAAAAAATGCATTTCAACTTAATATTTTTCTAAAAGCCCATAACTATATTTATCAGTGACTGTGAATACAGACATACAGATGTATTTCAGTTCAAGCTCAGGATGCTCTTTTGAATATACTCTCAAATCATGATGATTTGAACATGATCACCAGGTTATGTTCATGTCAGCTTTAGTGTTGCAGCGCAACACTAACATGTCTATGTTAATGAATATTATATTCTATTTAACGTTAATTAGATGAAATGCACAATAAAAGCTTTTTTTTATTATTATTTTGACTTTTGGTTCCTACTGTATAGTACAGCCTGATGCTTAGGCATACCAGTTTAAGATCAAATCAACCAAAAGTCTGTCACTTATAAAAGTAAACAGTGAGCATTTGCAGTGTGATCATTGATTAGCCACATCTGCTAACAGACACAAATGAATCTTACCATAGTGAAAATTCCCCACGTCTGGGTCGTAGAAATACGCCGTTCGGTTCGACATTTCGTCGCAGAGTCTGAATAAAATTTGTGGTTTCTATCACAATGAAAGAAAAAGTTTTTTATATTATTTATTTATTTACTTTCTGCAGCTCACTGTCGCCATCTTCATTATAGAACCGGAAGGACTCACTTAAGTCTTCTTCGTGGTTCCTGCTGCTATGAGGAGATTATGGAGCACAGCGCCACCTGACAGCTAGTAGAGCAAATACACATTTCAATTCGTTGTAATAGCAAAATATTTTTTTTTTAAACTTTTATTATTATTATTATTATTATTATTATTATTATTATTTATTACTGATCAAAAGGTCGAGTTTTGGCTGGCTAGAATGATCCGATTAACCCTTGCTGACCGTTCACTTCTGTCACTCACTGTGCCCCTATCAGGGCTTCTCAAACTTTTGTGTCAGCTGAACCTGAAAATGTCTCTTATTGCTGCTGTTGAGACTTCCGAGCAAAATGAAAAGAGTCCACACTCAGATGCCAGTGGAAATACTTGCTTTTTAAGGATTTTCACACTTCGGTTCAATCTTTACATGAACCGAATAAAATCTCTTTCAGTGATCAACTTGAACAGTGTTCAAACTGAATATAATTTGAATACATTTGGATGTGGGGATTTCTTCTCAGCTGATCCTCTCAGTCTTTGTCAGGTTGGATGGGGACAGTGGACAGACATTTTCAGCTTTCGTTTTGGCTGTGTGCTCAGGATCATTGTCCTGTTGTAAGGTGAACCTTTAGGCCAGTCTGATGTCCTGAGCACTCTGGACCAGGTTTTACCCTGATGAGTCCCCCAGTCCCTGCTTCTGAAAAACACCTTCACAGCATGATGCCAGCCAGGGCCGGAGTTAGGGTGTCCAGGGCCTCAGTGCAGTTTTTGCTGTGGGCCCCCCTCGATTGAAATCGTCACTACCTTTCTCTGCTCTAAGGACGGCCCTGATCCCAGCTGCCAAAAATAGGTTCTAAAAACATTTTGCTTATATTCCCATTAAGTTAAGAAAACATTATTTCTCTGAATGTTCAAAACGTCCAGTTTTTTTAAAGGTTTTAAGGCCAATTCAAACTGCATCCACAGAAGGCAACAGCAGATGCAAACAGGTAAGGGGGATAAAAGGTGACAACATTGCATGGGGCGGGGACATGCTCCGCACGGAATGTTTTATAAAAGTTATGTGCTTTACATACTCATTTCTAGTTACTTTAAGGGATTTTTTTAATTTATTTTTTTTATTACTTTATATGTCCAAAACGGTAATTTTTCACAAAAAAAATTACGTTGCAACATTTTACCAAAATCAAGATTGAATACATTTGGTCAAAATCTCATGTTATACAAAATGAAGTATTATGCAGGCTATTTAAGATAATATTGGCTGATTAGACGGCAATACTGAGTACAGTAGCCTTACCCTGGTAAGGAGTTTTTGCATGAACAGATAGTCAGGTTTTGTTGAAGTACCGCTGTCAGCGTCTGTAGGCATTGGTTGGCTCTTTTTTCTCTGATTGAACATGTTGAATCGACATTTGTCAGGTTGTGGAATGTCTGAGAAGTGACATACTGTAATCTGGTGATTGTCGACATTGGTCAGCGTCTGACGATGCAGTGTGAATTGGCCTAACATTTTTTCAATGTGACGGCTAATCTTTAAAAAACTTTCTTTAGCCCCTTGAAGTTAGCGCACGGAGATGCAGTCGTAACAAGAAAAAAAAAGTAGTTTAATCACAAGCTCCGGTTTACTTTCCAAAGAAAAATACAAAACGAAACTTCCAAAATTGCGAAATACAAGTGTGAAGGCCTTTGCACACTGAAGGCCTTTGCACACTGAGTCCGAAATTTTCGCATGCGTTTTTTCGTATTCGCAATCCTAAAAATTCGTCACGCACATAAGTCCGAAATTTTCGCATGCGTTTTTTCGTATTCGCAATTCTAAAAATTCGTCACGCACAGAGACCTTGCACACTGAGTCCGATGCGTATTAATGAATGCGTTGCGAAAAAAAAAAAAAATCGCAAAACAATACAAAATGAAGTCTTCAAGCAGTGAGCACGATTAGTTGTCTCCTCTCTTCTTAAAAAGAGAAAAAGAAAGAGGAAATATTGGGTCCATTCAATCCCGAGATTGCATAGAGAGAAAGGAGAATTCACCTCATCAAGGAGCTGCGGGATTATCCGAGCGTTTCAAAGTTTACTTCAGGATGTCAGTGGCTCTGTTTGATGCTTTACTACTGGCACAATCTGTCTTTATATTCGGTCTCTTTGTATTCCTCACATTGTTTGTTTTTTCAGTGCTGTTGTTTTGTGCTGTAGAAGACGTGGATCAACTTGTCAGATGGCATTCTGGATTTTTGCGTTCGCGTACGGTGGCTCTGAATTGTCAAAACGTCTCTCAAAATGCGTGCCACGGATGCGAAAAACGCAGAAAATCGAACCTGATCCGAATATTTTTTTGACGGACGAAAGTTTCGGAGGCAGTGTGCAAACGTGATTGACATAACGTGAGGTCGAATTTATTTTTTAACGTGCGAAAGTTTCGCACGCGAATTTCGGACTCAGTGTGCAATGACCTTGAGTACGCGATTAAAGAAACTGTTGCTCTCCACCCTATTCCAGCCAAACAATTCTAGCTGGCTATTAACTTAAACTTTCGCGCCGTAGTGATGCGTCAAGGAGGAGTAGCATTCATGAACAGGTTAGTCCAAGTATTAAACAATAATCATAACATTTCTTTAAATCGTAATGTTTTGAAATAGAAAATAAAACAATTAAGCTTAATCTATTTGGCTAGTGCACAAGAATCTAAATATGGCTCCTATCCTGGCCCCTAATTGTAAATGTTATGTGAACGTTAAGAAAATATTCCATTTTATCACTTTGCCTACATTATGGGAATGTCACTTATGAATATTCTCTGAACATTCTGAACAAGTAGACGAAAGGTCCAACTAAAACACTTCCAAAAAAGTTCCATGAACAATGTATAATGTTTTTATGCTAACGTTTTGAGAACAATACTAATGACCAGATAACTTTGTTCATTCTAAACTTTGAGAAAACCATGCCAGAAAGTTCTGAGAACATTCCCTGCTCCACCACATGCTTCACTGTCAGGATGGTATTGTGCAGGTGATGAGCAGTGCCTGTCCCTCCAGAAATGATGCTTGGAACTGAGGTTCATTAGGTTCATCCTTTAGGTACTTTTTCTTCAGATTTACAGTAGGTGTTTTCTAGTGTCTTCACTAAGGAGATGGAAATCCAGCATTGCTGGTCACCAGCATAAGGTATGTTTTGCAAGCTGGGCCCAGCATGGGATGCTGGTGTGCTGGTGGACCAGCATATGTTGTCTTTTGGGTGCTGGTATGATCCCAGGGAGGCCAAAAGAAAACTTGCATACATGTTGCATATCACGTTTCTTAGTGTGTATTCATAGTTAAATAAAGACCAAGACCATTAATTTGTATAAATCATGTAACCCTTTAACTGTCATCTCCCACTTTTTTTTTTTTAGACAAGAAAATGCACTATCCAAACTTAAATGGTTGTAATTCAAGAATACTTTGGAGTATAGACATAAGGCTATTGTTTTAAAGATGAAATTTGGCAGATTATTGTAGATGTGAAATAACTTATGTAAGTGAAAGAACAAAAGTTATAGAAGTTTAAGTTTATGAAAATGTAAAATGTAAAAATATTTTATATTTTATATAAATATATATTTTACAAAACAAGTTTTACTCTAAAGCTGCAAGGAAATCAAAGCCAAAAATCTGAACAAGTTGTGTTCCAAATTTCAGGTTGATATCTCAAAAAATGAGCTTTCAGTAAGATTTTGTTTGGGCGCAGTACCACACTTTTTCACTAGATGACAACCAAGCTCCATTACTGACCATATAAAGGCACCTCCATTTCCATATATGGTTTGAGTGATCTGAACCATATATTTCCATTATTTTCATACAATTTATGAAGTAGACATCCTATATAGTAGTAGTATGGGAAGTTTGGCAGAATTTGATATGAATTCAGCCTCTAATAAACATAAAAATAACATGTATGTGGGTTACAGATCGCCGCCACAATCATAAATGTATTTTTTTTTTTTTCTATTAAAAACATTTTCAGACCTTTTTTTCTCAAAAAAATTGAATGGATGTTATCTTTTGAACTCTTGGCATGAAAACAAACATGTTTCAACAAACCAGTCCGTGTACGTTCTGATAGTTTGTTTTCCAATTTGAAATGAAATACGCAGAAACGAGAAAACGGTCGTTTTCCGTTTTTTCGTTTGTTAAAAAAAAAAACGGAAAAACGAGATTTTGACTCGATTTTCGTTTTTTCGGGTCACGGATAGAAAACAGAAACACGACTTCAAAACTCGTTTTCCACATGTGGGCGGTCATACACGCCCCTTTCAGCCGATTGGTCAATCAAATCTGAGCCAGTGACGTCGTCTCCAGTTCGTTCAACAAAATAACAGTCCTCTGCCGCTATATCAGTAGATGTCATAAATCGGCTTTCTTCTGTGCAACCTAACGCGTATTTCACAGAATATTTATTTCAGAAATGTTAATCAGCACACAGACTGTTGTAATGCATAGTGAAACTGCACTACCCACACAGAGGAGCGGATGAAAAGCGCAGATTTATATAAAAAAAAAAAAAAAAAAAAAAAAAAAAAAAAACTACAGTTTTTATTTTATTCTATTTTGAATAAATAGATTAAATCACAATAAATACGTAGTGTAAGAAATTTTTAAAAACGAACAATAGCTCATCTCTATTTATTTATTTTATTTAGCCTAACATTGCCTGCTGAATATAGGCTAATGTTAATAACCCTTTGGTTAAAAGATTGAGGGAATCTCTTAAGATCAAACATTAAAGATCAAAATTACAGCTACATAGCTATTTTAGTTATGACAAAAATAATATATAAATGTTAAGCCAAAACGAATTAGTTTAAAGCTGAACTGAAACAGAAACCGGCGTTCTCTCTAATTTGACACAAATCCAAATGTTTCAATATTCACGATTTGGAGGCAAAACTATATTTATTATTTAAACGCTTTTATTGTAGCCTACACAGACTACTTAAAATGAGCAGTATAACTTTTTACATATTTGGTTGAATGTATGTTATTTTGACAGTTACAGGCTGTGATGTCAAGTTACTAAAACTGATGTTGTGTGTGAGTGAGGCGCCGACGCGTTCACTGGAATTTTCTTATAAAAGCGGAAACAACTTAAAATACTCAGACATTTATGGTCAATGTAACACCATTCGAATCTGTGAATGGTTAAATAGGCCTATTATTTTTGTACACTCACAATAAAAACAAAACATTGCTCGTAAAATAAACAAAGAAATTTTCTGCTGTCTCGGTTTCCTTTCTGTGAACTTCTCAAAAATGAACCGACACTCGTTGTAAAGTTTAGAATAGATTGGTTCAGGAATGTGCTACCAGGATGGTGTGTCCATTAAAACACAGTGGATCTAGTACTCAGTCCATGATCTTTATTCGACATTTGGAGGCATAGGAATTGAGCCATGGCAACATAAGTTTCTGAGTTGTATGCTGTCTAAAAACCAAAACAATAAAGAACAAACAAGTCTTAGATACAATTAACAATATAACTCAAATCATATAATCCAATTAGCACAACAAAACGGTTTAACAATCAAATGAGCACTAATGCATATGAATTAAATCACATAGAATTCAAACATACATAGCTTCAAGAAATAACATTAAATACCAAAAGAAATAAACTTACATAGTCAGAAACGCATCAACTCTACTAGAGGCTCTCTTTGAGGAGAAGGACAAGGAATGTCAAGTTCAGCCGCATGCTTCACACACCAAACAACAGCAGCTAAATAATGATTCAGTGCACCTGAGGAGACTTAGCTCCACCCCTGGCTGACATTGTCATGTGACCACCTGGGAATTCTCAACACTCATATTGTCGCATTTTTTTCCCCTTTCATTTTGGTAATATGTTAATTACTTAAGTGAAATAAATTTCGTGCATAGACATATGCTATTTATTCCTTTTATATAATTTAATCATTTTTTTCGTTCACAGAAGCGCGGCAGGTGCGTGATGATGATGAATCCTCATGTTCTGTTGTTTTTTCTGCTATTTGTTCATAGGCTAAAACTAAACCCCTGGGATTTTTTTAATGATTCACAGACATTTATCAAATTTCGTTTAATTCTAATTTAATATAATCTTGTCGGTTAATGAAACGATGATCGCATCAGTTGAAAGTCAGGGGGGGAAAACAGAAATTATATTGACAAGGCAACAATAATTTTCGTTTAGTTTAAGTTTTTCAAAACATCCACAGAACTGCATACAGTAAATTTTCCCGCTGTTTAAGCCACGAATATTTACAAAATAAAATAATTATAAAGATGATAAAAGATAATAAAATAATTACAAAGATAATAAAAGTTCTATGTTTAATATACGAGAGTTTTTGTTTTGCTGTTGTCCACTAAAGCAATTGACGCAAAATTGCCAATAGCCGTTAAATCGAAATTGAAAGTAAAATGTTCAGGGCCATTTATAGCTAATTCATTCAAAAGCGAAGGAAAGACAGAAAAAGTGAGGATAGCAAGTAAACTGTGACATATGATAATGTTCACTGTGTTCATAAAAGTGTTTAATTTAAGAGATAAAATCTGCATGGCCATTTATAAGCTAAGGAAAACTAAAAAGCCCCCCGATGGTGATACCGTTATTAGGTGTTGCCACCTAGTGGATAGCCTATTTTCTAATATGACTGCATAGTCTACTGCAAGGAAAGCGTCTGCTAAATGATTGAATTTAAATGTATAAAATATAAACAAAACATTAAAATAAGAAAAAAAATGAGTGCAGTAGCCACTGATCTATAATAGAGAATAGTCTATCATTATGTATAGTCTATTGATCGGTGGTAGTAGCCCAAAGGATGTCATGCACTTGGTAACAGATGTAGAGGCATTTACATTTTACATTTTAAAAACACAATGACAGCTTAAAAACAGACTTAATTAAATTTACTGTAGGTTTTTTAAACTTTTTTTATCTGTGCAAACTATTTCTGTGAAATACGCGTTAGGTTGCACAGAAGAAAGCCGATTTATGACATCTACTGATATAGCGACAGAGGACTGTTATTTTGTTGAACGAACTGAAGATGAGTCACTGGCTCAGATTTGATTGACCAATCGGCTGAAAGGGGCGTGTAATGACCGCCCACGTGTGGAAAACGAGTTTTGAAGTCGTGTTTCTGTTTTCTATCCGTGACCCGAAAAAACGAAAATCGAGTCAAAATCTTGTTTTTCCGTTTTTTTTTTAACAAACGAAAAAACGGGAAACGACCGTTTTCTCGTTTCTGCGTATTTCATTTCAAATTGGAAAACAAACTATCAAAACGTACACGGACCCAACCCAGCAAACACAAACGTTCCCCTAACGTTCCCATATGGTTCCCATTTGGTTATTTTTTTGGGGAACCAAATAAGAACGTTCTGGGAACGTTCTCTATTGGTTCTTTTTTTGCAACCAAAAGAGAACGTTTTCAGAACGTTCCCTGCAGGTTATTTTTGGGTTTTATTTTTAGAACCTAAAGAGGACGTTCCCAGAACGTTCCCTGCAGGTTATTTTTGGTTCTTTTTTTGCAACCTAAAGAGAACGTTTTCAGAACGTTCCCTGCAGGTTATTTTGGGGGTTTATTTTTATTACCTAAAGAGAACGTTCCCAGAATGTTCCCTGCAGGTTACTTTTTGGTTATTTTTTTGCAACCTAAAGAGAACGTTCCCAGAACGTTCCCTGCAGGTTACTTTTTGGTTCTTTTTTTGTAACCTAAAGAGAACGTTCTCAGAACGTTCCCTGCAGGTTACTTTTGGTCCTTTTTTTCAACCTTAAGAGAACCTTCCCAGAACGTTCCCTGCAGGTTATTTTATTTTTAGATTTCATTATAACCAAACTATTGCAGATGATAGACAAATGGGCTACAGAGATGAAGGGTTATCTTTCTTTACTGCGCGCCTCTGATCACGCGCTTCTCCAGCACGCGCTTCTGTCTTCCACAGAGAGCCGCGCACTCGCGTAATTTAAAAAATAACGGTCATTTCATTTTACTGACTGACTATAATATTTGTTTATCGATCTCTTTATTGAATAATTATTTATAATTAAGTTGGCTTGAAAAAGCCAACTTACTGATCTGCTATATAAACTTATTATTATTATTCTTCTGACCGAAAATTTGAACACTATCTCCTCCTAGACTGTTCAAGCTACAACCACCAAACTCAGCCCAGACCTTCAGACTGTTCTGACTCGGGTTGCTATATCTTTTCAGACTGATCCGACTTACGGTTTTCCTAAAAATGCTGATCAAACTTGGAAAAAATCCCATTGACTTTCATTGACGGAATGTTCAAATGAGCCAAGACTTTCAAATTCCAACTGTCAAAATTCAAATTTAAACTATGGAAGCCCATTAGACTCAAACCCAATTAGACTCAAGTGCCATTCTATGTACTATTTCTAATCCATTGAAACTCATTCAAAATCATAAACCCATCATCTATCTATCTATCAAACTAAATATCTATCTATCTATCTATCTATCTATCTATCTATCTATCTATCTATCTATCTATCTATCTAACTCATTCAAACTCATCTATCTATCTATCTATCTATCTATCTATCTATCTATCTATCTATCCATCTCATTCAAACTCATCTATCTATCTATCTATCTATCTATCTATCTATCTATCTATCTATCTCATTCAAACTTATCTATCTATCTATCTATCTATCTATCTATCTATCTATCTCATTCAAACTCATCTATCTATCTATCTATCTATCTATCTATCTATCTATCTAACTCATTGAAACTCATCTATCTATCTATCTATCTATCTATCTATCTATCTTTCTATCTAACTCATTCAAACTCATCCATCTATCTATCTATCTATCTGTCTGTCTATCTATCTATCTATCATCACTGGTAGCTGCCAAGCCACTCCCTAGCAACCAAATGGAGTACCCTAGCAACCGTTTTGCAAAATCTATATCTCTGCATCAGAACATCGTACAGACATGGGGGTTGGTTTATATTGTCAAGCAGCCTTTGGAGTATCATCATTGGTAGCTGCAAAGCCACTGCCTAGCAACCAAACAGAGTACCCTAGCAACCGTTTTGCAAAATCTATATCTCTGCATCAGAACATCGTAGAGAGATGGCGGTTGGCTCTTTTGACTCATGCTAGCAATCTGGACTTCCAACATGCTACACATGCTAGCAGTGAATAGCTACATGCTAATAGTGATTAGCTAAGTGTTAAACTGGGCTAAGAACATGCTAACAACTCTATAAAAACTTGATAGTAACCATCTGTGACAACTACTAACCACTTAGCAACATCATGGCAACCACCCAGGTTACCATAGCAACTGCCTAGCCTAGCAGCCTAGCAACCACCCTTAGCAACCACCCAGACCCTAGCAACCGCATAGCAACATCTTAGCAACCACCCCGAGTACCCTAGCAACTGCATAGCAACACCCTAGCAACCACCCCAAGTACCCTAGCAACCGCATAGCAACACCATAGCAACCACCCCGAGTAGCCTAGCAACCGCATAGCAACACCCTAGCAACCACCCCAAGTACCCTAGCAACCGCATAGCAACACCCTAGCAACCACCCCAAGTACCCTAGCAACCACATAGCAACACCATAGCAACCACCCAGAACACCTTAGCAACCGCATAGCAACACCTTAGCAACCACCCTGAGTTGCATAGCAACACCCTAGCAACCATGGAGATTACCCTAGCAACCACATAGCAACACCCTAGCAACCACTCAGAACACCTTAGCAACCGCATAGCAACACCCTAGCAACCACCCTGAGTACCATAGCAACCTCATAGCAACACCCTAGCAACCACCCTGAGTACCCTAGCAACCGCATAGCAACACCATAACAACCACCCTGAGTACCCTAGCAACCGCATAGCAACACCCTAGCAACCACCCCAAATACCCTAGCAACCCCATAGCAACACCTTAGCAACCACCCGAGTACCTTAGCAACCGCATAGCAACATCTTAGCAACCACCCCGAGTACCCTAGCAACGCATAGCAACACCCTAGCAACTACCCCAATACCCTAGCACCCCATAGCAACACCTTAGCAACCACAAGTACCTTAGCAACCGCATAGCAACATACCCTTGCAACCACCCTGAGTACCCTAGCAACCGCCTTAAGTACCCTGAATCTATCTATCTATCTATCTATCAAACTAAATCTATCAAACTAAGTCTATCTATTGAACTAAATCTATCTAATAAAACTTAAACTTTCAAACTGAAAACTTTTAAAACTACTTCAAACTTTCTGGACCGGCTTTTTCAAGCCAACTTAAAGTTTGTCTTCAAACTTTTTTATCTAGTTAATATATGTAGGAGTGTAAATAGTGTGATTTCAGAGACATTCGACAGGTAATTGAAGACAACATGATGTTAACCGAGGAGTTTTTGTTAACCGACCAAAAGAGAGCACCCGCTAATTCAGTCGTAAGAAATGAATGTAATGTTATCCCAGTTAAAGTCACATAATTGTTATAAAAAAAATGTATGTCTGTGAATAAAATTAATATTTTAAAAACCCCATATTGTGTTGAAGTCATTGTTTGTGGCTTAAGAAACGTAAAATCTGCTAGAGGTACAGTGTCAGTGATACAATTCACGAAATCTTACATATTAATGCATAAATTCGATCTTATTTAATCCTCCATAAATTTTATGTGCTCGGATTATTTATAATATATTTCTATTGATTAAATAAAAGTTCAAAACAAGACATGGTCTGTAGTATTGACGTCCATTCATCCGATCTTCCGTGCCGCTTATACCATATGGGACACGGAGTGATAACTAACCTACAACAGGGTAAATTATATCGGAGTAAAAAGAGGTTAGGGGAACGTTCCGGGAACGTTTTGGGAAGGTTAGGGGAACGTTCTCCAAACCAACAGGGAACGTTCTATTTACGTAAAGAAAACTTTCCTGGCTAACCAACAGAGAACGTTAGGATGTATGTTCTGGGAACGTTCCCAGAACGTTCTGGGAACTAGAAACTAACGTTCCCAGAACGTTCTGGGAACCAAAAATTGTTAGCTGGGAATCTTTAATGATTTTTCATGTTCATAGCTATTTCAAAATAAAGGTCTGAACATGCTTTGTGAGTATGAAAATATGCTTGTTGCAAATTGATAAATTACTGCTCCTCTGTAATTTATTTTGAAAATCAGTCACCAAATATGTAAACTAGAGATTCTAAGCTTTCAAATAATATATAGTTTGTCAGGATTAGTTTAGGTTTAGTATAGAATATTACTGTTTTAAATATGTAATGGCAAACGTCCCACCTGTGGGACGGTGACAGTTAAGGGGTTAATAAAGAAAAATGCATGTTGCTGGTAGTGGTACACAGTAAAGTCCTCAGTATTAAGTTCATTGTTCAGTGTCATCAATGTTAAGGTTTGCATCTGTTTCCTGAGAGTTTCGGTTTGGATTAAAGAGTATTTCGTTTGAATCTTCGTCTTTGTGCGCTTCCTTTTAGTGGCACCCATGATAACATTATTGACAACATGGCAGATGTAATAAGTACAAATTTCATACACTCATTAATTTATAGAACTTAATTTTTTAACAGTCGCAAAGCAAGATTTAAACCAAATTTAATACCTAGGCTATGCGATTTTTGGATGCACTGACTGCCTTAATGAGTGAGTTGAGTCATTCATTGAAGTGATTGGTTCCAACTGCTGATTCATATAATATTGAAAATACTGTGAATATTGACAATGTTGTGTCTAAGGGTCCGTTTACATTACACTGTTTTCAACTAAAACCAGAAAACGTTTCATGCGTTCAGTTCATGTACATGACAACAGCATTTTGGGGGCCTGAAAATGCAAACTTTTGAAAATGGGCTTCAAATTGTATCTTTTTGAAAAAGATACTGCTCTTGTCTCAATGTAAACTACAAAAACGTGACTTTGTGAAATCAGTGACATCATGCACATTCAGTCTACAGGTGCCCAGTGTTTGTTTACAAAGTGACATCGGCAACTACTAGCCTGGCAGCAGAATACAGCATTTTTAGTTGTTTTCATGGATCCGTGTGAACAGGGATTGTTTTGACTTTGTCATCTGCACACAAAAAACAATGGAAAAACTTTTTTTGTCTTTAGTACATACATTGTTGTTGTGTAAATGTTCCCTAAAATGTAAATGTAACTCACAATACAAACATCTTGTTTATTAAACTGTTTAATACAGAAATGCAGAAAGTGTTTAGCACCAACCTAAACCAAACACGTCCAAACAAGTGTAGTGCCTGAGACAAATCAGACACACAATTATTTGTTAAATGAGTTGAGAAACTAATTGCAGACTTATTTATTAACCCATTTGTGCCCAAATTTTTCTGAATGGTTTCATGCATATAGTCCTGTTAATAGTGTCCTATGTGAACATGTTCTGCATTTATTTTCCCCAGGTTTTTGTTTTTTTTCTTAAAAAATGTGTTTGAATGTGCGGCAACTATGGTTGCCGGTGGGCAAATATGTATGTTGTATGCACCTCTCAATGTAAAACTTGAATAGGAGGATAACATTTATGCATCTAACTCAAATTAGCTGCTTTCAACAGATCAATCAAAGTTGAAGAACAGTCGATGCGAACACAAAAAAGTTGCATCTAGCTTATAATCTCTTGAATATGAAAACAAAACAAATAACAAATCCATTTGTTTTAAAGTGGTGGAACATAGTGAAGAACAAAGTGCAGCCATTAAGTTGCTCCAACAGAGCATTGTGAATCAAAATGTTAAATTACATTGTTCATTAGAAAAATGTACTCATATAAGTGACCCTGGACCACAAACCCAGTCATAATTCAAACGGGTATATTTGTAGCTATAGCCAATAATACATTGTTTGGGTCAAAATTATTGATTTTTTTTCTTTAATGCCAAAAATCATTAGGATATTAAGTAAAGATCATGTTCCATTAGGATATTTTGTAAATTTTCTACCATAAATATATAACAAATTCTTTTTGTGAGTGGATATACATTGTTAAGGACTTCATTTGGTCAAATTTAAGGTGATTTTCTCAATATTTAAATTTTTTTTCACCTTCAGATTCCAGATTTTCAAATAGTTGTATCTCAGCCAAATGTCCAATCCTAACAAACCAAACATCAATGAAAAGCTTATATATATTCAGCTTTCAGATGATGTATAAATCTTAATTTAATAAAATCGACCCTTATGACTGGTTTTGTAGTCCAGGGTCACATATAACAAACAAACTAAAAATAAATAAATTAAAAAATAAATGAATGAACAAATAACAATATATAATATATAACAATATAAAATATTATGAAAGCAAAAAGCACTAAACAAGACCAATAACCTTGATTTATTGACCCATAAACACAGTATACCCCATTTCCCCATGATATATGTACTTACAAGTCATTTGCCCACCGGCAACTATAGTTGCCGCTCGTACTTTTGACTAAGTATACAAAAAACTATAGATCTCTTGTAAGATTTGTTTTGTTTGGATGATTTTAGAGACCCTCATGATTACGTAGATATATATATGTCAACAAAAAATTCTTAATATTAACATGAAAAATTACTTTTCTTTGGGAGGGTTTGCCTTTGCTATGCTTCCTGGAAGTAGGGGAATTGACAGCCTCATGTCACAGGAAGGAAGTGAATACCTTTTTTTTGTTCCTGAAATCCTTTATTTGGATGTTTTCTTGCATGTCATTGAGACATAAAACATGGAAAACATCTAGAAAAATACTTACAAAAGAAGAATGACAACCATACACTGCAGCAACTATAGTTGCCGGTGGGCTAAAATGGGTTTTTAAACAAAAATGGAGATGGAATATATTAAGGAAAACAGGATAATTCATAGGAAAACACACAATATTTAAAGCAGAGAAATAACCTATTCTGAGGCAGTTTATGTTCTGGGTAAGAGATCTCAAACCAATCAGCTGTGAGCAAAGTGACATAAGCCACTTCCCCACAGCATGTGATTGGCTGTTTGCTGCTGATGTCACACTTCATGTGGAAGAGCTCCATGAACTTGGGATTTTAACTGATTGTTTAAAAAATGCAATAACAAACATATTTGTGCTATTTTCCAAAAACAAAATAAAATAACATGGAGAGGAAAATTAATTTGGAACTCTATTATTTATAATATTAATTGGAAGACTGATTGGTTAATCCCCTTTAAATATTGTATTAATGATATAACTAAAGGAATACATTTTAAAATTTTGCATACCATCTACCCTGTTAAATTATTAATTTCAAGATAGTCTGATATTGATGATTTATGCTCCTTCTGTAAAAGTGAGAAAGCTTTGTTGACTCATTTGTATTGTATTGGCAATTTTGTAAAATTACCCAAAGTATTTGGAGGGAATTGGCAGAATTTATTCTTAATTTAGTAAAGGTTAAATACTGTTTTTCATTAAAGGATATTATTGTATATTATGAAAACAATGTTAACAAAGGTCTTGAATACATTGTTAATTTATATCGATGGCAAAAATTTAAAGAAATATTTTAAATTTATCACAAATGTTTAAGGTGTTTATATTGGAATTTGATTGTTTTATGTCTTCTCTGAAATTGTAAAAAAAAAAAAAAAAAAAAAAGGTCATTAACATGTATATGTTTAACATATTATGATTATTTGTTCTCAAATATCTTAAAAAAAAAAAAAAAAAATTCATGGTAGCAACAAAGCCTGATTGTATTTGGTTTTGTCAACTCAAAACTAATCACATAACCCTGAGTTTGTTCAACAACGGATATTCAACATCATGGTACAGGCCCCTGCATCTCTGCCAGGGATGCCATCTATTTAGCTTCCTTGTGTCGTGTGACCAAATTTGGAATGTGTGTGTGTTTAAAAGTTTGGAGAGGATCTTCTGGGTAATGTAGTTTGAGGAGGGACTGAAGACAAAAAGACAGAAAGAGTGATATGTTTGCAAAATATTTAAAATTCTGATGCACTATTTCTAGGTCATCGAATGTCAGTACATTTTTACCATTGAGCATATAACAGGGCTGACTGACATGGATGGTGTAAAAACTTTTTTCAACTTTTATTTTAATATTTTATTTTCTATTCTCAAAAACATACACAGGTATACAAAAATTGTACTGAAATGGGAAAAAATGGACTCAATGGAAACCAAGGAAAAATGTCATACATGGGGTAAACTGAGTACAGTTGTAGCAATTTTTGCTTTTTACTGCACAAAGACTGATCAGAATGAAAGTGATTTTTGTCATGAGATGAATTTATCTCTGTTACCAACATATGTCAAAAACCTACATATATAGTTCTTATTTAGCACTATTAATTTTTAAAAACAAGGGGTGCTTTTGTCACATCTATTAGCTGTAACACTACCTCAGGACTTGCTAACAGTCATGTAATGGTACAGCAATCTCAAACAAATAAAATTTTTAAAAAGATTTTGTTACCATCTTTGCAAAATTTCAGCAAATACAGTGATTACTTCATCCTCAAAAATGAACTGATAAAAACACCTATGTGCAGACATAATGATAGACTGAAAAGTGTTTTCCAGTTTTATGTGCAATATGCATCAGATGACATCTGAGGCTGAGACTACTTCTCCATATTGTATCTCTTGCTGCAAATTAAAATGCACTTCACAGAGGAAGAATTTTTGAGGTAAGTGGTTAATAAGTAATGTTTGTCCCTCTTCTTTTCAGTGATGACTTTTCAAACTTTTAAAATACCAGACATTTCAGCTATAATCACACAATTGCCCATCAAATGTAATTTGGCAGCTGATGAGTGGTGCCAAGCCATCTGGATAAGTGGTGAAATGTCTTTAAATAGAAATGTTCATATTTCTATTCATTGATGATCTGCATAACTGACAATCTTTGTTTTGCAGTCTTATATACATGACACAAGTTTAAGTAGTTCATGTATATTCCCCTATAACTCAATTGAGTACAGTGTTATTTTAATATGAGCTATGATTGCACTGAATTAAGCTGCTTTCTAAAGATGAGAACAGAAAACACCAAATTGTCAATATATTTTAGTGCCATTGCATTTTGATTAGGCCCATCATATTTATAGATTTAATATGCAATTAATTGAGAACAAAGTGTATTTTTGGTAAAAGCAGTGTTGTGGCAAATTACAAGTTTTCGGTTTTCTAAGTCTCGCTCTCAATAAACAATTGTCTGACCATCTTATAATTTTATTATGTTATGCTTGTGGGGCTGAATCATATCTGCTGATTGTCTGTACTCTCCTGTCTAACTTGGCCAGTCTTAATGTCCTCGTGTTTTGTTGCATCATCTCCTCTATAGTCAGCAGCGGCTGCAGGTGGGATGACAGTCTCTTCCGTAGTTCGTACCACCGAAAATCTAGAGCTGCCATTAGAACTATTGGGAACAGTCTCTGTTGTGTTTGTGCTTAATTTGTCTTGCGATTTCACACATGAAGTCGCTTCGTCAGCCTTTTCGTTCTCTAGGCTGGTCTCCTCTAATTTACTACCAGAGCCTTTATTTGATTTTTCATCTAAAGCTGTTTCATCAGTGGGAGACAGCGCGACTGAGCTCAAGCCTTCTTCTAGAGAGAAAGATAACTGATCAGCAGTGGTTGATGCCTCTTTGTCCTCCTCAAACACTTCCTGTCCCCCTTTGGTCTCCACAGGATTACCAGCCTTATAGAAGCCGAGCAATGTGACACTCTTCTTCCGTTTGCCTCCATCTGGGACTTTGCCGTTGGTTGCTCCAGTGTCTTTGAACATGTTGCGTATGTTGTATTCCTCTTGATGTTTTTTTGAAGTGTCTTTCAATCCCGCCCTGCCATCAGAGAGCGTTGTGTCATTTGATGCGTTTCCTGCCTTAGAGGTAGGAAGATTCTGTGAACCTTGAAGGCTGTTTCTTTTCTCCGTGTGGGTGACACGAAATCTGTGAATTTGAAGTAAATGTTTGTTAAGTCAGCTTGACTGTATTCTGTCAATTTTGCAAATAATTCAAATATTAATTTTAGTCAAAGGTCTGGACACACTTGACAGTTTATGTTTCTCATTATCCCAAAATGACCTAAAGGATAATGCCTAAATGCTTAAAATTATACATTTTAATCATGCTTACACATGAATTTATTTACAAACCTGGATCAACATTATCATGTTCAATTTCTTTGTTAATATTCATTCAAAATACATTAAAATGCAATTCATACATTCACTGACTTGAATACATTCATTTTGATATTCATTTTGATTCATATTTAGTGTATAAATTAAAAAAAATGTCAGGGTGTCCTGTTCCAATATTATAATAAGGAAAAAAAGCAACCTTCATGAAAGGTGCCCTAGAATTGAAAATTGAATTTACCTCAGCATAGATAAATAATCAGAGTTCTGTACATGGAAATGACATACAGTGAGTCTCAAACACCATTGTTTCATCCTTCTTATGTAAATTTGATTTGTGCAAAAGACCACTGAAGAAAAGGCTAATCTCAACATAACACCAACTGTGACGTAACGGTCGGGATCATTAATATGTACGCCCCCAACTTTTGCATATACCAGCCCATGTTCAAGGCATTAGACAAGCCAGTATTAAAGTCTGGAGCAGCACAGCTGACACAGCACAGACTTTATGCAGGTAAGCAAGCAAGGACAACAGTGAAAAATGGCAGATGGAGCAATAATAACTGACATGATACATGATATCATGATATTTTTAGTGATATTTGTAAACTGTCTTTCTAAATGTTTTGTTAGCATGTTGCTAATGTACTGTTAAATGTGGTTAAAGTTACCATTGTTTCTTACTGTATTCACGGAGACAAGAGCCGTCATTATTTTCATTATTAAATTGTATAATTCATAAACACAACTTCATTCTTTATAAATCTCTCCAACAGTGTGTAATGTTAGCTTTAGCCACGGAGCATAGCCTCAAACTCATTCAGAATCAAATATAAACATCCAAATAAATACTATACTTACATGATCCGATATACTGCATGACGAACATTTTGTAAAGATCCATTTTGAGGGTTATATTAGCTGTGTGAACTTTGTTTATGCAATGTATTATAGAGTTGTGAGATTGGGGTGGGGAGCGCGAGCGTTTAAAGGGGACGCACGCTGAATCAGCGCATTTATAATTATGCCCCAAAATAGGCAGTTAAAAAACTGAATAAAAAAAAATCTATGGGGTATTTTAAGCTGAAACTTCACAGACACATTCAGGGGACACCTTAGACTTATATTACATCTTTTGAAAAAGCATTCTATGGCACATTTAAAAGAAAACCTTAGTAAGTGGTAGGCTATAGCATATTTATGGCATCTTTTATTATTATTATTGGAGGGGGAAAAAAAGAAAAAAGGAAAGGAAAAAAGAAAATGGAAAAATTAATCTTTTGCCCACCAAATCAAAGTCACATGGTGCAACCAACATAAAACAGAAAAATATAGAGAGAACCCCTGCTGGCCCTCGTGATTTTCTATCAAGGTCAATAAGGTCAAATAACAGATAAATTTATCTTTTATGAGAAGGTGTAGAAGTTCAGTGGTAAATGTCAGGTGTGACTCCCCACACATATAATTATATATCTATATTTCTAAATAAATTCTATTTACAAATGTATAAATTCATATTATTTGTAAAAAAAAAAAAAAAAAAAAACTTTTATTAGGGTCAAGTCATTTATTTATATAGCACTTTATACCATTTAGATTCAGAGCAGCTTCACAGTACCAAAAGGAAATAACAGTCACATGTCTGATCCGTTTCCCTCCATTGTGTTTTTGGTTCAGTCCTGTGACCTAGTTTCCGTCTGTCTGTTTGATATGTCATTATAGTCACCTGTGTCCTGTTAACTTATTAGTCCCTTTGTTTCCCCTGTGTACTTAAGCCTTTTGAGAATCCTAAAAGATTCCTATAATCCTAGGCAAAAATCTGTAGTCTTTGATCACTAGTGTGACATGAAAAAGATCATGTTCGTACAGTCTGACAAGCAACAATCGTAAAGGACTATTATAAATCGCACAGTTTGCACCCGCCTTTAGTCTCTGTCCGTTATCATTGGTAGTACTGTGGTTCTCTCCTATGTTATTCCTGGTTCCTGAATATTTTGTGATTAAAGCCTTCTGCCTTATTCATCATCATGAGAGTTTCTATAATACCAAGTACCGTAACAGAAGAACGGACCAAACCGAAAATCAGCATGGCCTCACCTGCTGTGCTGCTGCTCTGCTTTGAGCAGGAGAAGCTTTCCCGTGAGGCTCATACCTGTGTGTTCCTCGACCTGGCGTGCATTACCTCATTCCCTGACCGATTGTTCAGTGTCTTTTTCCACACATACCTCAACACGGAGATGAAGGCACACCTGTCTGGTGTGGGACCTTTGTGGAGTAGGTGTTGGTGAATTGCTGCTTGGCATACACCATCGGCCCCGCTGAGGATGACATCACCACCAGCCCCACTCGAGTGGTGCCAGAGACCAGACATCCACCACTGACCGCAACCAGCACGGAGTTGCCTGTGCCACTACAGACTGTGGAGACTGGCCCGCCGCAATGGACAAGCCCGAACCAGAGAAGAGTTCGGAAGGAGTTATCGCCTCAGAGCCCGCTACAGTCTGACCAGGTGAGTGAGCCGGCAACATTGTGCATGGCAGAGGGAAAAGAGCCCCGCCCACAACACCACCACTGTGCATGAGATGTCAGCAGTCTCTGACTGAATCCCAAATGGCACACTTCTATGCACTTTTAGTCTTGTGAACTTACAATGGCTGCCGTGTGCGCATAAGTCCACGAGACCGTAAGGTGTCCCATTCACCATTTTAGGTTTCAGAAGGGTGCAAGCTATGCAGAGGACTTTACCCGGCAGTCAAAGCGGCATTACATCACGAAAGTGTAGACTCAGAGGAAGACAGTGAGGGTTTAGGGTATCATTTGCGACTGGGCCTCTGGCATATATTTGGAGGAACTGAGAGGAGTATTTGAGGAGGATTAATGCTGCCTTCACGTGCTCTCGGAATAATCGTAAATACGAGTTTCCTAGGTAAAAATTGCACATGAATGCCCTCCCATTTCACAACGAGGATCTGCCTAGTGTCTTAAGGCCACCAGCTCCATCCAGCACAGAGGATCCCCTGGCTCCACCTCCAGCCTGTGCCCTTCGCTCCATTGTGGCCAGTCAACACATCGGCTCCACCCTGGCTCCTCCCTCCCACGTTGGACGTTCATCGCCCTCCACCTCAGTCTCCAGTGCCATCGGTCTTGTGTGGGCTTATCAGCCTGTCAGCTCCACCAATGTCTCCATCTTTGGTGGTGGTATCTTTGTCGGTCGTCCCAGGGCGGACCCATTTAGTCGTCTTCTCCACAATGGCTTTGACTCCTTTGACTCCTCCCGCCTTTGACTCCGCCCTGACTCATCGTCCTGGCTGGTCTCTGGACCACCACCTGGCTTCTCCTGTTCCTGGCTCCTCACTGGCTCCTCCCACCTTCCACTCCTCTATGGACAGTTTTATGTTCCCTGGACTTTATTTTCCTTTGCTCCACGCCCTCCTCCAGAACCCCCACTCTTCCTCCTCAGTTGGACTCTCCTACTGTCACATGTCTGATCTTTGTTTCCCTCCATTTTGTTTTTGGTTCAGTCCTGTGACCTAGTTTCCCTCTGTCTGTTTTATATGTCATTATAGTCACCTGTGTCCTGTTAATTAACTCACAAGTCGCTTTGTTTGCCCTGTGTACTTGAGCCTTCTGTTCTCCCTTAGTCTTTGTCCATTCTCGTTTGTATTACTGTGGTTTCTGAGTAAGTACATAAGTTTCTGAATATTTTGTGATGAAAGTCTGCCTTATAGAATTATTCCTTGTTGTGAGAGTTTCTAAAATACCACGTAACGTAACAATAACAGTGTTAATGTTGTAGAATTGATCAGCTATGATATTACTTTAATTTTAATTTCTACAGGAGAAAATAGTGTCATTATAATAGTGTCAGGAGACCAAATTCTATCAAGTGACAGAATGGAGAAAAGAAAAAGAAAAAACTTTGGTAGAAACCAAGCTCAGTCTGTTGGCCAGTTCTACTCTAGCCTTTGTAGGGGAGGGAAAATATATTATTACTTTTTCATTTTACTTAAACCTTTTGAAATTAATTTAAAGGGATAGTTCACCCAAAAATGAAAATTTGATGTTTATCTGCTTACCCCCAAGGCATCCAAGATGTGGTGACTTATTTTCAGTAGAACACAAATGATGATTTTTAACTCCAACCGTTGCGGTCTGTCAGTCGTATAATGCGTGTCAGTGGGAACTTCGTCTATAAGAGTCAAAAAAACATGCACAGACAAATCCAAATTATACCCTGCGGCTCGTGACGACACACTGATGTACTCTTATGTCTTAACATGAAAACGATCAATTTGTGCGAGAAACCAAACGGTATTTATATAATTTTTTACCTCTAAAACAACACTATGTCCAACTGCCCTCCATGTCCGGTGTGTGAGGTCTGAACATGCTCTGACAACGGAAGTGAACTCTCGCACTCATTGAAGCAAAGCGCGAAACATCACTTCCGTAATCAGAACGCCTTTTTGACCTCACTAACCGGATGTGCAGGGCAGTTGGACATAATGGTGTTTTAGAGATAAAAAATGATATAAATACTGTTCGGTTTCTCGCACAAACAGATCGTTTCGTGTCTTAGGACAATAATGTGTCGTCACGAGCCGCAGGGTTTAATTTGGATTTGTCTGTGCATGTTGTTTTGACTCATAGACGAAGTTCCCACTGACACACATTATACGACTGACAGACCACAACGGTTGGAGTTAAAAATCATAATTTGTGTTCTACTGAAGAAAGAAAGTCATCTACATCTTGGATGCGCTGGGGGTAAGCAGATAAACATCAAATTTTCATTTCTGGGTGAACTATCCCTTTAAAGTTTTTCAAAACCATATGAAACATTAATACAAAGAGAACATGTATTTTAAACAAAATATTGTAAAGATTTTTCCCTTTCTTTATCACTGATACTCTTGTCATACATCTAATATTAACATTTTTTTTTAGTCCCAGTGTCCATTATACATGTGAACTCCTGTAATCCTGTTTTTAAAAAAATTGTACAAACTATGCAGCTCTAGGATCTAGGATTCTATTTTTATTTATTTATTTATTTATTTATTTTTTAAGAAGAAGAAGCTACTATATTGTACTATATTGTTATAGCTACTATATTATACTATTTCGCTTCCACATTTTTGGTCATGTTCAAACTTGTATTTGTGGTATTTCATGTTTTTGAAGACTTTAGCATTATTCTAAAATGTGGAGCAGTAATAAAGAATGAGTGTGTCCATTACTGTACCTTTTTGAATGATAACAGAGTCTCACCTTCCCACAGAAAACACAGTCTGCTCCGCTGGCCGAGCTTTGCTTCTAGCCACACGGCTTCTGCGTCGTGTTTTTAATATATGTCCTTGCATACAGTGGACACAAGAGCTAATTTCACCACCCAGATGAACTGTATGATGGTGAAGGGGAAGACCACTATCTTTATGATGTAACCTGGTTAGAAAAAAAAAAATAAAAAATTTACTTTAGTAAAACTGAAATGGCCACTGTTCCTCTATTACATTTGCATTAGTTCAGTTCAGTCAGTGTGTAAACTAAGTGACACATCTACATGTCTTTGCTTGGCCTACATCATTGTGAGGTATGTAGGGCCAATGTACTAAAAAAAAAATGTAAACAAATATCTGAAAATAAATTGGTAGTGAAAGACCTTAAATAATCTCAGTGTATGCAGTTCACATCATATCAAACATATATACACATATATATGTTTATATGCAAAGTTGATATCTCATCTTTGAGTCCACCAAAATGTAGTGGTTGGTGTTTTTTATCAGACTATTGAACAAAATAAATATTTAAAAATCACAAATATAATGATTATACCGTGGATCGTGATGCTCACAAACATTTTGGCCAACCAACATGTCTTTGAAGGCCTCCATATTTGCTGTGACAAAAAATAGCAAAACAAGTGGTGAAAATCATTTAAATACTTAAATACCAATAAAATAGTAAATTCTGCAGAATAGAACAGAACAAATTATCTGTACCTTCATTCTCAATGATGCATTTCAGAATTTGTTCCACAGTGTCTTGACTGTCTTCTGATTCATCTGGGCAAAAACAGTTTTCTGATATTTAATTATGGCAATGATTACATTACAAATTGGATGAACTGAGCAAAAACATACTGTGTATTTGTTCAGTTTAAAGGGGCTATATGTAAGAATTTTCACGTATTTTCAGTTTTTGTAATGTCAATGTGTGTACATCTTGTAATGAAACTTAAAAAACGAGACTATCCCTGACTTCCTAGGTTGTCTATTAAAGCCTGTAGAATGATTCCTATGTGAAGTACTCGGGCTGGTTTCCCTGGGAAAATTCAAAGGATTTGACAGTTATGCTCCCAAGATACTTTCTTCCGTTCTATGACACGTGAAAGGAATGCTTATAGAATATTCAGGATAATGCCGAAAGAGCTATTCTGTACTGTAATGTCAATGTGTCATGCAAAGAAAATGGATTATTTCAAACTATAGTCTCATATAGCCAGATCTATAGATCTAGTCTCAAGTATACTTTTTAATCAAACCAGGGCCGGCCCAAGCCTTTATGGGGCCCTAAGCAGAATTTTATTTTGGGGCCCCTTAGTTAAAATGCCGAAAGAGCTATTCTATACTGTAATGTCAATGTGTCATGCAAAGAAAATGGATTATTTCAAACTATAGTCTCATATAGCCAGATCTATAGATCTAGTCTCAAGTATACTTTTTAGTCAAACCAGGGCCGGCCCAAGCCTTTATGGGGCCCTAAGCAGAATTTTATTTGGGGGCCCCTTAGTTAAAACAACTTAAGATAAACAGTATCTTCTTATATAAAAAATAATTGTAAATGTACAAAACGCACAATATTAAATTAAATACTTAAATAATGACATAAAATAAACAGATCAGATGGACCTGTAACAAGATAACAATAATAAATGTATTAACATGTATAGCATACTATTATATATAATGGTTGACCCAAAAAATGAAAATTCTGTCATTTACTTACTCTCAAGTTGTTTTAAACCTGAATGAGTTTCTTTCTTCTGTGGAACATAAAAGTTTTTTTTGAAGATTGTGGGTAACCAAACAGTTGCTGGTCACCAGTGACTTCCATAGTATATTTTTTTTCTATGAAGTCAATGGGGACCAGCAACTGTTTGGTTACCCACATTCTTCAAAATGTTCATCATAAGAAAGAAATCAATATAGGTTTGGAACAACATGAGAAAGAGTGAATAATGACAGGATTTTCATTTTTGGGTGAACTATTTCTTTAAGAACTGCACGCATCTAATAAAAAGACAAGCATACAATTTTCTCTCAAATGGTTACTTTGAGTTTAGACATAACCAAGTGTGTTTATGTAAAACTTGTGTGTATTTGACAGTATTAGTGCAATCAGACGTAATCGGGCACTGTTTGACAGGCATTTAGTGTGAGCGTGCTTCGGGTATACGCACTCAGAACAGTATGTAAATGCAATGTTTAACCGGCAAGGCTTTAAAGCACATGCACATAATGAATTTTTGTGATTACGAATAAGTGCAGTGTCCTGTGAGTGCAACTCTACCGCTGCGTTAAAGGGTTAGTTCACCCAAAAATGAAAATTATGTCATTAATTACTCACCCTCATGTTGTTCCACACCCGTCAGACCTTAGTTCATCTTCGAAACACAAATCAAGATATTTTTGATAAAATCAGATAGCTCAGTAAGGCCTGTTTTGCCAGCAATAACACTCCCTTTTTCAATGCCCAGAAAGCTACTAAAAACATATTTAAAACAGTTCATGTGACTACAGTGGTTCAACCTTAATATTATAAAGCGACTAGAATACTTTTTGTGCGCCAAAAATAACAAAATAGCGACTTTATTCAACAATATAGTGATGGGCGATTTCAAAACACTGCTTCATGAAGCTTCGAAGCTTAACGAATCATTTGTTTCGAATCAGTGGTTCGGAGTGCGTATCAAACTGTCAAAGTCACATGAACTATTGAAGTTTCAAAACACTTATGATGTAACGAAGCCTCGTTTACTGAAATCTTGGGATTTTGGCGCTCTGGACCACTGATTCAAAACAAATGATTCGTTAAGCTTCAAAGCTTCATGAAAAAGTGTTTTGAATTCACCCATCACTAGATATTGTGGAATAAAGTCGCTATTTTGTTATTTTTGGCAAACAAAAAGTATTCTTGTCACTTTATAATATTAAGGTTGAACCACTGTAGTAACATGAACTATTTTAAATATGTTTTTAGTAGCTTTCTGGGCATTGAAAAAGGGAGTGTTATTGCTGGCAACGCAGGCCTCACTGAGCCATCGGATTTTTATCAAAAATATCTTAATTTGTGTTCTGAAGATGAACATATGTAACCAAGACATTTCTGAATTCTACATATAGCCCCTTTAAAGGGTTAGTTCACCCAAAAATGTGAATTCTGTCATCAGTTACTCACCCCCATGTCGTTTTAAACCCATAAGACATTCATTCATCTTTGAAACTCAAATTAAGTTCTTTTTAATGAAATCTGAGAGCTTTCTGTCCCACCATTGACAGTTTACACAACTACCACTTTCAAGCCCCAGAAAGGTGGTAAAGACATCATTAAAGTAATCCATGTGACTCCAGTGGTTTAACCTTAATTTTATGAAGTGACGCTAGTGCTTTGTTTGTGCAAAAAAACATAATTTACCATTTTATTTACAAAATGTTAATATCCAACACGTGTTCACGCAACAACGTCTGCTCTTGCGTCAACAACACACATGCGTTGTTTTGCTCTCGTGAACGCACAAAAAACAATTTACCACTTTATTTAAAAGATATTAATCTCTAACACGTTCACGCGAGCATAACAATGCAAACAAAGCACTCGCGGCACTTCATAAAATTGCACATAAGGTTAATCTTGCCATGGATCAAGCTGACTAAATTAACTCCCAAGTTAACTGTGTCAAAATTGGCTTTTTGGATTTATATCCCTTATATTGTTAATAAAGTGACTATTAAAGTGACTGTTGTGCAATCTTGCTACTGTGTTTGCAATCTCTTGTCTTATGCCAGTGTCTGTTTAATGTGATTGACGATAAAACTTGTTGGCAAAGGTCATTATCACTAACTTCACTCACCATTTATTTTTGTGAAAACAGTAAATATCACTATTTATATAAATAGCATCTACCTATTTTACACCACCATGTTTTATTAAAGGGGGTTGTGGAAAAAATACTGCTTTTTTGATCATATTACTAGATTATACAAGCAAATAATTAAAAAAAAAGTGATGGTGAGGTTCTGAGGGATGTCTTGGTATTAAGCCAAGGAATTTGGAGAGAAAAAAAACCTCCATGGGAAACCTCCAAAGATACCGAAAATAAAAAGACAAGAAACTATGATCTTTAAACAGTATGGATTTTGTATAAAACTGCATATTTTTCTAAAACAAAGGTTGAAATGACTTGCCATCTTTGTCTGTCCCCAGTTTGTCTTCACAATCTTCTTCATCCTCTTCCAGTTGACAGCGGTAGCCCTTCGTCTTCAATAAGTGACAGATTAGGAAACCCAGAAGGCCAGTGATGAAGAAGAAAAAGACAAGGAGGAAGATTATGTATGTTGGAGGGGGATCGGGATCACCCACAATGGGTGTCTCTTGGTCAGTCATCCCACTATCTTCTTTGCAAAGGCAGTTAGCTGCAAATTGGACAAAAGGATGGCAGTTACATTTATACAGCAGGTAATGCTCACACAACCTAAAACTATTTTCTCTCCAGCATTGAGAAAGTCGTCTTTGTCACGCCATCTAACTCTCTTGGCTCAGAGAGATAATCAGCTGCTCAGATCCATCAGGGTATATTTCCTGTTAGCAAGTACCTTTATCTTGCCATCCAGGCATGTGGTGAGAGGAGCTCAGCCCACACCCTCTGTTTTCACTCAGCGACCGATATACGTTGCAACTTCAACAGCCTGCAAAACATTTCTCATTCTGTTGTTTTAACATTCGAATTTTATAGCTGATAACATTCAAATTATTCATGAATGACTGCCATAAAAGCCAATGCAGTAACTTTTGGAGTACAGTATATTTTCCACCCTTTCCCATGTCTATTCACAAAAACAACAGTTTAAATGAGGCAACTGGATTGATATTGGGCTTGCTAGATTAGTCCTATTGCAGTTTATGTGTGTTTTACCAAATCTACCACCCCTATACAAGGTCCACCCCTATACATACCAGTCAGGGGTGTTAGGCAGAAAATTCATATGAATTAGCCACCTATTTGCCAAAACGTAAAATAGTTATGCAATTATATAGTGCCATGAGATTGTGTTGGGGTCTACAAATAACAGCCTTTTTTTCACTGCAGCATATAAGTAGAGCAACAGTATAACTGCAACAGCATTGACAGTGCTGTGGATCGTATTGTGTATTTCCTTTAAAGGGTTAGTTCACCCAAAAATGAAAATTCTGTAATTCTGTAACACAAATTAAGATATTTTAGTTGAAATCTGATCGCTCAGTGAGGCCTTCATAGGGAGCAATGACATTTCCTCTCTCAAGATCCATTAATGCACTAAAAACATATTTAAATCAGTTCATGTGAGTACAGTGGCTCAATATTAATATTATAAAGCGACGAGAATAATTTTGGTGCAACAAAAAAAGCAAAATAACGACTTATTTAGTGATGGCCAATTTCAAAACACTGATTCAGGAAGATTCAGAGCATAAATTAATCAGTGTATCGAAGACTTTTATATTGAAAAGACTGAATTGTTTTGAAAACGGAACAAGACGCAACTGACAAATGCTTTGACTAGCGCTGTTAGTCATGTGAAAACCCCTTAAATGTTCAAAGGACAAGATGATACATCAGACATTTAAACAGATTTTTTATTATTTGTTTTTATTATTATTTTTATTATGAACTTAGGACTGACCTGAGGGAAAATGCTAAATCTGAATGCAGGTAATAAACTTGCTCAGTCGATCTCTTTCTCACAATACTCTTGTTCATAATACAGTAAGCTTCAATGAACAATATCAACTGAGAACATACAGTTTATGTTGCTAAGAGTGGTTGCTAAGGGTGTTGTGTAGCGATACACAGAACCGTTGGGTGAATAAATCGTGAATAAAACACAGCTATTGACCAATCAGAATCAAGGACAGGAACTAACTATTTTATAAAAGCTGCTTAAATGTTTCCGATTCAGTCAGATTTACCTGTGTGCCTGTTTCAAGCCTGACAGATGTCCTTTTTTTTTTTTTTTTTTTCAAAGAATGAGTGAGTAGCTAACCCCTTTATTTTGTGTTTCTCCATTAACAGCTACATTTCAAAACATAAAATAACAAAGATAACTTTGTTAATAACAAATGAGCGGGGAATGATATGAGACACAAACTGGCACATCTATCTGGAAAAATAGTCAATTAACCAGTTTAGTGCTCATTAGATAGTTCACCCAAACATGAAAATGTAAAAGAAGATATTTTAAAGAATGTCGGTAATCAAACAGTTGACGGTAACCACTGAATTTGCTAGTATCAATGGCTACCATCAACTGTCTCGTTACTAACATTCTTTAAAATATTTTCTTTTGTGTTCAACAGAAGAAAGAAACTCATACAGGTTTGGGACAACATGAGGGTGAGAATGGTAAGAATGGTTCTAAGAATGGTAAGGAACGGTTCCAATTATGTTTCCACTTGAGCTTGTTTCGGCCCAGTACAATTACAAACCGTTCTCGGCCCAGAATTCTCAGCATTGTTGGCTAACCATAGAATGCGTATAGTGACGTCCACACTGTAAAATGAAACCATATCCGGAATAGAACGGATTAGCAAAGAGAGCGGTTTGGAACGACGGTGGAAAAGTGGCTTAGGATAATATCTTATATATTATCTTTAGTCACATGACATCACAGTAGTTGGGGAGTCACTGCGGTTACACCCAGTGAGTTGCATAAAGACAGCATTAGTTTTCAGCTTGAATGCCATAGAAACACATTTAAAATGTTAAAGAGCTGTTGTCTGTTTGACTGTACAAATAGGTGTAAAAAAAAGAAGAGGAAGAAGAAATCATGGCTATGCTTTTTCAGATTATCGAAAGCTACAGAAACAAATGGATCACTGCAATTTGCAGAAACAGCTGGAATCAAGACAACCAAATATGGATTTGCAGTTGCTGTTTTATGTCATGTATGTTGAATTATTGGGTAAAATCATACCCTAGGTTATATATTGTATTGGGTAATCATCAAACAAATATATTCTGTGTAACCGTAAAGTTTTTGTCAGAATTTATTAAAAAAACTTCTTACACTGCTAAGCTCTATAGTCTGCCTCATGGTAACAGCTGACCATTATCCAGATAACTTTACAGTTTCTACAAAACATATTGAGGAAACAAATAGATATTCTGGTTGTTTTGTGACTTTAATTTCATCAAAAAATCCCACCTTGAAATACGACCAAGGATCGAGTCAAATTTATTTGTTTAGCACTTCACAATACACATTGCTCAAAACAATTTTTTTTTTTTTTTTTTTTTTTATACATAGTCATAATGTTATGTCTATAATGCCTGGGCTGGGTGATATGATTATAAAAATGATATGTGATCCTTTGTATATAGACCTAGCTATACTGTATTTTTATGTTATCAAGCAGATAAAGCATTCAGGCTTTGCTGTGCATATTTTTCTCTGCATCAAAATCAGTTACGTATAAATGTAAGAAAACCTGATTCCTAGCTACATGTCAATGTCCACTAGTTCTTTGGTAAGTTGTTAAGATAACTGTCTCGTTCAACTGCCTTTAATTTAAGCAGGTAATTTGTTTTACTCTATAGTTCTTTCATTTCCCCTTACTAGCGCCAGCCAAGTTGTCGGATGTTTTGCCATTCAGTCCGACTGAGAGGGCATATTCTGGCGGGAAAGTGATATCAGTGCATAACCTCTATTGATGACTTTAGCATCAGGTAAATAAAAATAGTGTTTTTTGTGTGTTTAAATAGCCAGCTTGTCTGACCCAAAGTCATTCTGTGGAAATTGCTGAATTAGTTATGACATTGGATTAATTTACAAAGCGTGGCCACTATTCAATATAAAGGAAAGCTGGTAAACATGAGAGAGCTACTCTGCAGTATGACTCAGCATTCTCATGACCTCTACATCCAAACACACACTGATGACACTGCATGGGTTATTCTCATCCTCAAATCATTGAAACCTGATCTATCATCAACCTAATCTGTTTTAGCCTAGTCTATGTAGCCTCTATACCCAACTGTAATTTATTATTCAAATGTAATGCATTCAGTCTTTTCACGCTGGTTTACCTAGAGCAATTGTAGACAAAATGACTACAAAATACGATGTACATATCCTGCCTGCAGGAATATAATCTAATTTCCTGACATACAAAAAAAAAAAAATAGTGACAACTGCTCAGCTACTGATGGCAAAATGCACCATGCATGAAACAACAAGGATAGAAAATGTTTATATTCATGAAATGCTTGGAAATTAAAGTAGAGCAGAGGCACCATATAGACCTGCATACACGAAGAGTTCAACTTTATGATAAACTACTAAATGAACTTATGAAAACTTTGACAATTTCAAATAGTCTACTGCATTTAAGAGTCTGAACTTGTAAATGCAATTTATTATAATACTATCTATTAAACTGTAAATATTTATATCAATTTAATAAAACAGACAAAATGAGAATATTTTCGATGCAATCAATACCTTAAGGAAACAATGCTTTATAATTTCGTCTCACCTTGAGCGCTTTTGTCGATGTTTCCACGCGCAGAGGATGATCCCACATCTATCAGCTACTCAGACTATCAAGAAATTGAAACTATCGTTGTTTTGAGGGGAAAAAAAGATTGCTCTATTCAATGCAACTTAGGTAGTAAATATAGCCTACCGACAAAGACTGTCAAATGCGTCATTATCACAACTATTCTGTGTAATATTATTTTGACTGTTATTATTATTAGGCTTCATAGTTCCCACGTTTTTTGCATTTTTATTCTTTTTTGCTGGTCTATGAGCATTTTCGGCGTGCCATAAATAGTTCAGACAAGATCGAGTCTCGGGAGACTTGAGTTCTGTTGCATTCCGTTGTCTTCCCGTGTGAACTGCTTCTGACTGATGCTGACACGCTCGGTTAAACACCTTAACAAAATCAGTGCGATGATTTTTATTTATTTGTTTACTGGTTACATGAAACGATGGCATGAATTCTGAGTGTCAAATAAATATCTTTACTAGCTAATATGCAACATTTCCTAATAACCTTTAAAACTGAGAAAAGTCAGAGACCACATGACATAAAACAGATAGCTACTGCTACAGTTAAAATCACGATATTTTCGAAACAAGAACATTATAATCACATTATACTCAAGTACTCACCAAAGCTTTTAACCACCAAGGGATGAGCTTATGATGCTGCCTTCATGACATTGACGCTGTAACAGCAGCAGCTGCTCAAGCTGCAGTCCGCTACATATTTAAAGGTAGATGACACGTGGGTCCACGTGAAATGCTCTCTGGAGCAGGTCTTTAACTTTTGCAAGGATTGAATACATTAAAGGGGTATATATATATCCATAAAGGGGTCCGTGTAACGCTTCACAATTCGGTTTTTAAACCATACCTACAGTGTAAATGCAAAAAACTAACTGTTTTATACTTTATAAAAGCTAACTGTTTTATACTGCGTGGACGTTGAGAAGTAGTTTAAAAGGTTAACACAGAATATGTTATCTGAAACAAAAATATCGAAAATACATACAATAGCAATAACAGCTGACCATCTGCCAAAATCCTAAAAGTTCTGCAAAAGTAGGGTAGACTATATGGCTACATTCAGACTGTCAGTCCAAATCCGATTTTTGTGCATATCCAATTGAAATCCGATCAGATTTAGCAAGTGTGAACGGCCAAAAATCATATGAAATGTGATTTTTGCTAATCCATATCAGTATGACTGCTCTGATTGGATTTCACATGATTTATGTGACTTTCTCATTCTAAGACAACATTGCAATCCCCTCCCGGTTGTTGTTTTTTGTTTTTGGTGTATATTTACCAAATCAATGTTATTGCCATAGAAACCAGTGCAGATATTTCACACAAATCAGATCTGAACAGTTTTGATACACAATGTGGACAGTCAATAATTTTAAATTAGATTCTAACCAGATACACATATAATCGGATTTGGTCTGACAGTGGGAACGTAGCCTAACTACAATTGTCATGCTGTGAACATTTCCGCTCTCATGCATGTAGGCTACAAACTCTTTCTCAACTGTCATCATTCATGTGCAATTCCACATTAAATATGAGAGAAAGATTTTATAGGGGGTAAGTTTTTCATTTTCTTGGAACATGCTGACATCCAAGGTCACAGAGGAAATCCTCCAAAGTAGTCCGTGTGTCCACCTCGGAGGGTCTCATAAAACTTTAATATACTGCAACGTTTCAACCAAACAAGAATGTTGTCAGGCATTAAGAACAACAAATATCAAGGGATATTATATTCACATAGTAAACACTCAAAGGCAATCAGCAAATTAGCCAATTATCCAATAAGCAAAAAGAAGAGATCAAACAGTTATTGAAAAGGGAGAGAGCAAAAAAAAAAAAAATGCACAAACATAAAAAAAAACTCAAATAAGTAAAAATCTGTGTATCATTTTTTTTTTTTTTTTTTCACTGAAATGTATTTAATATCTAATTTTGCACATAAAAAACTTCTGGCCATATAGCCAATTGTAACAAAACATTAGTGTACTAGCATAGTAACATACTAGTAATACTACTCGCTGTGCAGATTACTGATGCATAATCTATTACATTACACATTGAGGTAATGTATTCAGACTACTTTTTTGATTACATTTGACCCAACTCGTTTATCACATAGATTTGAGAAGGATAATCTTGTATGTTGATATAAAAATAATAAATTTAAAGAAGTCCCTTGAGATTAAATCTCTTTTTTTGAAGGAGACATTGCAGAGAAGGCACACCATGCTATGAATAACATTTACACTCTTCAGTCACATAATTTCTCATCAACACTTTAAACTAACACAAAAGCCTTTGTACAAAGTTAAGCTGAGCAGCTACCATCAGCTATCCTGAAAAGTAGACATTGAGAGAAACAAGAATCACAGCTACTAGTTTAAGAAAAGATTATGCAGATAAGGAAGTTTACCCAGAATGGCTTTGTAAATAAAATGCTTCTGTCTTCTCAAGTTTAATGAAGGCCAAGAGACCAAATCATAAAGTATGCAATGAAATGTACTAGACAATGTATTGGTTATAAAATATAGTTATAAAATACACAGAGTCTAAACAGCAAAGCACAGAGGAAGTATACATGTAAACAAAGTCATAAAATTCAAGAACATTTAAGAATGTATAACATTTTCCTAACAGCAGGATTATGAAAAACCCTAGGGTAATAAAATCCCAACCAAACCTAAGTCAATTCAATTAACATTTATTTATATAGCGCATTTCACAATGCATATTGTTTCAAATAAGATGTTTCTATATTACATTCTATGTTAAAATGCATATTTCTATATTACAGTTTAGAGTAATCTATTATCAGAGGTGACTGTGTCCAAATAATATCCATATGTGTTACATGGCACACCTGAAACTGATTAATCACTGGTACAAAAAAAAAAAAAAAACATCTACAGAAACGAAAGCAAACAGGAACTAAACAGGAAAGGGGAAGCAATGATACAAGGAGGAAAATACAGAAAATACACTTCAAAATCAAAATAAGTGTCCACAAGGGACCATGATACAGGGATTATGACAATATGTCAAAAATGTACAGTTCTAAGATAATACAAATCATGTAGTTTGCAAACATCATGTATTTATTTTGGTAGAAACAATGAGCTCTTTAATGCAATTATTAATTTTTGATCCTAATGATTACAATATATAGAAATTTGGCAATTGTGTATGTTGATTCAGAGTCATCTTGTAACGTAGCGGGACTGAGGCAGAGATCCATATGCAAGCTTTTATTTACAGTGAGCATAGTTGTACAGGCTGGGTCGATCAGGGGCAAACAGGAACAGTAAGGAACAGGCAGAAACGTAGTCAGGGTACAGGCAGTAGATCGAGGCAGACGGATATCATTCACAGAACAGTATACAAGGCAAGAGTCAGGACAGGCAGCAACGGGTCAATAAACAGGAACAGGCACGATCAAACACAGGCAGACAGGAAACAAGGAAACGCTCAGAAATGACACACTGGGTAATCAAGACTTCGCAAACTGGTGGTGTGAGTGTGAGTCCTTTATAGTAGCTTCTGCTTGGATTGCTGGTCCTTCTCATGAAGGACCTAGCGTCTTAGTCGGAGCTCCAGCAGAGGATCAGATGTCGACTGCTACATTGGAGAGAGTATTGTTGGGCTCTGAAAATGAAGATGATGCTGAGCGTCCCACAGTCGTGATGTGCTCATTCTGAATCAGATTCAGACTTGACAACCATGCTTTCCCGGGCCCCTGGGGGCGTTGTGTGACGCGCACTCGCCTTGCCACGCCCCCTGTGCCCGGACGTGCATGGAAAAACTTGGCAGTTTTGTAGCCTCTTTGGTGTTAAATATGGAACGCCAAGGGGGCCATAATCTGCATTACAAGTTTTTTTCTCTCTCACTACCCTTTAGGGTGGGGTCACAGTGCTACGGGCACACCACCTCTGCCCTGCATGGGTCTTGGCCCCCGGCAAGTCCGTGGTAGGCCAAAGCACTCATTGCATGTTGGTAGTTCTGAGTCAGGGTTGAGCTACGCATGATGCAGGTCATAGCGCAGGCCTCTGGCCAGACAATGTCCACCATGGTGGTCCGGAAACACCCCTGGCTAGTCTTGCTGGGATGTGTCATCGTCAAGTACACTTTCTTGATGTGCTCATCTCACAAGCTGGCCTAAAACCCAGCCCGCTCTCCCCGCAGCCAACCCAGTTGGTTAGCAGGAGGCGGTCCTGGGGATATGGTGACCTGCAGCTGAAGGAAACATTTCTTTCCCCGGAGGAGGGCCGGGTGGAGAATTCTGGTCTGTTCCGCCGCTGGCTCTCCGGAGTCCAGTGGTACCCACGAATAGAACTGATCCTCCAGGTCCCAAGAGGGTGTGGCTGGTAGTGTGCAAGGCCCCGCCTTGCCACTCTCAGCCCTCTCTCACTTCACCAGCAGGTTCCAGTGTGGTGGTTCAGGCCGCACCCCATGTGCCGTCTCCCATTCACACTGCTACCTCGCAGAGTCTGACCACACTCTGGGCCGCTCCCATGCCGTCCGAGTCGGGTCCCCGTACTCTGCTTGCGGCTGTCAGCGTGCGAGGCCCTGCCTTGTCAAGTGCAGCCCCCCCTCACATCGCCAGCAGGTGGCAGTGTGATGGTGCAGGCCGCGCCCCGTGCGCCGTCTCCCATACGCACTGCTGCCTCGCAGAGTCTGACCACACTCCGGGCCGCTCCCATGCCGTCCGAGTCGGGTCCCCGTACTCTGCCTCGCTGCCCCACCCCCGGTGCGTCTGTGGTGCCTTTGGTCCCGCTGGCTCGGTGTCTGGAAGCGTGGATAGCGCTCCCCAGCCTGTCCAGCTGGCTCATTCGTACCATCAGACTCGGCTATGCGATTCAGTTCGCCCGGCGTCCCCCGGTTTTCAGGGGTGTCCACTACACTCAGGTGTCACTGGACAACGCACCTGTTCTCTGGGCGGAGATTGCTGTCCTCCTGGCGAAGGATGCAATCAAGCCGGTCCCTCCAGCCGAGATGAAGTCGGGGTTTTACAGCCCCCTACTTCATTGTACCAAAAAGGGCGGTGGGCTATGGCCAATCCTGGATCTGTGCGTCTTGAACCGGTACCTTCACAAGTTGCCGTTCAAGATGCGCAGAAGCGCGTTTTCGAATGCGTCCGTCCCCGGGATTGGTTTGCAGCGATCGACCTGAAGGACACGTACTTTCATGTCTCGATTCTGCCTCGCCACAGACCCTTCCTACGGTTTGCGTTCGAGGGTCGAGCATATCAGTACAAAGTCCTACCCTTCGGGCTGGCCCTGTCGCCCCGCGTCTTCACGAAGGTTGCGGAGGCGGCCATTGTTCCCCTCAAGGAACAAGGCGTTCGTATTCTCAACTACCTCGACGACTGGTTGATCCTGGCCAGCTCGCGAGCGCAGTTGTGAGAACACAGGGATATGGTTTTAGCTCACCTCAGCCGGTTGGGGCTTCGGGTAAACTGGGACAAGAGCAACTCTCTCCCGGGCAGAGGATCTCTTGTCTCGGTCTCGAGCTAGACTTGGTCGCCCGGACTGCGCGCCTCACCGAGGAACGCGTCCAGTCGGTGTTGACCTGCCTGAGCACGCTCAAGCGCAGGACAGCGGCCCCACTGAAAGTATTTCAGAGGCTCCTGGGGCATATGGCATCTGCAGCCACGGTAACGCCGCTCGGATTGCTCCATATGAGGCCGCTTCAACACTGGCTTTGCGGCCGGGTCCTGAGATGGGCGTGGCAGTGCGGTACGCTCCGTGTTCCCGTGACACCGAGCTGCTGACGCACCCTCACCCGGTGGTCAGACCCCTCGTTCCTGCGGGCTGGAGTGCCCCTGGAACAGGTGTCCAGGCACGCTGTGGTCTCCACAGACGCCTCTGCCACCAGATGGGGGGCCACGTACAACGGGCATGCAGTATCGGGTCTATGGACGGGGCCTCAAGTGCATTGGCATATCAATTGCCTGGAGTTGCTAGCAGTACATCTTGCACTGGGCCGCTTCAAGGAGCTGCTGTCAGACAAGCACGTACTGGTCCGCTCGGACAGCACTGCGGCCGTTGCGTACATCAACCATCAAGGTGGTCTACGCTCCCGTCGCATGTCGCAACTCGCCCGCCATCTCTTGCTGTGGAGTCAGAAGCATCTGAGGTCCCTTCGGGCCTCTCATGTCCCAGGTGTGCTCAACCGTGCAGCCGACGAGCTCTCTGGTTCTATTCCCTGACCGGCGGCACGCTCGGCACGGATGCCCTGGCACACAGCTGGCCCCCGGGTCTGCGCAAATATGCGTTTCCCCCAGTGAGCCTTCTCGCACAGCTCCTGTGCAAGGTCAGGGAGGACGGGGAACAGGTCTTGTTAGTGGCGCCGTACTGGCCCACTCGGACCTGGTTCTCGGACCTCACGCTCCTCACGACAGCCCCTCCCTGGCCGATTCCTCTGAGGAAGGACCTCCTGACTCAGAGACGGGGCACCCTATGGCACCCGCGTCCAGACCTGTGGAACCTCCACGTGTGGTCCCTGGATGGGATGCGGAGGTTCTGAGTGATCTCCCGCAAGCGGTCGTAGACACCATCACTTCCGCTAGAGCTCCTTCCACGAGGAGCCTCTATGCGCTGAAGTGGAACCTATTCGTCGAATGGTGCGCCTCTCGCCGAGAGGACCCCCGATTATGCTCGGTCATATCCGTGCTTTCCTTCCTGCAAGAAGGGTTGGAGCGAAGGCTGTCTCCCTCCACCCTGAAGGTGTATGTTGCCGCTATCGCTGCACATCACCACGCAGTTGAGGGTAAGTCCCTGGGGAAACACGATCTGATCGTCAGGTACCTGAGGGGTACCTTCCTCCATACCCTCTTGGGATCTGACCCTGGTTCTTACATCTCTCTGGGGTCAGCCCCTCGAACCTTGCAATCAGTCGAGTTAAAAGCACTGTCTCTCAAGACCGTCCTCCTGGTTGCATTGGCTTCAATGAAGAGGGTAGGGGATCTGCACGCATTTTCGGTCGACGAATCGTGCCTAGAGTTCGGGCCCGGCGACTCTCACGTCATCCTGAGACCCCGGCCCGGATATGTGCCCAAGGTTCCTACCACTACCTTCAGAGATCAGGTAGTGAACCTGCAAGCGCTGCCTTCGGAGGAGGCAGACCCAGCCCTAGCTTTGCTCTGTCCCGTCCGCGCTCTGCGTGTGTACGTAGACAGAACGCGAAGCTTCAGGACCTCAGACCAGCTCTTTGTCTGTTACGGAGGCCAGCAGAAGGGAAAGGCTGTCTCCAAGCAGAGGATGGCCCACTGGATAGTGGATGCCATCGCCTTGGCGTACGAATCCCAGGGCGTGCCTTGCCCGCTCGGGTTGAGAGCCCACTCCACCAGAGGGGTGGCCTCTTCCTGGGCGCTGGCTCATGGCGCCTCGCTGACAGATATCTGTAGAGCTGCGGGCTGGGCGACACCTAACACGTTCGCTAGATTCTATAGCCTACGTGTAGAGCCGGTATCTTCCCGTGTACTCGCTTCCACTAGCCGGTAGACGCGTTGAACCCACTCTAAGTGTCGGCTTGCAATGCCATTCCCGCCCCCTGGGCCGGATGCGTGCATATTTTGACTCCAGTCGTGTTCCCCACTTGGCGAACCCTGTCGAGTTCCTCCGCCTCCCCCTTCGGCTCGGACATTGCGGAGTGTCTGATGCCAGGCCTACATCCGTCGCTGACGCTGTCTGTTGGCTGGGGCCCATATGTCGTGACTCCTCTACCTGAGCGGTCCCATATGTGTATCATCCACGGTTTAAAACTCCCTACGGGCGAGTCCGTGTCTTTCCCTTAGCAGAGCCAGCTCTGCTGTCACCTGTCAGATGAGTCTCCCCCTACCCAGGTGGAGCCATCCCAGGGACTCCATATGCGTACTGCCCCCCGGGCCAGTCCATATGTGTATTCTCCACGTAAACTCCTCCCCCATTGGGTAGGTAGTGGCCTCCGCAGCGTCCCCTACGGGTTCGCTTCCCCAGTGTAGTCTAGTTTACTTAGTGGGTATGTCGGAACAGCAGTAGACTCTCTCGGCGTAAGCTCGCCCCCTTCACCGTCCAATAGGTGCGACGGGTGGCTAGAGCTTGCACTGGGCACTGGAAGGGGTTTCGTAACTGTGGCGCTTTATTTGGGATCCCAATTCTTCGGTCACTACTGACGTACGTCGAACGTGACCGACTGAAAGGGAACGTCTCGGTTACGTATGTAACCCTCGTTCCCTGAAGGAGGGAATGGAGACGTACGTCACGTCGCCACAGTTTCTGTACCCTCGCTGTTGTGCGGACACCAGTTGTCTCCTCAGCGAAAAACAGAGTGCGACTGCATCTGCTTCCTATTTATATACACCTGTCGGAGGCGGTGCGCATTATGCAAATATCGCACGCCAATTCCATTGGCTTGTTTTAGTTCACTCGAAGCTGATAGGGCTCTCTAGCGATATCCCAATTCGTCGGTCACTACTGACGTACGTCTCCGTTCCCTCCTTCAGGGAACGAGGGTTACATACGTAACCGAGACGATACACAACATCAATAATGAATTAACAATGATAAAATGAATGAATAAAGAAAAAAGATAAAAAAGATAAAAACTAAGTACCTAAATGCTGTGTACCTCTGTGCTTCCGTTTTTGAAACCAAAGGTTGAGGTTATCCGTTTATGTAAACTTATCTGGGTGTGTCACATAACACTTTCTGGAATATATATAAGTAAATGATTCAATTATTTAAGAAACAACAGTTTTGGCATCCATAGCAGCCTAGTTAAAGGAGTATAAACATTGTACTTTATTTATTTCGTTGTTTGAACATCATATTTATATTTTGTTCACATTGATTTATCATTTGTTTCCACAATGTTTATTAAAACAAAATGAAACACAGTCTAATTGCTCGGTAAGTGTGTGTCATCTTTTTGACCACCAGATAGCAGTAATGTAAATATATATTTGAGAGCCTTGTTGCTTAAGAAAGCTTCAGATTTCAAATAATCCTGCCGTACCTGAGGCTGCAGTTTCAAGACCGCATTTCTAGGACCCTAGTTTTTTGTGACAGTGCCACTTAGCCAAGTTTTATTATTATTATTATTATTATTAATTTTTACATTACTTTTTAACATAATAGTGGGCATGGTCTTTAGCCTTGCAAAAACAGTTCATTATGCTGCTTGCTGTTGCAAACTGTTATATATTTTAATTTATTATCGTAATCATAAACACACTAATTTGTATGAAAAATAGTTATTCTTCTAGTTATTTTTAATAGAGGAACTCATATAACGAAACAAGTAGGTTAAATACACTGCCCAGCCCCCCCAAAAAATTAGCTGTTTGGATTTTAATAGGCAAATACTTAAGAATTGGAATATTTACATCTCGATGGAAATAATGTTGTGATGTTATTTCCATCAAGAGGTGCGTCAATTTTTGGTCAAGATCTTGTATTGACAATGCAAGAGGTGAGCACTCTCTAAAGTCTACTCCAGCACATCCCAAAAACTTTCAATGAATTTAAGGTCTGGACTCAGAAGTGCCAATTCATTTGAGAAAATGATTCTTCATGCTCTCTGAACCATTCTTTCACAATTTTAACACTGGTGAATCTTGACATTGTCATCCTGGAATATGGCCATGATGTGTCTTCCTACATGGTTGTTTAGGAAATGAAAAGCTACACACTCCATCTTTAAGGGTTAAAAGAACCGTTGCCAAATATATAACATGCTAGAAACATAATAATCACTGTAATAATGATCCATTCATAGTTTCTTAAGTATTTGCCTATTAAAATCCAAACAGTGACTTTTTTTTGGCCGGGCAGTCAACATGGTTACCAATGGTTATGTTTAGGGTTAGGGGTTGGTAAGAAGAAAATACCAGTTATATTTAAATAATTTAAACAGTACATTTTTCTTTAAAATAAATCATACAAATACAAAACTGAATAGTAAGTGCTCTAAAATAGTATATAATATATACACAAACAAAAACAAAAAAACAAACAAACAAAAAAAGGGTAGAAATGTGGTCCTAGGACTGCATTTTTAAGTAGACTAGGAAAGGAGCAAGTTATCTGCAAGCTGAGACACAGAAACTGCTGTGAAACATGTGACTCTGCAGTTGAATATTGCTTTTGTTACATCCAAGGACGTATTAATTTTGTTTCTGTTATTTATATAAAGTGTTATTTGCATTTGTATTTTTTTTTCTCTCTCTTTCTCTACCTTTTTTCTCTTTTTGTGTGTTTGCCTGATAGGGTAAGGGCTACCACCTGTGCTTATTTACCATGTGAGCGCTGTCTACGCACTGATTGGTGCGTTCCCTGATGATTACAGCTACAGAGAGAGTGCTGAGGAGGGAGAGAGACAGTGTGGCATGTGAGGATCTTCCACTCTCCAGTCCCAGACGAATTTAGCGCTTACTGCGCTCTTTGTTGTTGGGTTACATGTGTCATAAGGTGTTTTTGAGTTGATCATCTTTATGATAAGTTATAAGTTTATGGATAATGTAGGATGGAGGATTTTTACCATCTTTTCTCCTGGTTAATGTTTAGTTATGGAGGGAGAGAAGTTAAATGTTGTTTTGTTTTCTTTCTTTCATTTGTGGACAGGTATTTTAATAATTCTTCTTTTAGTTAGAGGTATTTTTGATTTTCTTTTATTTGGGTCCTCCACCTGAGGTAATGGTTTTATTTATTTTATTTTTTTGTTTATTTGTAATGCTTTATTTCATAAAAAATTTTCCTGTTGAATTCCTGCTTACTTTACAAGTAAAAGGCAGACACGCCACTTCATATTTGAAACCATAACATCTAGTTGTTTGTGACTATATTATATTACTATGTTATATTACAAGAGGTAACAGACAGAAAAAATGGTACCATCAAAATGAAAATGATCTTTCTAAAGTGTTCAATGTGTGGGAATATCTTATCTGTATCCATAAACTGATGATGCAACAAGACATTGAAATACACTTCACAGGATGATGTACTATGTCATCAGTGTAAATCTTCTGGCGCACTGTTCGATCATCCAAGGGTAACTAAACTCAATGGAAGATGTTCGCAACAACAAACAACCTGCACAATGCAGAGAACATATTACTAGTGAAATTCAGTTGTAAAGCTCTGTAAATGGATGTATTTTACTAGTAAAAATTCAATTGTAGATCTCTCCAGTCTTAATTCGGTAACACTTTACAATAAGGGTACATGAATATTCATGTACTAATACCTGATTTAAAGGGCTAGTTCACACAAAAATGAAATTTATGTCATTAATTACTCACCATCATGTCGTTCCACACCCATAAGACCTTTGTTCATCTTCAGAACACAAATTAAGATATTTTTGATGAAATCTGAGCAATATATGACTAGTCCATAGATAGCAATATAATCACCACTTTCAAGGTCCAGAAAGGTACTAAAGACATTGTTAAAACATTTGACATGACTGCAGTGGTTCAATCTTAATGTTATGAAGCGATGCGAATACTTTTTGTGTGCAAAAACTAAAAATAACTATAAATATAGCTGCAAGCAGCAATTATGGGGCCAAGCACAAAAACGGCACAAGAAACCAGCCAACACGGCTGGGAGCATCAGACCAACTGCAACAGTGAACAATTAAAGACGTATTAAGATCATTTTAGGCATAAGAGCTGAAAAATTATCAAAAATGAGGATTTACTGGTTCATAACTTTCGACCAATAGGTGGCGCTGTGTCCAAATTGTTGTGGTATGGTCAGAGTGAGGTGACAATGACACTTCCAAAGTTTGGTGTCAATATGTCAAAGCACTGAAGAGATACAGCTTCAAGAGTCATTTTTGAATCATGCCTCAAATTCTTTGCTCTGGTATACAAAAACGGTTTGACATATGGACTTGAAATCCATAACTTTTTGTCGGCATGGTCTGAAGATGACACGGTTCAATTTTGGTGAAAATCGGAGCAACGGTCTAGGAGGAGTTCGAAAAAGTAGGTTTTTAAAGAAAAACAATATGGCGGACAGGACGTTTAGCTGACTATGGCAAATTTGATATCTATGTTCTCAGCATAACCCAAGGAATCTACAGAGACCAGTTTCATTACAATTGGTTAATATAGACAAAAGTTATTAGCATTTTTGTAAATTTTGTTATAACTTTTGACCACGAGGTGGCGCTGGTCCGAAACTTCTCAGGCTCCTTCAGGGCATTGTCCTGATGACCCATACCAAATTTATGAATTTTGGTCAAACTCATCAGAAGTTATGAGCAAAATAACAATTTTTCATATCTCCACTCCAGTAGGTGGCGCTGCACCGAAACACTGTATAATGCCTCAGGTCATGCTTGTGATGACATGTACCAAGTTTGGTCTAAATATGTCAAAGCATTGTAGAGATACAGCTTCAAGGGTAATTTTTGCATCACATCTCAAATTCTTTGCTCCGGTATACGAAAACGGTTTGACTTATCGACTTAAAATCCATAACTTTTTGTCGGCATGGTCTGAAGATGACACGGTTCAATTTTGGTGAAAATTGGAGCAACGGTCTAGGAGGAGTTCGAAAAAGTAGGTTTTTGAAGAAAAACAATATGGCGGACAGGAAGTTTAGCTGACTATAGCAAATGTGATATCTATGTTCTCAGCATGACCCAAGGAATCTACTGAGACCAGTTTCATTACAATTGGTGAATACAGTCAAAAGTTATTAGCATTTTTGTAAATTTTATTATAACTTTTGACCACAAGGTGGCGCTGTGCCGAAACTTCTCAGGCTCCTTCAGGGCATTGTGCTGATGACCCATACCAAGTTTTGTAAAGATACGTTAATGCGTTCGTAAAATACAGCATTTTAGCACAAAATTCAAAATGGCCGACGGTCAAAATGGCCGAATTGGGAAAATTGGATATCATTCGACTCAGCATGATTCCCCGAATCCAACGAGACCAAATTTATGATTTTTGGACAAACCCATCAGAAGTTATAAGCAAAAATACCCATTTTTCATATCTCCGCACCAGTAGGTGGCGCTGCGCCGAAACACTGCATGGTACCTAGGTCATGCTTGTGATGACATGTACCAAGTTTGGTCTGAATACGATAAAGCGTTGCGGAGATACAGCCTTACTTCTGTTTTCGCAAGCACTACGTACAATTCGTTCGTGAGTTTTTCGAAAACGGTTTGAGGAATCAACTTGAATTCCATAACTTTTTGTCAGCATGGTCTGAAGATGATCTGATTCAATTTTCATGAAAATCGGAGTAACGGCCTAGGAGGAGTTCGAAAAAGTAAGTAAGTCATAGGGTGCGATCGATTCGTCTTGACCCAAGGAATCAGAGGAAAAAAGAATTTTGTTTCTAGCCCTTACGGTTCAAAAGTTATTAACATAAACATAAGTGAAACTTTGGACAGCTGGTGGCGCTAGAGGGATTGAGTTAGAGACTCCAAATTGGCTATGGACATAGATCAGACTGTCCTCTAACTGTGTGCCAAATTTCATAACTTTCCCGCAAACGGTTCTATGGTCTGCCATAGACTTCAAGAGCGGAAGAAGAAGAAGAAGAAGAAGAAGAAGAAGAAGAAGAATAAAAAAAAATAAAAAAAAAAAAGAACGCCAACAATAACAATAGGTGCCTCCGCACCTTCGGTGCTTGGCCCCTAATAATAATAAACAACTTTTTTGTCAGAAAGTATTGATGATAGTGATGGTCGTAGTAAGAAAGGAAGTTGAGGATCAAGGAGAACAGAAGCAGTGAGGGTGATACCAGAGATGAAGAATATAAGTCATAGACTGCTGTAGAAGTCATGCATTTTTGTTAAATTATCCTATGCCAGTTTGGAAGATGTGATCCCTACTACAACCAGAGGTTAGGAAAGATGCCACTGCCTGTTGGCCTCACTACATTGACAAGCAAATGCTCCAAAAATGATGACTAAACAGGTCAAAAATCGAGTTACATGTGGAAAGTGTGCGTGCAATCACTGCAATAGCATTGATTTATGACAAAAAAAAAAAAAAAGAAATATAATATAATATATAGCCTAATATATGAAATACAATAAGACTTACATCCATCAAATATACAAAAGCAACCTTGTTGAGATGTTGAAATGTAGGGCAGATGAACAGTTGTCTGCAGTAAATATGTTCCTACTTGCAAAAATTTGCAAATATTAAAGATTTCTATATGGGTCATTTTTGACCCACGTGTGTAAAATTGATGTAGAAATACAAAAGCTGTTTGTTTATAAAGTAAGAAAGAAAAATAAACATAATGATTTGTAGAAAATCAAAAACAAGATATTTAATGAATACCTGAAATAAATAAATGCTAAAATACATTTCTTTCAAATATTCAGCAAAGAAACACTCAGCCATGATTGAAATAACATAGGAAATGAATACAGGTCATTTTTGACCCATGTTGTGCATTAGAAGGGTAGTGATACAAAAATGATTTTTATTCAAAAAGTAAGAAAGAAAAAATGAAAATGAGGATTTGTGATGATCAAAAACAAGTTAATTGAGGAATACCTGCAATACTGAATGATGAAATTAATTTCTTGCAAAGATATAGAAAATAAAAACTCAGTCAGGTCATTTTTGACCCATGTTGTGCATCAAAGGGTTAAAAGTCATTAAAATCTGCATTAATTAAGCATTGCTCAATTATTACCAAATAGTCTGTCACACATCCCATTTTAGGTTTCTTCTTTTTTGTATGTAATTCTATTTGACACATTTCACACATTTTTTTGGCTGTTTGTGATATTCATACTGTATTTGAAATATATTACAGTAGTATATTAATCTTGGCTGTTGATGTCCTGCTGCTCCATTATCTCTGGTTCTTCTTCAAATGCTTGGTTCTCATAAATGTGTTGTGTCTGCATATCCGGGTCACAGTACACACAGTCTGATGTGTGTTCAAGAGCTGCTGTAAAGAAAAATAACTATGAGTCATCAGTATACACCATATACAGATTAATTCAGCATGATATTGATAAAGGCAAAGGCTTATCAGGTTACTGCTGAATTTATGTTGATTGAAGTTATGTTTATATATTGTGTTTATTTTATTCATTATTCTGATAACCTTTACAAATCTATGTTTTAGGATTACTGCAGAATTTTATGTTTTTCTGGAATTATATTTTATTTTTTATTATTTTATTGGTTTTTACTATATTTGGTTACTGTTTGGGTTCATGCACAGTCCTTGGTTCCACGCATCAGTACTCAATAGAGTCTCCAGCTGAGTAGATAAGATGTCAATATTGGATTGGTAAAACTTTATGAGTCCATTGTTGAGATTAAAATTGTAAGATTGATGTTATTAATCAATATTTTGAATGATACCAATCCACAATCTGACTTCTGACTTGTGATGCATCCTGGAATCATAAGTTCATCCACTGGCCTTTTTGTTTTTCCTTCTCTTTTTTTCTCCTCTGTCATAAATGTAATTTGGGTTTCTTGCCACTGACGCCTCTGGCTTGCTTAGTCAGGAACACTTAATATTCAACAATATTTTTGATCTGACTGCACTGACACTATTTGATCTGAACTGAACTTGACAATGACATCACTGTTCTTTTTTGAAGGAACGCTATAGGAACACTCCTCATGAACCATTGTCTGAAGCACATGTGCTAAATGTCAATCTTGATTAGCTACTGCCGTCAGATGACGTCACAGGTGCGCCAGCTGGCAATATAAGAGGCGCCTAGAGAACACGTCATCAGCTTCTTTGTTTTCAGTAAGCCGTTTGTTTGTGTGTGCGTTTGCATAAGTCTGTGTGTATTTCAAAGAAAGAGAAAGGAAAGAAAATTAGTGAATGCAGGTTTAAAAAATGTGTGTGAGATATATCCATGTGAGAGATATATCACACCAAAGACACACATGATTTGTGTGATATGCCTAGGAACAGAGCATGCACGGGCAGCCCTCAAAGGGGCTGGCTGTGCTCACTGTGATAACTGCACAGTGAAGAAGCTTCATTCCCGACTGGCTCTATTTACGGGGTATGGGAGCCAGGTGTCTGCACCCCGTGATTCGGGACCCGCTGCTGCCGAGGCATTGCAGTGTTTATGATCATGAGGCTCGCAGATAGATCTGGCTGACAAGCTTGGAATGGGTCTTTCCCAATCCTCTGTTGCCAGTTCTGAGGCTCTCACAGCGAATCCAGAAGCCAGCTTGCCATATTCTTCCGGTTTGGCGGAGAGTGTGCTACTTGGCCTCTCTAGTTCTGCGGAATTAGATGTGACTGGAGTTGAGGCGGATGTATTATATGAGTCTCCTCATCGTCACCTGCATACACCTGCATGTGATAACCTGCGCCATCGCCAGATTAAGTATAGACGCGATCGAGGAGCTCCACCATAAGACCGACCTTGTGCCACCGGCTGCTTGCTTGCTGCTTTTCTCAACAGAGAGGCATTTATGACTTAACCTGTCAGAGCTAAAGGAGAAGTAGAGATCATTTCAGGGACTTTTTAGTTTGCTTTCATTCCTTTAATCATCCTCATTTGTGTTTGCTATATATGTTGGTCCCTCACATTCATTCTCTGCCCTGATCACCGTTATGCTAAGTGTGTTTTGCATTTGTCTGTCTGCCTGCCTGTTTGGATTTATTACTAAACTTTGTCATGTTGAACTTTATTAATCTGCCTTCACCTGTATCCCTGCAATCATGGCAGATGATTGAACTATCCCAAATGGACAATAGGGCTAAGTTTATCATCAATGCTCAGGAGAGCCCTGAATTACTTTCTTTTAGAAAGAATTTTTGTTTTTTGGCCAGCAACTGCCCTCTGGACGACGTGACCCTAAAGAGGTATGTTTTCTCCTGCTCTCGCATAGGCTTAAATAACATGAGATGAGAAGATGGGCAATACTACTTCTCGCATTCCACTTCTTCATTTCCTTCTGGAACTGTGTGTGTGGAAATTAAAGTGATATGCTTATGTAATGGCATTGACAAGAGCGAACAAGACTGTCTTGCATGTGGCTTTATTTGCACAATATGCTCAGTTTACATGTGCAGATGATGAATATGGGCTATTCCGCTTCTAGAGTCCCACTTCATCCACTGTTATGTCCCTGTGAATACGGAGATAGAAGTAACATGCTCTCTCTGTTGTTGGGGTCTGTGGTTGGGATCAGGAGGATGGGCAATGCCGCCTCTTGTGTCCCACCTCCTTTCCTACCACTTGTTAGGGATGAACACAGAATGATATACTTCTTCTGCATTCATATATGTAATTGGAAGTAGAAATGTTATGTTCTAGGGCATAGTTGGGGAAGATGGGCTATTCTGGTACTCATGTCCCACTTCCTCATGTCATCTTTCCTTTTATATCACAGAGATGAAAGTGTATACTTCCTTCATGGGAGCATATGTAGGGTTGCCAGATGCAGTTGAAAGAAGATGGGCTATTCTGCTTTATCCATCCTACTTCTTTAGCCATAGTCTCCTCAGTGGGGCCAATTGGAAGACGCATTTACTCTTTCATAGTGATGCAGTAGTGGATATTGGTGAGAAGTGTTAATTCTGCATCTTGTGTCCCACTTCTTTACATGCAGCTTCTCTTTAAAAAAAAAAAATGGAGAAATGTATGCTCCTTTAATATAGGAGGGTAGTTATACATAGCTGAAGGAAGATAGGCTATTCCGCTTCTTGCATCCCACTTCATCAGCCATTGTTTCCCCAGCATTGCAAATTCTGAAGTAGTAACAATATGCCCTTTATACTTGTGCACTGGCTGGCAATGCTGTAGAAACGATGGGCAGTTCTTTCTCACGTGTCACTTCTCCTTAACAAATACAAAAGATAAAAGTGTATGTTCCTTTCATATTCGCATAGGAAGGGTCACCAGACATAGAAGAAAGATGGCATATGAAAGAAGATGGGACATATGAAAGAAGATGGGCTATTCCGCTTCTCGTGTCCCACTTCATTAGCTGATACTATATCCCAGGCATTATGAATTTGTAAGTAGTCCTTTCCAAGCTATACATGGGTGAGCATCAGCAAGGAAAGATGGGCAGTTTTGCAAAATACAAAATAAATAAATACGAAGATAGAAGTATGCATAGGAGGTCAGACATAGCTGAAAGAGTATGGGCTATTCTGATTCTCGCGTCCCACTTCATCAGCCATTGTCTCCCCAGTGTTGTGAATTTATACAATTCTATATCTTTGATGGGCTATACTGCCTCACATCCCACTTCTCCACTGGCCGCAAATACAGAAGGTATACCGGTAGGCTGGGTAAGAAGTTGGTACCGCTTCGTATTTATTGAGTTGAAATTGATTTATTTCGGATTTTGCAGAATTGCTTCTATCACCACCTCATTGGTTGTCTCTCCAAGTTGAGCTCCCTTATTAGGGAAAGGTCAAGTTAACCCTTCACATGGTCAGAAGGGCCATATGTGCTCATTGGCAAAGAGAAAGAGGATGTGGAAGGTACGGAGGCACTCCAACATATATTTGCGAGATCTCTTGTAAGTTATTTGGTTGAGCGAGTACCACTCTCCTCTCCCGGTCTCACCGCAGGAAGCTGAATCTTTTCGCCAAGCTTCATTGACAAAGTTACCCTTCTGGGGCTGTCGCCTTGGGTTTACTAGTTGTGAACCATCAGTATTGGGGGTGGTAATATTGGAGGTGTCGACTTGAGTGCACCAGGGGCTCTTAGCTCTCTGGTCAGCAGGTGCGTTGTGTGGCAACGTCTCAGCTACTGCCAAGAGTTTGCTGAGAGACTTTTAGCACAGTGGGCAGGTGTTTTGGCAACACCATGACGCAGTTGTTTTCCTTCAGACAATATGAAGCCGATGACAAATTCTCTAGGCACTCATTACATAGCTAGCTAGTGCATCTGTGATGTCACCTGATCAAGATTGGCATTTAGCACACGTGCTTCAGACACTGGAGCGTTCCCATAGCGTCATCACCATGACACAGTGTCTCCTTCCCCTTCTCAGGGACCCATGGGTACCGTTGTGACCCAAGACGTTTTCTGCAGAGCTGCTTTATAGCCGAATTGAACTAATTTAGTTGATGATCTTTATAATGGAACAGATTCAACACTGAACTAACTTCAGCTGAACAATGAAAAAAAAAAAGCTGCTTTGAAACAATCTGTATTTTATAAAGTGCTTTAAAAATAAAGATGACTTGACATGACTTGACTTTTTAACCAGCAAGTCCTGAAAGGCTATTCACAACAATGTTAATTTTGAATTACCAGTCAGCAGGTAATAATTTAAAAGAGACCAAGGAAACAACATTATATATTGTAATTTATGTTATAAAATCTATAAATCATAAAAATGTATTTAATTGTATGAATTGACATAATCACTTTAATAATCACTCAAAATTATATTTATATTTAAATATACTTAATGGTTAGTTTTAAAATGGCCTCACTCTAGACATATGTTATGGAAAAAAGTCAATAGGAAACCAACAAAAATGTACTACAATGTAATAAAACTAAATATTTGCTATAAAAATAAGTATCATTTTAATGTGCATATGAAAAAAAAAAAAAAAAAAAAAAAACCTTTTGTTAACATTTAGGAGATTTTTCATTTCTAACACCTACACATATGGAAGAACACAATTTAAAGGACAGCAAATGTTTTTGTGGTAGCCTTAACTCACTTTCTGCTGTTTGAATGTTTGAGCCTAATGTGTTGTGTTGGTCTGCTGATGTGACTGTCATTACTGCAGCTAAATGGAATGAGTCGTTTGATGGTGATGATGAGGGCTGCTCATCACTCTCCTCATCAATCTAAACACATACAGCAACAAAGAATCTCATGTTAGTAATTAAAACATAATCTATGCCTGAATTAAGATGGCTCAGTATGTGTTGGCAAACTGACCTTGGATTTGAGGATATTAAATTTACACATGGGACAGGTGGGGTGTTCCAGGAGCCATGGCTCAATGCATTTCTTATGGTATAAATGTCTGTAAAAACAGAATGTACCTCACATTATCCATTTATTTCATATTTACAGAGCTATGTTAAAAGTCAGTTGAACACACTATACTGACACTACTATGAAGTTAGGAAACATCTGTAATGTTGAACTAAAATCATATATGGATTCATACTGCACCTGCAGGGTAGAACTGTGACCTGTTCATTACGTGTGAATGAGTCAGTGCACACCACACAGCTAATGTCCTCTGATTCAACCTCCTACAGACACAAAGGCATGATGCTTTTACTCACTGCAGTTTAAATGCTTTCTGAATTTATTTTACTGTACACAGTTATTTATTTTTTGACTTAGCAATGGTACAATACCGGGTCACCTGTCCGCAGAGTCCGCACTTGCAACTTTGCTATTGCTTTTTCAGTCACTTTTTTCATCTCCCTCTGCATAGAAATGAATGAACGAACAGAATTAGCATTAGAATAATCCCTTAAAATATTACATGTCTGGAATGTCTGGAATATATCTTATATTTTAGTATTTTATACTGAATATACTATTTGAGTAGATTTGACTCCTACAGTGAACTTAACCATCCTTTGAGTGGCTGAATACTTTACCTGTTGCATACGAAGTTGTCGGTTTATGTACATCCGTTTGATGAACAGGAAAACAAAGTAGAACATAATGATGGCTGTTATTCCAATGAAGGTGAAAGATAGTGCATATGCCCATGTAGCGCTGTACCACAGGCCATACTCCTTGGCTACAGTAATCTGCATATAGACATCTGAGCCATTCTTGGTCAGTTTAGTGATTTCTGTGCCTAGAATATTGCCAAGCGTGATGGCAACTATGTCATCAGCATCTGTAGAAAAAAAAAATACATTAGCCATGATTGATTAGTTATTAAGATCAACAGCATAGCATACAAAAATATTACTGGATTAGAGGGACTAGAGGGAATATAGTTATCCATCGCTTTGACAAATTTCCATCAGTTGGACTGCAGCAATGTCATGTTAATTATCTGCATGACTATAAAAAATGGCAAGCATGCAAAAAGTATCATAGATTAAAATATTTGAAATCAAGTATAGGCTGTTGTAAAACATCTTCCCTTTTTTTTAGTCCTTGTGACTAGGTGATATACATCTTCCACTATGTTTAACCACCTCAGACGGTCTTGAACTATGAAACTGAACCATGGTTACTGATGTAAACATGGTTCTATGAACAGAGGAAGACCACCAGATCTCTGGTCACTCAAACTGACAATAATGACTGCAGAGACAGCATGATGTAAACAGAAGCTTATATGGACTCCGATATGTCATTGGTCAAGGTCATGTGTGACTGAATCATTATGAGATTCTCGTATAATACGCAAGTTAATGACCCTTTTCACTATGTTTAACCATCTCTGGCAGTCTTCCACTATTCATAGAACCACTTGTTATCCAAATATCTTGCTGTCAAATAACTGTCAAGTTGAATGTAAAAAGTCTGGAAATCAGGTTTTGCACAACACATCAGAGAACACTGGGGTTTTACAGTTCAGGGAGGAACTGGAATTTATGAACTCATGAATGTCAGAAAGTCATAAATACTGACAGTCTCAGGTAAAATTCAACGCAACATAAAATTTTACAGTGCCATATGTGTTCTGAGCAAATAAACATTTAAGTCAGTGACAATTTCAAACACTTTCTTAACTTATGGTAAGACCTGAGCAACAGTTAGGTTGCATTTTGAAATATATCTACATACACAATCCTTTCAGTTAATTCATTTTTGACAAGTTGTGCATATCAAATATCAAGCATATCAAAATTATCAAGATCTGAGCTCCATCTATTCCACCCAACACACTGATACTAGTGAGCTTTAGAGAGTAGTCTACACAATAATTAGTTCCCTTACCTGTACATAATTTAGATGACTCTTCACAAAAAGACAACTTGTTTCTTAAAGTGTAAAACCTTTTAAATTAGCATCAAACTACTAAATGCACTTTTAAGGCGATAAAGAAAATTGTATATTGATGTAGGGTGAATTCAAGGTGATTGGGACACTTTGCCATTGAGATGACTTGGAAAGCGTGTCAAAAGTGAATTCACACTATCATTTTGTCATTATGACATTGGGGAAGATGTGGGAAGATGCCCCCCTTAAGAACAAAGCACATTTACTTTTAAACATAAATAAAAGTTTAGCATGTGCAGGGTGATGATGATGTGTTATTAAGGGAAATAAATAGACACATTTGGTAATTGAGCTGTCATAGCACAATATGTACAAATCCGATTCCAAAAAAGTTGGGTCACTGTACAAATTGTAAATAAAAAAGGAATGCAATAATTTACAAATCTCATAAACTTATTTTATTCACAATAGAATATAGATAACATATCAAATGTTGAAAGTGAGACATTTTGAAATGTCATGCCAAATATTGGCTCATTTTGGATTTCATGAGAATTACACATTCCAAAAAAGTTGGGACAGGTAGAGGCTGGAAAAGTTAAATGTACATATAAGGAACAGCTGGAGGACCAATTTGCAACTTATTAGACATTACTTATCAATTGGCAACATGATTGGGTATAAAAAGAGCCTCTCAGAGTGGCAGTGTCTCTCAGAAGTCAAGATGGGCAGAGGATCACCAATTCCCCCAATGCTGCAGCTAAAAATAGTGGAGCAATATCAGAAAGGAGTTTCTCAGAGAAAAATTGCAAAGAGTTTGAAGTTATCATCATCTACAGTGCATAATATCATCCAAAGATTCAGAGAATCTGGAACAATCTCTGTGCGTAAGGGTCAAGGCCGGAAAACCATACTGGATGCCCGTGATCTTCGGGCCCTTAGACGACACTGCATCACATACAGGAATGCTACTGTAATGGAAATCACAACATGGGCTCAGGAATACTTCCAGAAAACATTGTTGGTGAACACAATCCACCGTGCCATTCGCTGTTGCTGGCAAAATCTCTATAGGTCAAAAAAGAAGCCATATCTAAACATGATCCAGAAGCGCAGGCGTTTTCTCTGGGCCAAGGCTCATTTAAAATGGACTGTGGCAAAGTAGAAAAATGTTCCGTGGTCAGACGAATCAAAATTTGAAGTTCTTTTTGGAAAATTGGGACGCCATGTCATCCGGACTAAAAAGGACAAGGACAACCCAAGTTGTTATCAGCGTTAAAACATTTAGCGCATCATAAAGAGGAAGATGCGAAAAAGAAGACCTAAGACCTAAGTTGAGCAACTAGAAGCCTGTATTAGACAAGAATGGGACAACATTCCTATTCCTAAACTTGAGCAACTTGTCTCCTCAGTCCCCAGACATTTGCAGACTGTAATAAAAAGAAGAGGGGATGCCACACAGTGGTAAACATGGCCTTGTCCCAACTTTTTTGAGATGTGTTGATGCCATGAAATTTAAAATCAACTTATCACCGTTCACCGTCTGCTCCGCCTAGGATGAACTCACCAGCCCTGCTCCAACTCCAGTGCTGCCAGAGTCCAGTCAACCACCACCGGATGGAGATGTTTCACGAGCCCACCGCAGACATGGAGGAGGTATGCCTGCCGCAATGGATGAGCCAGGACCGAGGACAAGGTCGAATGGTAACATCGCCCTGGAGCCTGCTTCATCGCAAGAGTCTGATCAGGAGCGCAAGCCGGTAACATCATTCGTCGATGAAGGAGTGCTCGTGGAGCTCGAGGGCTGGGAGAAAAGCCCCTCCCACAACTCCACCACGGTGAATGAGATTTGTTTGTTCTCTGGCAACTAAAGGACATCTTTGATGAGGACCTTATTGATTATTGTGGAGATGTTTTTCCTAGTCCCCCAGTATCTCCAGCGTCTTCTGATTCTCCAGTGTCCCTAGTATGTCCAGAACTCCCTCCCAGCCTCCCTCTCCCACCTCTTCAGTCAGCCAGTTCCTCAGCCCCATCACCGCTGATGTCCTTTAGCCCCTCTACATCTCCTACATGCCATGTAGAGCTGCCTAGTGTCTCCAGGCCATCTTCACGGCCCGTAGACACGTCGGATCCGCCTTGGCTCCTCCCTCCTTCAGCTCCATCGGAAGTCATACGGCCTCTCCGGGCCCCCTTGTCTCTCTGGCTCTGCCTTGGTCAGCCGTCGACCTGCCTACGCCTTCGGCTCCATATGGTTCCGCCTTCCCCCGGCTCCACCTTCGTCCTCTGTCCCACCGGCCCAGCCTCTGCCCTCTGTACTTCCACTTCCACCATGGCTCCTCCTCGGTCTCCTGGACCATCGGCTCACGTGGGCTCATTGGCTCCATCTGGGTCTCCATCTTTGGCTGCATCTTTGTTGGTCATCCCCAGGGTGTTGTCTTCCACCAAGTCGACACAACCAAGGCTCCTCCCACCTTCCACACCTCCATGGACAGTTTCATGTTCCCCAGACTCTGTTTTATTTTCTTTTGCTCCACGTCCTCCTCCAGAACTTCCCTCCTCAGTTGGACTATATACTGCGCGAGGTCGCGCCCTCCAGGCAGGGGGCGAACTATCACATGTCTGCTGTGTTATGTTTCTCAGTTTGACCTAGTTTCTGTCTGTCAGTCTGTTAATTATGCATTAGTTGGTCAGTATATTTATATCCTCAGTTCTGGCTTAGTCTTTGTCCGTTCTCGTTAATGTATGTGTCTAAGTTATGGTGTTTGTAAAGAGTTTCCTGAATTTAGTTATTAAAAGATCCTGTTTCCTATTCATCCTCGTCTTCGTGAGCTTCTACTAACACGTTACGTGATGTGTAGTTTTTTTTTTTTTTTTTTTTTACAAAGTGACATCACCAACTACTGGCCTGGCAGCAGAATACAGCTTTTTCAGCTGTTTTCACAGATCCATATGGGGATCATTTTGACAACGTTGTCATCTGTACATGAAAAGCGCAAAGGAAAAACTTTTTGGTTTTTAGTAGCCTACATTGTTGCCATGTAAACGTGCCTTTAGATATTCCAGACATGGGATAGAGACTTTGAGTGTGACCTGGACGCACCAATATGGTAAGAAATTTTGCTAATAATATGATCATGCCAGAAGAGTAGCGTGAGAACTATACTATCTCTAGTCTCTCTGTATCATCTCAGTAAGCTTTTGTTAAGTTTTACACATGCGCAGTAAGATGATTTAAGCATTTTCAGACGTTTCAGTGTGGACAGGAAACTTTTTTTGACAGAAAATGCTAGTGTGGACAGAGAGCGTTTTGAAACACAATTTTCATGTATCAAGGTTAATGCAGATGAAGCCAGAGAAAACCCACAAAGACACGGGGAGAACATGCAACTCGACAAAACATTAATGTGTCCACAAATCCCTGATAGCCACCAAAGTCAATACAATAATTTAATGTCACAGATGGTGGTGTTAGGTGCTCAAAAATGTTCATGAAAATATATATAGTAGTCAGCATTTGAAGTGGATCAAAACCTTTCATCAAAGTTGTCCTAAAACCTTCTTCTTAAGACAACTTAGTTCTTAGGACAACTTTGATTAACTTTTTTGATCCATTTCAAATGTTGACTACTGTATATATAAATTGTTTTAACCAGCAAAATTAAAAAGATAAGAGACATTTATTTATAAAGATAAGGCAAGCAGTTAAAAGCAATGAAGTTTCAAGTTCATTGACAGTGAAACCTAGAAGTGCTATTCGCAGCTTAATAGTCACATGCAAGGTGCTTGACCATGCTTTGACACCTTGGCAGTCGGAACAGGTTGTTCCTCTCAAGGTTTGTCCCTTCACTATACCTAAACATCTTGTGGAGTTGTTTCTTTGTCACAATTACTTTAGCCTTGCTCACTATGTATTTTCTGTAAAGCTGCTTTGAAACAAATTTACTTGTCTTGCGACAGAGACAAGTAGAGAAACTGTCATACCTGAATGGGGGATAAAGTTAGTGTAATTTCCTGTTCCATCTATATTGTAAATAACCACAGCAGAGGCTCCATCTCGCTGGGCAGCCTTTATCTTCCGTGAATAGGTACAGTTTCCATTTTTTATCAGGGCAATCCATGGCTGGTGACTTGCGGTGAAAGTAGTGTTCCTTGAGCATGCCAGGTGATCCATATTTGGAAGCACTATTAGTCCAGAAGCTGATTCCAAGGGTGAGTTTGCTCCAAACATACCACACTCACATTCACTGCTTATAGTTTCATTAGATTCTCTGTCAAAGTATCTAACGTCCACATTGGCAGTCCAGTAAATCAAGGAAGCACTTTGTTGGAAACAGTACTGGAAAATCAATACTGTCAACCAGATACATGAATGGCCATGTCCATGCATTGCTCTAAGCATCGCTTTCATTGCATCAGGTAAACACTCCTGTGTCTTGGCATTACTCTGTGGACATCAATAGTAATCAGATGCTTCTAGGTGGTAATATAAGATGGTTTTTACGTCAGGTGAGGTGTTCTTATCACAGTGGACCTTGGACATTGGTTAAGATAATATTCATTTAAAAGGGTTGGGCTTAAGTATTTTCTTTTCAGGAATCTGCTGCCACTTTAAGTCCTCTGTGGAACTCAGGGTCAGTTTTACCCTTTTGAATTTTTAACGCTAATTTACATCAGCTTAACTTAGTGTTTGGCATGAATTTCATTTTATCCAGGTGATCTTAATGTGGCAATGTAATAATATTTTTAATTTTTCCTCATTTTGGAAGCAAACATCGGGAAAAATTGTCCCTAACACCTTCTATCAATAAAAGCAAAAGCTACAATAATATGTTTTGTGAAAATGCATTAAAACAGCCCTGTCTTTCCGTTACATGTACCTTGGACTCTTATGTTGTTCTGTTCCTGTTTCCTGTTCATGGTGCCATCTATTTTTTTTTTTTTTTTTTTTTTTTAAGTTTTCCCCATTAAATAGTCTTGATCGTTCCCAGGTGTGTCTTGTGCCTTTGTTCCTAGTCATTCATTGTATGTTCTTGGTTGCAGTTCCTCGTTTCTCAGTTCTCTGTGCTCTCTATTGACACCAGCTCCTCTGTTTACTGTAGTTTTGGAGCTAGATTAAAGAGTGACAGTGTTTACAAAGCTGAACTTTTTTTGTGACCCCGACTCGCCATTATGAATATCATTTTGTCATCATTTACTCCCAATCCTCATCTATTCCCAGAACAAGAACAAACATTGTTAAAAAGCAGCCGTAACATTATCCATTCCTCAAACTAAAGAAGTGTGAGTTCCACCTACCATCAATTCAGCTTTTTAGATATAACATCAGGCCTGAGGGTGTACAAATTAAAGAGCTGCAATGTTTTGATGCCTCTTCCTCAGGCACAGGAGTCCTCCTCTCTCAGCACCATTGGAGCCCACCTAAGTTAAACCCATGTGCATTCTTCAATTCTTCAATTCTCCCTGGTGGATCAAAAATATGACATCAGCAAGCAGGAGCTTCTTGCGATCAAGCTGGCGCTAGCGGAGTGGCATCACTGGTTGGAAGGTTCCACTTTCGGTTTGTCCAAGGCTGTCATGACTGCGCCATCTCCAAGTCTCCTCGCCACCTTCTAGCAAGCAAACTTCTTTTGCTGTTGTTCCTCATAAACCCTGGTCACCCCTGGTCTGATGTAATATGTGTTTCAGAACACAGCTTGGCATTGGTCATTTACAAGCAAGCACCTCATGATTGGAAAGTGCACCAGGATCACTTCTAGCAAACGCAACACTTTTTTACAACTTTTTGCAGCATGCCAGAGCTTCTGCGTCTTGGCTATGCGTCAGTTTTCATTTATACTTCTGCGTTGTTGTCCTCATCGATGTGCAACATGCAGACCGCTGGTAGGGAGTGTCCGTGGTCATGTTGTGTATCAAGGCAAAAGCCAAAGAAGAAGCAGCTTGTCATGTACATTGTCAGAAAACTTCAGCAGTGATGGCGGCAAATAGACAACTTTTGTTGCAGTTTGACAGCGTGTGTCCCCTGAAACAGAAAGTTTTTTCATTCCTATGGAAGTTGAAAATGCTCACTCTTCTTCGCTTGCTCCACGCCAGTTTTTTTGAACTGAGAGAGGAGTTCTAGCAGATCAATCACAGCGCTTGTGGTCCACACAGAACTGATGCGTTGTTACATTTTTGCTGAGGTGAACATCAGGCTACGCCGTAGATTACACGTGCTACACATAGACATATAATAAACACTAGACACCCTATTGGCCGCTTTGGACTGTTGCTGCGATACATCAATGAGTCCACCATATTGTGCAGAGCAAGACTGCGCTGTTAACAAATGCAAGTAAAGGACGAGCTGCGGTTTTTCTGGATAAAAACAAAAATAACGTTTACATTTATCAATCAGTTTCAGTGGTTTATAATGTACGTGGTGTACAAACCGTTGTAGTTACTTAAAATCTCTATAGTTAGACAAATAAAATATTTATTTTAATAAGAAATAGTCAAAGCTCAGGCTTGTCATGTATTTGGTTGCTTTATTCTTGCATAAGAATTGTGAAAACGCCCATACTGAGAGATAATTTAATTTTCACATTAAATGAAATAAAGTTTTCTTATTGTGAAAAAGGGATTTTCTGTCTTTAACGCAATTTTAACTTTTCTTGAGCTTAGAATTGACCACCATTGATAAAATGAAACAAATCATCAAATACAAATCACACAGGCTGCTTTCTGTATTTTTATAGCACTAAAATGATACTGATATTTACAGATAGATACTCCAAAAACATACAACAACAAGGATAACTGATGGATGCTTTATGGTAATACATATGGTGCAACTACAGTGCAATGCAAATAGTAAATATAAGAAAGTGAGGATGGTAAATAGTTTGTTATACACTATAAGAAAAAGTTTATATTGCATATAATATAATAATATAGTCAATAATAAAGTATATAATATGTAGTATCATTTACAGAATATAGACAATAATATAACATCATAACTAGATTGATAATCTCAAATGGTATAATAATAGTATTGGTATAATAATAATCGCAAATACAATGTAATATCAATTGCAGAATAATATAGACAATAATAAAAAATAGTAAATAGTGACTAGTACAATAATATAGTATTGATATAATAATAATAACAATAAAAAGCTATATATTTTCCATCAGTCTCTTGGAAATGGTGAGAACAGTGCACTGACAGGCTCTCCTCAGCTTTCCTTGAGGCTTGTGTAGCCCTGGTTGCAACGGGCTGCAAAGGAAATAAAAATATAGGCCTAAACAAATCACCATTTAATGGCAAACTTTTAAATAATGTAGATGAGTCTGGAAACTTCCCTTCTAGCTACTTCCCACTGTCACCTCAACTCGTTGTCTTTGTGAAACATTAAATGTGTGAAAAGCTAGCCAACTAACTAACATTACAATAAGATTAACAAAATATCAGTCACCTAGCCAAAACGAGTACTTGTCATAAAAGTCGGTTTTAATTGAAACTTTAGGAAATTTAGTTTATAAAATAACATATAAGCTAAAACTATATTAGAAATCATGTAAACTCATGTCTCAACTTTCAGCTAACTATAGCGACATCGCTATCTATTTTAGACTGACTGACTCCGGTGGCAAACCACTATCAATATAATTATATAATGACCAAATACAACCAGAAAGAAATGTTCAGTCTTACCTGTGAAAGGTCATTCCCCGAGACCGGTTTTCAATTGTGCTGTGATTTGAACAGCCCCAAGCAGCACATGAAGCAGGCATTTTTCTCAATTCCAGTTATGAGCGTTATGGGAACGTTGCCCCGCACAATATGGCAGCGCCGTTGACGTATGGTCCAGCGACCAATAGGGTGTCTAGTGTTTATTATAATGTCTATGGTGCTACACACAGCCTACGCCGTAGCTATGTAGTACACTTGACGCAGAAGTATAAATCAGCCTTTACAATTAGGTAATGTTGCAGTATAACATTTTAAAAATGTTCTAGAAACCTCACATGAAATTAAAAGGAAGGGCAGTTGACACATGAACATGAATGATGGGTAAATGTTTAGAAAATATTACAAATTATTTCTTGGATGCTTTTCAAACACCAAATTTTAAAGAGGGGGAATGTTAAGATGATTCTAGTGGGCGTGGTCAGAGAGGGCCCAAGACACGTATCATTTTACTCCAAAAGACATTGATTCATTAACTGGGATCCTATAGACTGCTGTCGTGTTCACTTTGTGTGTTTTTTGAAGCGTCGACTTTGGCAGGTCTCATAGGCTTACATTATATGAAATCACAGATATGGATTATTTTTCTAAAAATCTGTGTTAATCTGAAGAAAGAAAGTCATATAAATCTCAGATGGCATGAGGGTGAGTAAATGAGATTTACAAATTCACACAAATAATCAGATAGAGCAAATAGTATGCATATTTGGCGTGCTGTCCGAGGAGAGGGCTCCGAGCTCGGTATTTGGCCCGTACCCAGAGTACTCCCCCCGTATTTCTGGTTAGGAATGTAACCAGGCGAGTGTGAGGAGACGGGGTGGTGGAGGGATGCTGAAAACTGTCGAGAAACATAGGTGAGTTGACTGCGTATATAGGTCTCCACTCATGCTGATTGGGTAGACATGTTGATTGCTGACTGCTGGTTGGAATGATGTGATGATTAGTTAGATCATTTGAATGTGTTCCTCTCGAACTTTGTTAATAAAACACTATTTATTTTAGGGTGGAATATACATTAGGGTGGATTATCCCTAATGTTATTATCCACTTATACTTTATAAATGACTCCTTTTACACATCCACCCTGCACGTTTGAGAGTTTATCAGCATGATGGGGTGCCTGGTTTGTTACTTGAAATGTATGTGTTGGAGTCATAGGCATAACTTTTTGCCAGTTGCCGCTGTTATCAGTGGCGAAACAGTGTTCTCTTCATTCCAGTGAAATCACAAAACAAAATGTACATAAACGTGTCCCTGCTCTTGATATACATTCGCTGATAAACATCGAGGGTGGATTAGAACTCAGAACCTCTGGCACGCTTGACAAAAATTCCATTTTTGGACCATTAGTCCATTAGGACAACCTAATACACAATGCGGATCCACGTATTTATTGACTAATAGGAATATCCTCAGGACTAACAATATATCGTATTATAGTAGATGTAAGGATGAAACTATCACATGAGGTCTATGTCAGTACATTTTGTGCATTTATTATTGAAATAATACAATTGAAATACCAGAACTTGCTCAAACATAATTAAAGGGTTAGTTCACCCAAACATGAAAATAATGTCATTTATTACTCACCCTAAATGCCGTTCCACGCATTTCCTCTGTCAAGATCCATTAATGTACTAAAAACATATTTAAATAAGTTCATGTGAGTACAGTGGTTCGATATTAATATTATAAAGAGACGCGAATATTTTTGTTGCACCAAAAATCAAAATAACGACTTATTTAGTGATGGCCGATTTGAAAACACTGCTTCATGAAGCTTCGGAGCTTTATGAATCAGCATGTCGAATCATGATTCGGATCGCGTGTCAAACTGCCAAACTGCTGAAATCACATGACTTTGGCACTCTGAACCGCTGATTCGACACGCTGATTCATAACGCTTCGAAGCTTCATGAAAATCGGCCATCACTATATAAGTCATTATTATTTTATTTTTTTTGGCCCACCAAAAATATTTTCGTCGCATTATAATATTAATATTGAACCACTGTACTCGCATGAACTGATTTAAATATGTTTTTAGTACATTAATGGATCTTGTCATTGCTGGCTATGCAGGCCTCAATGAGCCATCAGATTTAATCAAAAATATCTTAATTTGCATTCCGAAGATTAACGAAGGTCTTATGGGTGTGGAACGGCGGCGGAGGTTGAGTAATAAATGACATTATTCTCATTTTTGGGTGAACTAACCCTTTAAGTTCACAAGTACATTGTGTGTATAAGGAAGATGAACTGCAATACTCATTGCCAGTTTTTTGTGTATTCAACATTAATCAGGTGTTATGGATGTCTTTTTACTCAAGCTATACAAAACTTTCTCCTCCTTGCATACGTTTATTTCCCCACATAATACAACAACTCCCTCTAGTGGGGATTTGCCAATCAACAATGTACTGCACTTGACTGAACACAATAATAACAACTCCAGCCCTGACTACAAGGTCAAAAAAAAAAAAAAATGTATGATTTAGGATTTACACTCTGTGCATACATCACCAATAAATGCCTCTTTATTATATGGTTAAGAAAATGAAATATATGCAAGCATTAAAGTCTGTCTCTAAGAAGGACAAAGTGCTGTTGAAAAGTTAGTGACACTATCATGATCAATGAAGCTTCCAGCTCCTTTGAGTGTTCTATGTCATGCATTTCAATTGAGTGTCAAATTGATTGCTGTATGGTTCATAATTTTGAAAGAAATAGTAAGAGGCAAAAGTGAGGAAAATTCCATCATTTTTATTAGCAGACACTTCAACATCAGAGAGTACGTAACAACCTGCAGACTTCAGTAAATGTCAGAATCACATAGTAAAAAAAAAAAATACAATTTGCATGAAAACATGATATTTATTAAGCTGCCATTTTAATTTTCAGTTTGTTTTTGTTGTTGTTTTGCAGGATAGAGTGAAATACATCAGCTCTGTAAAATCTCTGCTTGAAGGTTGTGATGTTTCTTTATAATACATCAAAATCTAGGGCAAATGGATAAACAGCAAGAAAAAAACATACATGAGGTTAAAAAGTCAATTTCCCCCAGCCATGTATAATAACTTGGAAAACATGTGAAGAAGAGTGAAGAGCATGTGGAAACAATTTAAGAAAACACTCAAAACCCTAGAGTCAGGTAAGATTTTTCTAGACCAAATAAGTTATCAATAACAATAAATGGCATTTAAAAATATTTTAGTGTGGCATTCTCGCAGAAACAATCACTGCAAATCTCAGTAGGTGCTCAGTATTTAGCTTCAGTTTGTGCTAAAAATTTGTACTGATACTTATAAAACCATTGATAAAAATATTTCTTTGTTAACAATGTGCCTTGGAGGTTGGACAATGACACAATACTAGGGGTGATGAGGAGTTACAACAACAGTGTTGATGGGAGGCAATAGTGCTACTCAGACTTTGCTTCCTTTGTTTCTTTGTGAGTTTTTCCGACCTGAGGATAGGTTGAGAAAAATAAATGAAGAATAATGAGAATAATGAATTATGCATATCACAGGATATCCATAAAATATCCTAGAGTAACAGCATTCCATTTCATTACACAAAATTTAAGTAAAATGGGCTCATTTAAAAAAATGCTGTGACTATACAGTGTTTGTGCTGAATATGTGATATGTGGCAGTGCCATTATAACACACCGCATTGACCTTTGCATCTCCATTTTCTGAGTGGTTCTCCTCATTGGCTGCAGACTCTGAGGACTCCTTGGCCTTCATCTTGGTCTTTTTGTCCTCTTTTTTGACATTGACTGCTTTGTCTTTCTACAGAGGAAGTGAATGGTTGGCAGCACATTGTGTTAACCGAATCCATAAAAAAAGATTTTTTTTTTCCACAGAACATTTGCAAGTGTATAAACTCACCCACATTAACAGTACTTTGAATGCTGTAACACTGAAACATTGTTCTAATGTTACAGTTTATTGTTGGTTTGTTAGGTATCTTACTATTTACCTTAGCTGTCCTTTTTGATTTGGGTTCAGCCTTTGCAGGAGCTGGTCTCTATGAATGAAAAATACAGCTGAGAAGTGCTCATGTATAAAATATTTAAAAAAAGACACGTTCACCATATTTGAGGCATTGTTCAACTGAAATAATAAAACATACTTTAAAACATGATGGGAATCATAAATAAAATGTATAACTGTCACAAAATGTAAAAGGAAAGGAAAAAAAGTTTAATTTGTTAAAAATGTACTATGAAACCAAATTCCATTATTAAGTGAGTACAAAAACAACCTTTAACCAGTCTTATTTAGTATGCATATACATATCAAAAAAAAAGTCTGATAATGGCAACATACGTACTGTCGATAACCGTGCAGATCTCCTCTGAGGCTGAAAAGAGTAAAAAGATAAGTAAAATATGCACACAAGGCAAAACTATTAATAAAAGGAAAATAATTCAATAAACAATCATATAAACCAAATATTTCACCTCATCCTTTGCATCCCCATCTGCTCTCTGTGGATGGAAAAAACACATGAGCTCAACAAAACCTTTATTTAGAATTAAATGGATATAATACCAATAATAATAATAATAATAATAATAATAAAACTTACATTACTTTTATTATTATTATTTTACATTTGCACACATTCAAAAGACCAATAATAAGCATATCCAGTGGCCTATATAAGTAAACTCAGTTGAGTTTAGTTCAGCTCAACCATCCCTTATTAATAGCACAACCAACCCCTATATGTGAGCTGTGAGAGGAGGAGCTGACGACAGCGCCATCTTTCGATACTTGAGCGCCATTACAGCCATCTGCTCACAAGAACAAAGACTATAAAATAATCACACTGTGTTATTGTCCATATCAATGTGTTCTCAGTCTTTAGTATTGCACAAGTCATTTTTAGTTCAAGTAGATGTTTCGTGATGGGTTTTGTTAAGAGTTTATTCTTGCACAGCATGGCTGACACCACAGGAAACCAGCAAAACAAACTTGAGCACGAAATCGCACATACTGTGCAAAATGAAGATATCTGCGGCGCGGATTTCAGTGTTAAATATTTTAAAAGTACCCAGATATATATTTAGCAAAACAAAGAATAAATAAACAATATGAATATGGCTATATCAATACCGAACAACGCCTCCCTGATGTAGATGTGTGTGTGTGTGTGTGTGTGTGTGTGTGTGTGCGCGCGCGCGCGCGCGAGCCAAAGGATACGTACCTTTCTTTTAGGCATGTTGGATTCCTAAATAGATTCCGTAAAACACAAGGAAAACAGATGCTTTAGAGGAGACCTAGCATATACGTGCTCAGCTCAGTTATGTTACACTAAATACAATAGTAAACACAGCGGAACATTACAGCAAATGACTGAATGGGACAAGGGGGGAGCTTAGGCGTGATTGATGTGTAGTTACACCAATCAGCGCTAAGAACCAAACGTGACAAAGATCCGAGCCGGTATCTCTGACAAATGTCGACAGTACCATAAGAAAGGTCGACTGAGGATATTAATTCCTATAAGAGTTAAGGGTGCCTTTTCATTTGTTTACTTTATAACGAGGAAAAACAATAGGCAACCCTTTTCACTTTTGATATTTCGTAGCAGCTTTGCCATTTAGGTATAGTTCAAAATGGCGCCCTGGAATTGTGTCGGGTTAGGGTTTGTTTCTCAAGCCTGCAGATGACAGATTTGCTGTAGGCTGAGCCAAAAAAAAAAAAAAAACTTGCGTTCTAATCGTCCGCGATTGGACAGTTTAGTTAACAGGGCGTTATAGTTTGTTCAGTCGCACGGGTACAAAATAGAACGAATGTTAAAACTGCGAAGCAAGCAACATAGAACTTTTATTCGGTGGAAACTACAACAGTTCATACGTGTCACCTATACAGATTTTGCAGCAAGTACATGCAATCAGAAGAATGTGCGTTTTCCACTAAACACCGATATAATAGAACTCTGCGAATAAATGTGTTCACATATATAGCATAAGCAGACGCTCTGAAATTGCTGAAACAGGCAGCAAGGCGATCATGACTGCTATAATATAACATTCTCATATTTATTGCCACAAGTCGTTTTGAGAAAGTTGAACCTTTCACACCAGTTCTGTTTTCATTTGTATTCCATGGAAAACACATTTTCTAGTTCTTAGATCGACTATTACTGATAAAGGAGAAAGAGTTTTGCAAGCCATGTTTTGCTATAGAGGCGGAGAACGAGGAGGAGTAAAAGAAAGAGAGAAAGGCAATAATGTGCACAGACTCTTGACCGGAATGAACAGTTTCTCACCGAGACAGACGGAGTGAATGTGGATTTTAAAATCGCTGTTCCATAACCTCTCCCCCAGCGATTGTTTTTTTGCATCCCTGTTAGATTTAAGGAATTTGTCATTATGGTGATTAAAGTTTACATCGCATCATCCTCCGGATCAACATCGGTAAGAACTTATGACACCGTAATAGTTTTGAGAACATGCGATTGTCAGACATTACAAAATTTTTACCACAACAGATAAGCCAGAATACAACAATTATTACCACAGTTAAGTCATAATAAATGAATGTAGGATCAAACAGTGTAAGAAGAGTCCACAATCTTTGTCTTTTTTTTTTTTCTTTTTTATGATGTCGTTGCTGACGCATATCAAATTACCATATAGTTTTACTGTAGTAACAATAACGATTGACACGAATACTAAATTTGAGCGGAAATTATGGTTATCACGGAAATTATTGTATTATTTATGAAGTATTATAGTCAGACTGAAAACATTTGTTGACTACAAAATCAATATAGCTATATTGAACTACTAAACTCATTTTATTGACTACTGAAACATCAACACTATACTGTTAGAGACTAGTCTTTTGTTCTCAAGAAAATTTAACAGAGGAAAAACACACCACAAAGTCTAAATATAGTGTTGAAGTTGACATTTAACCACTTCCTAGTGTGCTGGTAATAATCACTTCACTTCTACCTCAAAAAAATAAGATGCATATAACTAAAGAGACTGCATAAGAACGCACTCAGAATGGTCCCTACCAGTTTCATTGAGTATGTTTTATTTGCATCTTAACTGTCGAAAAGTTGACAGTTTTCACACATCACACTGTGTGAAATGACAACGCTAGAGGGAGCTATTCCTCCAGCAGGTGATTTTGCTGTAGCACTTCCTAATTTGGTGAGTTAGCGAAAACTTGTGCTCTAGATGCTCTAAGTTATGTAACATCGGAATGACACATCTCATGGTCTTGACTAGTCCATGCTCCAGCTACCAGTGGCATCTCTCTCTCTCTCTGTGTTTCTGAAATGAGGCAAATGCCTCACTCTTTCTGTTTGTTTGTTGTTTTTTAGTCCATTGCAAATTAATATTCCAATTTCTTTTGATGTTGACATTATCAGTAAGAAACCTACTATATTTCTTGTGTTTATATTACCATACTATTTATTAAAACCAAGGATAAATCTCATCAAATTTGTTTAATCGGTTTTTACATTTCTTCAAAAATAACAACTACAATAATACAGTAACACTGGTATACCACAATGTCATAATGCATCTTTAAAATCACCAAGGGAAGCAGAGTGCCTTACTCTTAGATCATCATTTCAAGTAATTTTAAATGTTTCAAATTTATTTTAATTAAGACATGGAAGACAGCGATGATACTGTGTTTGAATCCTCTCATAGGTAGAGATTCCAAGACCTGATATGGATGGGTCAGATAAGGGGAACATCCAAAATGTGTACTGTTGGTGTGTTTCCAGGAACAGGGTTGGGAAACAATGGTTGACATTCAGGCTGATTTGTGGAGCGTAATAAGTGTAATAAGCAAATCATATTGCAATGGAAACTATCACGTGACTTAATGACTGTTGCTATACCTGGATAATCCACAACTGTATTTTGTGATAGTTGTGTGATAGTTCATTGTTTGTCCTGAGTTGTCCACTGTTCTTTCTCATTACACACAGTGATCACATTTTTATCACACACACACTCACAATTGGATGTAGATGAATGCAAACTTGCAAGGATGGGGTTTAAGTGCACTAAATAATTGGAGAAGTCCTGCATATGTCTCCAGAGAGAAGTCTGCTGTTTTCATTGTAAGATCCAGTTATGACATTTTTATTATTAATTATGAAAAAAAAGAAAATGAAACACTGAGTGATTCTGTCAGGGTTATGCTAGTTCTGTTTAGTTTAATTTTGATTTTGTTTTCTCTGTTCTCATTTTGCCTGTGTTCCCAGTGATTGTTAGTTTCCATAGTTTCTCATTAGTTCCACACCTGTTCTTAGTTCTGTTAATTACTCCAGGTGAAAAAAAATTGCATTTTTATAATGTACTTAAAGTGCTCATATTCGCACACTAATTTTGTACTTAATATACTAAAAATTTGGTAACACTTTACAATAAGGTTCATTAGTTAACATTAGTTAACTACATTAGTTAACATGAACTAATAATGAACTGCACTTCTACAGCTTTTATTAATCTTTGTTAATGTTAATTTCAACATTTACTAATACATTATTAAAATCTTGTTGACATTAGTTAATGCACTGAACTAACATGGACAAACAATGAACAACTGTATTTTCATTAACTAACGTTAACGAAGATTAGCAAATACAGTAACAAATGTATTGCTCATGGTTAGTTCATGTTAGTTAATGCATTAACTGATGTTTAACTAATGAACCTTATTGTAACGTGTTACCAAAAATTCTTCTTTAGTACTTCTTAAGATAATCTTAAGAACATCTAAGTGTACTCAACTGTGCTATTTTGAGACACCATGAAATATAAACAAAAATGTGCTATAAACATACTATCTCTGTATTTAAAAAAAAAAAGTAGTTACCACTTGTAGTACTATAAGTGGTAACTAAATACATTATTTCCCTTTCGATACTTCACTCGTACTGCGTATGGGGAAAGGTCTCCTTTTTCCCCGTTACTGAAGCCTTTTTCAATAACGCACTGTAACTGCATCGTCATTGGTTCACTCATAGACAAGTTGTTGAACCAATGACGGCGCGGCATAGCTGCGCGACCTATGGCGACAGAGCGCACGAATATTCCCGCCGAAATGGGCGGGGTTTAGGGCTATATAAGCGGGCGTTTCGCCATAGGATTTCAGTTCTCTCTCCTTCAGCGACGACTTCACATCGCTCCTCGCTGATCTCCGGCTGAAGCCTTCGCCGCCTGGAAGAAGCTCGCCTGGAAAGAAGCTCGCCTGGAAAGAAGCTCTCGCCGCCGTCGAAGAGGCTCCCGCAGCGGACTGCTGAGCTCCCCGAGGAAGAAGTGCCCCATCCTGTTCTCCCGCCCTGAGCTGCGTCCCTCGGCAGATGCGAGCGACCTCATCTCTTTTGGCGGTTCTGAGGACGAGCCGCTTGATGACGTCATGTCTCTCGCGGCCTCTGAATCCGAAGGTTGGGCCGGTGATTCTGACCCCGCCCGCCTTCCCTCGCTGGAGCCCATTGACTGCAAGCCGGGTATCGATGCCGAGCTCTTCCGCATCCTTTCGAAAGCAGTAGAGGTTTTGGACCTCGAATGGGCTCCGCCAGAGGAGCCATCACGGAGCAGGCTCGATGAGTGGTTCCTGCCGGGTTCCCGCCAGGCCCCTTGTCAACGCGCCGCACCGTTTTTCCCAGAGGTTCACAACGAGCTGACGAAGTCATGGCGCGCCCCGTATTCTGCCCGCCTATGTACTACGCATTATTCAGCTCTCACCTCTGTGGATGGCTCTGAAGAGAAGGGTTACGAGCATCTACCGCCCCTGGACGAAGCGGTGGCGGCTCACCTCTGTCCCCCCATGGCTGTGGGTTGGAAAACTAAGAGGGCCCTTCCATCCAAGCCCTGCAGGACCACTTCTGCCCTGGCTGGCAGAGCATATACGTCCGCGGGCCAGGCTGCCTCAGCGCTGCACGCCATGGCTATTCTCCAGGTGTTTCAAGCGAAGCTCCTCCGTTCTCTGGATGAGTCCGGCGTCGATGCACCTGCCTTCCGTGACCTCCGCAGCGCCACTGACTTAGCCCTGCGTGCCACAAAGGCCACAGCTCAGGCCATTGGACGATCCATGGCCAGCCTGGTCGTGCTTGAGCGCCATTTGTGGCTCAACCTGACCGAGATTAAGGAGATGGACAAGACGGCCTTTTTGGATGCCCCGGTCTCTCCTTCTGGTCTCTTCGGGCCAGCAGTAGAGGGCTTTACGGAGCGTTTTACTGCAGCACAAAAGTCGTCTCAGGCTATGCGACACTTCCTGCCTAAACGCCCTAGCTCCACGTCTGCTTCCAGCCGCCCCAAGTCTGCGCCGGCTCAGCAGAACAAAACTGCCCCCTCTACCTCTCAGGCAGCACCACCCAAGGAACAGCGCCATCGTAAGCGCTCCTCCTCGAGGCAACGTCAGGGACCCCGGCCTAAGATTACGCTGGACCCGACGCCTCCTAAGCCCTCCTGATATTTCAGGAAGGAAGAGGATGGGGCAAAGTCTCGCCACGGCCGGACCACCCCAAAAGCACTGAGTTCTGGGAACCATAAGTCGAGGCTACTCGCTTCAGTTCGCCCGAAGGCCCCCGCGCTTCAGCGGGGTGCTTCAGACTTCAGTCAACACGGACGATGTTCATGTCCTCCGAGCCGAAGTCACGTCTCTTCTGAGGAAAGGAGCTATAGAAATAGTCTCCCCTCAGAGAGCAATTCGGGGTTCTACAGCCGTTATTTTCTAGTTCCCAAAAAAGATGGCGGTCTCAGACCCATCTTAGATCTCAGGCTCTTGAACCTCTCCCTCATGAGACGGAAGTTCAAGATGCTAACGCTGAAGCAGATCCTCGTGCAGGTTTGCCCCGGGGACTGGTTCTGCTCGCTGGACCTGAAAGATGCATACTTTCTCATCCAGATAGCCCCCCATCACAGGCGATTCTTGAGATTCGCGTTCGAGGGTGTGGCTTACCAATATACGGTCCTTCCATTCGGACTGTCCCTAGCTCCTCGCACTTTTACCAAGTGCATGAACGCGGCGCTTTCCCCACTGAGACAGATGGGAATCCGGGTTCTCAATTACCTCGACGACTGGCTCATCCTAGCCCAGTCACGAGCCGAGCTGGAGCATCACAGATCCGTGTTACTCAGCCACTTGGAGTGCCTGGGTCTCAGGGTCAACTTTGCCAAGAGCTCACTGCTCCCCAGCCAGCGTATAACGTTCCTGGGTGCAGTTTTCGACTCAGTCCGTATGACGGCTGTAGTATCTCCAGAGCGCGCTCTGGCCATTCAGCAGCTCGCGGCATCGGTCAGGAACAGAGCCTATTTCCCTCTGAAGTTTTTCCAGAGGATGCTAGGGCTGATGGCTTCCGCCTCCCCGATTCTGCAGCTCGGCCTTCTTCGGATGCGGCCTCTGCAGTACTGGTTGAAGTTCCGGGTCCCTCCTCACACCTGGCGGCACGGCCGCCTGCGTCTCAGGGTCAATCAGGCCTGTTTGGCAGCTCTGAAACCCTACCCTGTACCCCGGGGAGGTTAGCAGGCGGTGTCCAGAAGGACGGTGCTCTCAACGGATGCGTCCAACACAGGTTGGGGCGCTCTTTGCGAGGGCAGACCGGCCTTCGGCTCGTGGTCTCACGAGGAATGCCATCTGCACATCAACTGCCTCAAGATGTTGGCAGTGATTCGAGCCCTTCATGCGTTCCAGGCACACCTGACAGGGCGCCACGTCTTAGTCCAGTCGGACAGCATGACAGTGGTGTCATACATAAATCATCAGGGCGGACTTTCGTCCAGCCGCTTATGCGCTCTGGCGAAGCGTCTTCTGGAATGGGCATCACCGAGGTTTCAGTCGCTCAGGGCGACTCACATACCCGGGAGAACAAACTTGGGAGCAGACATGCTATCTCGGAGCAATGTCCCCTCAGACGAGTGGATGCTCCACCCCCAGACGGTTCTCATGATCTGGGAGTTCTTCGGAAAGGCAGAGGTAGACCTCTTCGCTTCAGAAGGCAACTCTCACTGCCCAATTTATTTCTCGAAGGAGGAAGATGCGCTGGCCCATGTCTGGCCCAGCACCCTCCTTTACGCTTTTCCCCCGATCGCTCTGATCCCACAGGTCATCACACGAATCAGGGAAGACAAGCACAGAGTCCTCCTGGTGGCCCCGCTCTGGAGGAGCCAAGTTTGGTCCTCAGAGCTGTTCAGGCTTTCCACAAAAGCTCCGTGGCCGATCCCCCTGAGACGGGACCTCCTCTCTCAGGCGAACAGGACGATTTGGCATCCCCAGCCAGAACTCTGGGCTCTGCACCTCTGGTCCCTCGACAGGAGCCTGCTAACCTCCCCGGGGACGTGCTGAATACCATTTCTCAGGCAAGAGCTCCGTCCACGAGACGCCTCTACGCCCAGAAATGGTCGGTCTTTGTTGACTGGTGTTCTACACGCAACATAGACCCAGTGGAGTGTGACGTATCTCTGATACTGTCTTTTCTCCAGGAGCGTTTGAATCTGGGTCGCACCCCTTCAACGCTCAAAGTTTACGTAGTAGCCATTGCAGCGTTTCACGCTCCTATCGCTGGCCAGTCAGTGGGACGAAACAACCTCGTGGTGCGTTTCTTGAGAGGTTCTAGGCGATTAAATCCTCCTCGTCCTCTCACTGTTCCCACCTGGGACCTCTCTTTGGTCCTCAGAGCTCTTAAAGGGCCTCCCTTTGAGCCACTGCGTTTAGCTGACCTCAGGCCCCTGACACTCAAAACCGCTCTGCTACTTGCACTAGCATCGGTTAAGCGAGTTGGTGACTTGCAGGCCCTCTCCGTGAGCCCTGCATGCCTTGAGTTCGGGCCCAACGACTCCAAAGTCGTTTTGAAATCTAGGCATGGCTACGTCCCTAAGGTGCTCTCGACTCCATTCAGAGCACAGGTTATTTCCCTCTCACCGCTTCCTCCCTCGTCGGACGAGCGAGAGTTGGAACTACTCTGCCCTGTCAGGGCATTAAGGACCTACGTTGATCGATCACAGCTTTTTTTAGCAATCTGATCAGCTCTTTATCTGCTTTGGTGGCCGCACCAAGGGGTCTTCGGTCTCAAAGCAACGTCTTTCGCGTTGGATAGTCGACGCTATTGCTCTTTGTTACTCCTCTATGGGCCTTGACTGCCCCATAGGAGTTAGAGCTCACTCTACTAGAGGAATGGCTTCCTCTTGGGCCTGGTCTAGTGGAGTTTCGATTAAAGACATCTGTGAGGCGGCCGGCTGGTCTTCGCCGTCCACTTTTGTCAGATTTTATCATTTGGACGTCCCGACCTTACAAGCTCGGGTCCTCTCGGTATGATCCAGCGGCCTCTATCGAGCTCCGCTTCATGCCACTCTGGGAGTTAACTCCCTTTTTGTAGTGTAACGAGGGTTCGACGGCTCCGGCCTTCTCACTTGTCCTCTGGTTCCCTCACAGTGCCCAAGACAAGTCCAGTCATTCCCTGCCGTGGCACGGCGCGGTTGAATTCGTTCCCCATATGCAGTACGAGTGAAGTATCGAAAGGGAACGTACTCGGTTACTAACGTAACCTCGGTTCCCTGAGATACGGAACGAGTACTGCGTTACATGCCGTGCCACGAGGCTGCGGCTTCAGTATCGTCGCTTCAGTCGAATGACCTGAAATCCTATGGCGAAACGCCCGCTTATATAGCCCTAAACCCCGCCCATTTCGGCGGGAATATTCACGCGCTCTGTCACGCAGCTATGCCGCGCCGTCATTGGTTCAACAACTTGTCTATGAGTGAACCAATGACGATGCAGTTACACTGCGTTATTGAAAAAGGCTTCAGTAACGGGGAAAAAGGAGACCTTTCCCCATACGCAGTACTCGTTCCGTATCTCAGGGAACCGAGGTTACGTTAGTAACCGAGTACGTTATTACTCCTATCACCTGCGTCTTTGCTTTGTTTGTTTTTCTCTTTAAAGTGTTTTTTGTTAGATTCTCCTCGTGTGCACTTTATATAGACACTCATTATAGAAGACTGAACACAGAAAGGATTATTTAATATGGATTTACCAGCTGTCCGCACGCTCTGTTTAGAGCAGGAATATCACACCCTCGAGGACTAGAGTCTTTTAGGCAGCATTTACACTTCTTGATGATCAATTCCGATTTTGTGACTATATCCGGGGTTTTTTTGGACAACGTGCTTACATTTCTTTTAAAAGTGACCTATCCGATGTCTGCATTTTACACTGCACTTGGTGAAAGGAACCAAAATAGCATATATGACATCACAAATCAATTTCAATAGTACACTGAGTTTAATTTATTGACATGGAATTCATATAGAAACCTTTTTAATGCAATAATTACATCCATACATCGAAATAATACAAATTCTTCACGACAGTGATTATGTACGCAGCTCCACTGGAAGTGTGCAAGTGGAATGTGGAATAAGTGGTAGATATTTATTAAACATGGCACAGCTTCTGGGTTTTAATCTGTCGTTGTATAGTTTTTTTACTCATTAAAACCAAATGCGTTCATCAGTGATTGTATATCAAGGGCAGGAACATGTTTGTGTGCATTTTATTTAGTAGTTTCAATGGAACGAATGGGTAGAGTCTCTGCAATGGGGATGAAGTCCGCGTCTGTGCATGAGTCGCCGATCTGTCCGCAAGGGAGGAAAAAAACGGAATTGGGTCACTTGAACCATGCAGTGTAAATGGGTCCTTAGATCTGGCATGCCTTACCAACTTCCTTGATTGCTCCTTGTGTGTGTTCTATTTGACCAGCTTGAATGAGTGGTGTAAGGTAAGCCTATCAAACGATGGTCCTTGAGGGACATTTGTGGAGTGGGTGGTAGTGAACAACGGATCAGCGTTCACCATCTGCCCCGCTGAGGAGGACATTCACCAGCCCCTCTCCGGTCCCAGAGCCCAGCCAGCCATCTCTTACGTCATTTACAGATGAAAAGCCTGAGCCAACCGCACACAGGAAACCTGAGCCATGCCACAATGCTTATGCCAGAGCCAACGCCTGAGCACATCATCACCCTGAAGCCCAAGCCCAGCAGTCAGACCAGGTGCGAGAGCCGGCAACATCGTCCGTCCTAGTGGGTATGGAGGAAGGGCATGGAGGAAAGCCCCGCATACACTCCCACCTCTGAGGGTGAGCTGCACCTGGCATCTGCAAAATATGATAAGGATTTGGAAAGGGATATCCCCCTAAGTCTTAATCGCTGTCGGTCCCACCCAGCTCCAAGTCTCCTGTGTCTCCGCTGGTCCTGCCCAGCTCCAAGTCTCCTGAGTCTCCACTGGTCCTGCCCAGCTCCAAGTCTCCTGAGTCTCTCCTAGTCTCGCCCAGCTCCAAGTCTCCTGCATCTCCACTGGTCCCGCCCAGCTCCAAGTTTTCTTCTTCAGTGATGGTCCACACTGTGGCATGGATCCACCTCGGGTCCTATGGCCACCTCTGCCCATCATCCAGTCTACTCCACCTTGGGTCCTCGCCGCCTTGGCTACACCTGGGACCGTTGTTCTTATGGCTCCACAGAGCTCCTTTGTCCCTTCTGCCCTGCCTTGGTCACTTGTCCCTCTGCCTACACCATGGACTTTGGGCCTTGGTCTATGCCTTGTCATTCCACCCCTTTGGCTCTGTCAGGGTCTGCCTTGGTCCTCAGTCACACTGGCTCCGCCTCAGTACTCTGGCACCCTGGCTCCACCTCAGCTGCTTGTTGCTGTGGTTTTGCTTTGGCCTCCAGTACCTTCCCACCACCATTTCCACTATGGGCCTCCATCCTGGCTGTGCTTTGGGTTTATCACCTCCCTGGCTTCTCCCTCTGTCACATCTGCCATGGTGTCTCTATCTGGGGAGCTCCAGTGCTGAGAGTGAGGATAGATGAGATGTATTTACCCACCCGTACAGCTTGTGGTCTACCTGTCAGGAAGTTGGAGATCCATTGACGCAGCGGCAGGCTGAGTCCCAAGACCTCCAACTTAGAGGTGAGCGTGGAGGGAATTATGATGTTAAACGCCGAACTGTAAGTCCACAAACAGCATTTTTACATAATTCCCTTTTCTGCAGTCCAGGTGGCTCATCGTGGTGTGGAGAAGATGAGCAATGGCGTCCTCAGTGGAACGGTTCTGGTGGTATGCGAACTGTAGTGGATCCAATGTGTCTGGTAATGATGCAGTGATGAAGTCTCTGACCAGTCTTTCAAAGAACTTCATCACTACTGAAGTCAGAGCTACAGGGCGGTAATCGTTGAGGCAGGCAGGCAGGCTGGGGTTTCTTCGGGACAGGAACAATGATGGACTTTTTGAAGCATGAGGGGACAACAGACTGTTCCAGTGAGAGGTTGAATATCTCAGTAAACACTGGCGCAAGCTGGTCAGCACAGGCTTTCAAAACACAACCTATAATACCATCTGGTCCTGCTGCCTTCCTGGTATTCACTCTCTTGAATGCCCTCCTCACGTCATGCTCCGAGATGGTGAACGTGTTTACCTCTCCAGCTCTCTCAGCATGCATGCCGTTTGTGCCAATAGCGCCGCTAACGTGGTTAGCTGCAGCCTTGAATCGAGCGTAAAAGATGTTCAGCTCGTCTGCCAGAGAAGCGTCCGCATTTCCCATACTAGGAGATGATGTTCTATAGTCCGTGATGTTACTTAGTCACTGCCACAGGCACCTAGTGCTACCGTGTTGAAACTGTGACTCTAGTTCCTCCCGTAGCACCGCTTTGCTTCCTTCACCGCTCTGCGCACACTGTAAGATGCAGCCTTGTAGTCCTCCATGTCCTCACTAGCGAGCCCCACATTGTAGGCAGTGGAGCGGGATTTCAAATCATCACGGATGGTTTTATCCACCCACAGCTTCTGGTTGGGAAATGATCTGATGGTGATTTTCTGCACCGTATCAACCGTTAGTTTCCCGATGAATCCCACAACCGCTTCCGTAAACATGTTGACATCGTCAGAGCTATGCCTGAACATGTCCCAGTCTGTGTCATCTAAAGTGTCCTGCAGCGGCCACTGATTGGTTAGTCCAGCACGTGACCTCCCTCTGAACCGGGCCTTGCTGTTTTAAATAGAAGGGCCGACATTTTATGGTCAATAGTTCCAGATTTGGTGTGCAGGAGCGTAGAAGAGGAACAATACTCACACTGTCACACCAGCGACTGTTCACCATCAAACACACTTCACCTCCCCTTAACTTCCCCGACTCCAGTGTTCTGTCCATGCGGTAAACCAAGAAAAACTCGGCCGGCTGGATAGCGTGGTCCGGTACAGCTGGGTTCAGCCATGTCTCGGTGAAGCAGAGAAGGTTGCAGTCCCGAATGTCCCTCTGGAACTTGACCCTTGCCCCGAGGTTGTCGAGCTTATTTTCCAGAGACTGGACGTTGGCTAACAGGATACTAGGTAAGGGAGTGCGGTGTGCGCGTACCCTCAGCCTATTCCTCAAGTCGGCTCGTCTCCCTCGCGGATGCTGATACAAGTCACGTCCTTTGTTCCTTCTTTGGATTCCACTCGGCCAGCATGGGTCCGGGTTTAAAAACTGCAAAAGGTGAGTATATTGTACTTTAATAGATAAAAGAGTGGCTCTGTCATATCTAATGATGACCATCTTGTTTAAATAAAATGGTATCAATGTAAATAGAAATATAAAATAACAAACAAAAACATAGCCGGAGCAGTCGCGAAGGCTGCCGACCTCACGGCACCTTCTCCGCCCCTTTTTGAGACTTTTTTCAAAAGCCTAGCGACAAATCTAGCAACTTCTTGGACAAACCTTATCTAGATTCCATGACTTGCCCACTTATCTATGTTTATATTAATATAGATCAGTGGACTCAGTGGCCAGTATGATGTCATCTAGCGACATTTAGCGACCGGTTTTAGATACTTTCAGCTGAAAGCAATTGGTCATGCTGGATGCAATATAAGAGATATGTTTAGTTCTGTTTAGTTTCATTATGTTTTGGTTTCAGGTTGTGTTTAACTGTGATTATTCCTGTGATCTCCTGCGTGTTTGTTTTGTTTATTAATAAAGTGCTTCTGTTAGATTCTCCTCATCATTGTGCACTACTCGTTACAGATTCATCTATAAGATCTATAACATGCATTTAGAAAATAAATAGGATAAATGTTCATTTCATACCTTTACATGGCTAAAGCTTTTGAACACAAAAGTATTTTCACAAAATTTGATATACATATGTAAGAGCTTAGTCTAAATACACAATTTTGATAGGGGTTGGCCACAACAATCAAAAACATGAAAAATGACTTTAGGTCTTGGATTTTTTTTCCAAATAAAAACAAAACTAGTGCAGGAAAATTCTTAAGAGTCCATAGGTCAGTAATTATCAAAAAATACATTTCACATATGAAATACCCTCTGTTATTGAGGGCATCAGAACTGGTGCCCGTCAATTTTAATGTGTGATTTAATCTTCTATTTCTCTCAGATCAAGAAACAGCAACAGGATGTCATGGGCTTCTTGGCAGCCAATAAGATTGAGTTTGAGGAATGTGACATTGCAGCTGATGAAGACAACAGAAAATGGATGCGGGAAAATGTTCCAGAGGATTTCCGACCAGCCACAGGGAACCCTTTACCACCTCAGATCTTCAATGAAGAGAAATATTGTGGGGTATGTACACAGAAATATCATGTGTTAGGGTAATACAGTAGCTCTCAACACTAGTCAAACATTATGAAATATTCTGGGTTAAATATAACCTAAACTGTTTGGACAGTATCTGTGACATGCTGTCAATAACCACAGAAAATCTTTTCAGCTCATCCCTTGTAAAAACAAGCAAAAGCCCTTTAAAAGGTCCACTATGCAGGGTTTTCAGTTACTGTTTCTAAACACAAGATTCAAACTTGGCCTCTCCTCATGGGCAGAACATTGCCAGAAACCACACCCTCTCCCCTGATACAATATATCAGTTGCACATGCAGCCAGAGTTGCCAAGTCTGTTGTTTTCCCTCAGAATTAGGCTACTTTTAAACTGTTGCCGTGGGTTGATTTTTCCATCGTGGGTTAAAGCTACAATATGTAAGATTTCAGTAAAATATCCAAAAACCTCTAGGCCAGTGTTATATATTTTGTTCAGTTGAGTACTCACAATATCCCAAATGTTTCCAACTATTTGTAAATCATGAGAAAATAGCGAAAAATTGTAGAAAATTTTAACCAAGAATATGGGACGTGTATGGGAGTTGCCTGTCAATGGCGTCATATCCGCATTACCCTCAGTTTCCTGTTTTATTTTGTAGAAACCATGGAAACACTAAAGACGCTTTAATATATTACCCCCCCGGTTTCACAGACAAGGCTTAAGCTAGTCCTAGACTAAAATGCTTGTTTGAGCTATCTGAACTGAAAGGAATTTCCACTGACATATCTTAAAATATGTCATTGCAATTTTTTTGTCTGAAGATGCACACCAGTAATGTTTTTATTTCTAGGGCATGTTTATAAAAGATACTTAAATACCCTAATTGATTAAATACCCTAAACTAAGGCCTAAATTAGTCTAAGGCCTAGCTTAGTCTAAGCCCCATCTGTGAAACATGCCTACATGTTTTATTAGACAAGGGAACAACTGTTTGGTTATAGACAGAAAACGAATTATTGTTATATAGTTCAACACGTTTAGTCTTATCTAATTTTCTTGATTTTCCGAGAGTGCCATGTTTTTACCATGCCTCAGAGAAAAACACTATTTTGTCAAGTAGCTAAGAAATACAGCATTTTCTCCATCAAGTCAAGTCAAGTCAAGTCAGCTTTATTTATATAGCGCTTTTTACAATGCAAATTGTGTCAATGCAGCTTTACAGTGATAACTGGTATATAATTTTGGCTGCACAGCAGCTCTAAAAGAATAGTGTCAATGCAGGCAGATCAAAGCACTGTTGAATATCTAATGTCAAGTCAAATGTCAAGTGTCCCCAACTAAGCAAGCCAAAGGCGACAGCGGCAAGGAACCCAAACTCCAACAGGTGACATCAGGTGGCAAACAGGTGGCAAAAAGGTGTTAAAAAAAAACCTTGGGAGAAACCAGGCTTAGTCAGGGGGCCAGTTCTCCTCTGGCGAACAGTGCTTTGTTACGATTCAGGTTTCTATTATAAGTCCGATAGGATCGCAACATTCAAAGTATTTATTTCAGTTCCATCCAGTTGAGGATTGTATTCATCACACCGGTATGGACGGTTTGTTGAGGAGCTGTGCCACTGGTTGTCGTGTCGATGAGGCCTTCACAATGGATGATCTAGTTGACTCAATCTCTGCTGATACTACAGGGCTGCATTGTGGTTGTGTCAAGGCGCCGGTCCTCGGTCTCACCTGGATACGGCCCGGATCCAGTTGACTACGGTAAACCTTGGGATAAACAGAAAGACTATTATTAGCATAGATGCCATTCTTCTTCTGATGTAACGAGTACATCTGGTGTTATAGAAAGTGTTCCGGTTCCTGCTGACCTAATTTATGCAGCCTAATAATCCTTTAACGGATTTGAAAATATAAATTGATGGTAACACTTTACTTGAAGGGGTGTGCATAAGACTGACATGACACCTTCATAATCTTGACATGACACGTGTCATGAATATGAAGGAGGTTTTATGCATGTTTATGACAACTGTCATTAAATGTCATTCGCTCAATTATGTCATTTTTAATGCAAACATGAAATTGTTTGAGATGTCTTTATTACGACAACTTGACATAAACCAACACATCATAACCTGTCAATGTCTTTGTCATGACAACTTGACATTAGCAAAACATCATAACCTGTCATAAACATGACATAGCAGATTAATTATCAAACTTAAAAAAACTACTTAGCTTTATGGGTTAACATTACATTACATTATTTTGGTAACATTTCAGTATAGGGAACACATATATAAACGATTAACTATGACTTTTCCCTCAATAAACTCTTAATTTACTGCTTATTATAGTTAATTGTTAGGTTTAGGTATTGGGTAGGATTAAGAATGTAGAATAAGATCATGCAGAATAAGGCATTAATATGTGCTTTATAAGTACTAATAAATAGACAGTATTTTAGCCATATGAATGCTAATAGTAATAAGCAACTAGTTAAAAGACCCTAAAATAAAGTGTTACCATTATTTTATAACAGTGTCATCTTTTTTATGAAATTTGAAATGGTCTATTATCTGACCTTCTGTTGGATGAAAAAAAAAAAAAAAAAAAACATGAAATGAAAAATAGTCATGACACTGTTATAAAATTATTTGTCAGAGTTTTGTCACTTAATGACATTTTAATGACAAGTTCAATTTGTACCACTGTACTTGAGCTCAAGATAGATATTTATGACACTATTATAATGGCCTCATGACAGCCAATGTCAAAACCAACCACATGACAGTTTAATGTAATGTTAACCCATAAAGCTAAATGATGTCAAGTTGTCATGACAAAGACACTGACAGGTTATGATGTATTGGTTTATGTCAAGTTGTCATAACTCGGACATCTCAAACAATGTCATCTTTGCATTAAAAATGACATAATTGAGCGAATGACACTTAATGACAGTTGTCATAAACATTCATAAAACCTTCTTCATATTCATGACATGTGTCATGTCATGATTATGAAGGTGTCATGTCAGTCTTATGCACACCCCTTCAAGTAAAGTGTTACCAAATTGATAATGTGTTATGTGTATGCCAGGTTAAAGAGATGCGTTTTTAGTCTAGATTTAAACTGAGAGAGTGAACAATGCTAGGAAGGTTGTTCCAGAGTTTAGGTGCCAAATAGGAGAAGGATCTACCGCCTGCGGTTGATTTTGATATTTTAGGTATTTTCAGCTGGCCTGAATTCTGAGATCGCAATAGACGTGAAGGACTATAATGCTTTAAGAGCTCACTCAGGTACTGGGGAGCTAAATCATTTAGTGCTTTGTAAGTAATTAGCAAGATTTTAAAATCTATACGATGTTTAACAGAAAGCCAATGCAGTGTTGACAGAACTGGGCTAATATGGTTCTAGTAGTTCTAGTAAGAACTCCAGCTGCTACATTTTGTACGAGCTGTAGTTTATTTATCAGGCGAGCGGAACAACCACCCAGTAGAGCATTACAGTAATCTAGCCTTGAGGTCATGAATGCATGAACTAACTGTTCTGCATTTTTCATTGAGAGCATATGTCATAGTTTAGATATATATTTTAAGATGGAAGAATGCGGTTTTACAGATGCTAGTAACATGGCCTTCAAATGAAAGATTGGCATCAAAGAGCACACCCAGGTTCCTAACTGACGACGAAGACTTAACAGAGCAGCCATCAAGTGTTAGACAGTATTCTAGGTTATTATGTGAAGAAGTTTTTGGTTCAAATATTAGAATCTCTTTTTTTTTTTCTGAATTTAGTAGTAGGAAATTACTGGTCATCTATTTTTCTATATCTGCTATGCATTCTGTTAATTTTGTGAATTGATAAGTTTCGTCAGGGCGCGAAGAAATATAGAGCTGAGTATCATCAGCGATGATACAATGAAAACTAACGCCAAGCTTCCTAATGATATCTCCCAAGGGTAGCATGTACTGAGTGAAAAGCAACAGTCCTAGTACTGAGCCTTGTGGTACTTCATATTGAACTTGTGATTGATATGACATTTCTTCGTTTACTACTACAAACTGATAACGGTCAGACAAGTATGATTTGAACCATGACAATGCAATTCCACTAATGCCAACATAATTTTCAAGTCTATTTAAAAGAATATTGTGATCAATAGTGTCAAATGCAGCACTAAGATTCAGTAACACTAATAGAGAGATACAACCACGATCTGATGATAAGAGCAAATCATTAGTAACTCTAATGTGAGCAGTCTCAGTACTATGGTATGGTCTAAATCCTGACTGGAAATCCTCACAGATACTATTTCTATCATACAATACATTTTAAAATTAATTGCATGCCATTTATCAACACAAGCCATCCAGCATTTATTAATATGGTATTTTAAAATCAATCTAGCTTACTGCAGTGAGCAACAAGTGTCTCACAGCAGCTGCTGAGCGAATGCACAGAGTAATGTCATAACATAATTTAAACACAAGTCAAATGTCTCTAATATGATAAACAGTGCTGTGTTACCTCATACGCTTGACCAGAAGAAGCGACGCCGGCGACTGCAGCATAATAAAAGTTCTGCTGCTCTTGAGGCGTGTCATGTTCGTCTCTCATTAGCAATCTCTGCAGCGGCCTCGTTCAGCTCCAACATCACTCGGCCCTGTGCTGCTTCATATTACAGTAAGGTTAATAACCTCATCCATGAACATGATTTCTACTCGAGTCCCATCCCAAAACTTTTCCCCCTGCTGTGAGGTGAAAACAACATTTCCCAAGATTCTGCACTCAAACTCCATGATATCAAGCTACACCATTATAAAATTGACTGTTATTCCCTGTAAGAAGTAATTACTGTAATTTCTTTCTTACTTTGGAATTTAATGGATGCTTCTCTGAAATGAGACACCCTCAATGATGTATGTGGTGACATTTTGTCTTTCTTTGAAGCCTGCATCCTCTGTAGTTCACTTTACCTCCAAAGGATGCAGCCTTCAGCCTGTCCTAAAATGACATCAACCTAATACATACCCATTGCTTTATATGTCCTTAATGTTAAAGTGCATATATTATGTTCATATTTTTTGTTGGGTCTGCTAGAACATATCCCAATTCGTCGGTACATCAGAACTGAACCGATGAATTGGGATATTGCATGAGAGCCCTATCACCTTCGAGTGTCTACTAAACGAGCAAATGCATATTGGCGTGCAAGATTTGCATCTCGCGCACCGCCCCGTGGGTATAAATACGGAAGCGGATGCCATCGCACTCTGTCTTTCGTTTCAGAGCCAAACAGTTGTTTTGTCCCTGCAAAGATCTCCTGCTGTGCCTACTACAAAGAGCCTCTTAAAGAGAAAGAAGCCTTTGAAGTATTGGTGTGATGGCACGCTACAGCAGCAGCAGCAGCCGCAAGGTCACGAGACCTCAACTGCTGTTTTCACAGCATTGTTTTTTTTCTGCCTTCAGTGTGAGAAGGGTTGCGATTTGAGTGAGCATGCAACTGTAGGCTGCACTATTTCTTGCAGTTGCATCGCGGCTGTTCCCTGTGTTCTTCAGCACTATATTAAGACCTTTTTTTCCATTTCTCCTAAAAGCAACGTGTGTGACACTGCATTTTTTTCAAGCCGGGCGACCAGCCGTTTCCTTTGGGGCCCCTGCTGATGACCAGATGTCGATCACGGCACCGTAAAGTTAGCTTCAGTCATCCGGGGCCTTCGCAAGTATGTGTTTCCCCCAGTGAGTCTACTTGTCAGGGAGGACGAGAAGCAGGTCTTATTAATTGCGCTGTACTGGCCCAACCAGACCTGGCTCCCAGAATTCATGCTCCTTGTGACAGCCCCTTTTTGGCCCATTCCTCTGAGGAAGGACCTGCTTTCTCAGAGACGGGGCACCCTCTGGCACCCACATCCGGACCTCTGGAAACTCTATGTCTGGTCCCTGGATGGCACACGGAGGTTCTGGATGGTCTACCCCCGTCGGTCGTAGACAACATCACTTCTCCCTCTATGAGGCACCTCTATGCGTTGAAGTGGAACGTGTTCATTGAATGGTGTTCTTCTCTCCAGGAGAACCCCGAACTTGCTCGGTCAGGACAGTGCTTTCCTTCCTGCAAGATGGGTTGGAGCGAAGGCTGTCTCCCTTCACCAACTGTATGTTGTCACTATTGCCATGCATCACGATGTAATTGAAGGTAAGTCTTTGGGAAAGCACGACCTGATCGTCAGGTTCCTGAGGGGGGGCGAGGAGATTGAATCCTCTTAGTTTGCACTCTATACCCTCTTGGGACTTGTCCGTGGTGCTCACGGCACTGCGGAGACAGCCCTTGCAGTCAGCTGAGTTAAAAACCCTGTCACTTAAGATGGTTCTCTTGGTCACATTGGCTTCTATCAAGAGGGTAGAGGACCTGCACACTTTTTCGGTCGACAAATTCAGCCCAGGTGATTCTCACATTATCTTCAGACCCCGGCCAGGATATGAGCCCAAGGTTCCTACCACTCCTTTTCGAGATCAGGTGGCGAACCTGCAAGCGTTGTCCTCGGAGGTGGCAGACCCAGCTCTGCCTCTGCTCTGTCCCGTGCTTTGCATACTTACATGGACAGAATGCAGAGCTTCAGGACCTCAGATCAGTTGTAGATATATGTAGAGCTGTGGGCTGGGCAACGCCTATCACATTCACTAGGTTCTATAGCCTTTGTGTGGAACCGATAGCCTCCCACGTACTCGCCCCTTGTGGCCAGTAAACGCCAGAGCCCCTGTTCTAGTGTCCGCTTGCTTGCCATTCCCCTCCCTTCTGACTGGATAAGTGCACTCATTGCTCCAGTAAGTTCCCCAGTTCCCGAACTCTCTAGAGTTCCTCCATCACCCCTTGCAGCCTCATTGTCTGATGCTAGGCCTAGCACTCTTAGGCACCGCTACCTGTGTTTGGCTGGGTGCTATATGTTGTGACCCCTACGGCGGTCCCATATGTGTATTCTTCGACAGTAAATCCCCACGGTGAGCCCATGTCTTTCCCTTGGCAGAGGCCGCTCTGCTGTCCCTGCCAGGTGTTGTCTCCCTCCGTGTTGGGTGGAGCCACCCCAGGGACATTCCGTACATTTCACTGCCCTTGATTGGCCAGTCCGTATATGTGTCCTTCTCATGTTACCTCCCTTCGGGCAGGACATGGTCTCCGCAGCGTTCCTTTCCTCTGGAAGGGCACGCTTTCCTGGTTATTGTCCAATAGTCTCACTGTGCGGTTCATGCAGAACAGCAGTGCTAGACTTCTCCGCGTTAGCCTGGTCCCTTCCTCCGCCCCAAGGTGCGGCAGGATTCAGAGGCTTATGCAAGGCGCTGGAAGGGCCAGCAAATTTTGGCATTTTATTAGGGATCCCAATTCGTCAGTTCAGTTCTGACGTACGTCAAATGTGACCAACTGAAAGGGAACGTCTCAGTTATGTATGTAACGCTTGTTCCCTGAAGGAGGGAACAGAAATGCACGTCCTGAGTGCGATTGCATCCACTTCCGTATTTATACCCATGCTGCAGGGCAGTGCACGAGATGCAAATCTCGCATGCCAATGTGCATTGGCTTGTTTAGTAGACACTCGAAGGTGATAGGGCTCTCATGCGATATCCCAATTCGTTGATTCAGTTCTAACGCATGTCTCCATTTCCTCCTTCAGGGAAAGACTCTTTTTCTCATACTGTACATTGCTGCATCACCTCTTTTCACCCTCTGCCTGAAACACCCTGTTTTAGTTCCTGTATCTTTAAAGCCCGCCATTCCGAAAAGTTCAGTCTGCTCTGATTGGTCAGCTGGCCCAGTATGTTGTGACTGGTCAACTGCTTAGAGTGTGGAAATGGAAATGTAATGCCCCTTAAACATGGTAACATAGCTAAATCATGAAAATAATGGCAGGACTACAAACGAAGCGATTTAGGCAAGTGTTTCTGTTGGAGACATTAACTTTGGCATGTACTTTGTGCTTTGTGACTTTTGGGTATCATTTGCATGCATAAGCAGTTATATTAGACACTAAAGAAAGGGTAAAAAAAAGCATAATAGGTGCCCTTTAATGAAACAATAGAAGAAGAGAAAATTACTCACTGCTCTTGACTGATTAACTTTAGTAGCTTTAATAATGATCAATGTATATTTAATTCATAAAGATTACAGGGCTTAAATTTTACATTTGATTATTCAGTTTCTGTGTAGTACAATTTTTGTACCTGAATACTACTGTTAGACCTACCTAAATAGCTCTGTTTATTTCAGTTATTGTATTTAGCCCATTGCTTATAATTTGCTTCTTTGTTCTTATTTTCAACGACAAAAATTAAATAACTATATTGTGATATATCATTATCAATTTAAAAATGAATAATATTTTTAATAAGATTTTGATTAAATATCTTACCCTTAATTTGAACCATGAAAGTTTTGGGTCTTACTCTATTTAGTTAAATAACAACAAACAAACAACTGAAACATTCTTCATAATATCTTCTTTTATATCTCCCAGTAGAAAGAAAGCCATATTTGTTTGGAACTACATGAGGCTGAAAAAATTTGGACAGAATTTTATTTTTTGGTTGAACTATTCCTTTAACAACATGTCACAGATTTAACCTAGAATAAGAGAAAATAGTTGAGCCGAATTGTACAGATTCCTTTCACACAGAGGATGTAGCTTTCAAAATGAATCTATTTCAGTATATTTCAGTGTTGAGCAAGGCACATTTCTGCATAGGTAATTTTCAGATATCAGATGAACTGCAGTCTTGTGTTTTGACTGATTTAAGCTGACTCAAGCACAGACTCTAAGAACTAAGCAATGCTTTCTTTTGCCATCTGCTCCCTAAATGATGCTTCTGTGCTCCAGAACTATGAGGCATTTTTCTATGCCCGTGAAGACAATGCTGTGTATGCGTTTCTTGGCTTGACTGCGCCCCCAGGTTCAAAGGTATGTGTTGTGACAGACATAAAGGGTTCTTTATTCCCACCTCATGTGTACTGTATGCGTCCGCTCTTAGGAATGTAGTTTGAATGCTAAGTGTCCCATCTGATGGCCTTTGTTTCATAGACATGCTCTACTCTTTCTTCCGCTGTACAGAACAGGGGCCGTATTCACAAAACATTTTATCTTACCACTAAGAATTCTCCTAAATAGCAGTAAAAGTTTTTAGCTAAGAGTTTTCTCTTAAAACCTATTCACAAACCTGCTGAGACAAACTTTTACTAAGGACTAGACTGAAGTCTTAAGCTAAGAGTAAGGGCGGGGTTGACCTCGTTGCTATGGAGTATACACACAGTGATTGGCTGATGGGGGAAGAGTCAGCGATTTAATCATAGAAATATTTTAGAATGAGGTGTCATGTTTCCATATTAAAATAAAGGTTTTAAAATACAAATGTTGCCATATTCAAATAAAGGTTTTAAAATGTAGGCTAAGTGTCACTAATTAAACTATACAATTAATTTTCCGCCTCTTGGATGTCTGCATCTCAAGAGAATGCAGAATTCAAACGACAAATTATGTTTTATAAACAAACTTTGGGAAGAACACATTCAAACGGTCTTTCTAATCAGCTCAAGAAGAGGAATAAATACACAGACGAGAGCCGACTCACCTATAGTTACTTTGACTAACGTTTCACAGATTTAGGAGCTAGTTTTAGCGCTAAAATGCTTTGTGAAATACTCTTAGAGCAAAAATAATTTGGCGATTTATGTTTTGTGAATATGGCCTCAGGTTCTCACAGCTGATTTGAACTAATCCAAAGGCTTTCTATGTGTTTCTTCACAGGAAGCAGAAGCTCTGTCTAAGAAAATGCAGATGTAATCTAGAGAATCCGTTCCAGCACAGCTGCTGAACTCCTGCACTTTCTGATTTCGGATGATTTTCTTTTCTTTTTCTTATCTGTTCATTTCTTTCTTTATCTCTTTCTTTCTTTCTTTCTTTTTTTTTGCATCCATGAAATTATACGATGAGATGGAATTATTTGTACCCTCAAAAGCCCATTATTAATTCACTGTTATCTGGCTATTCAAGTTAAATTCTAGTCCTCCAAATACACAAGCAAAGATTTTTCAAGATTTGACAGTTAAGTAGACCGCTATGTTTGTACTTGAATGTTCTTGATTATTTATATGGTTCAAGTTCCATTCAATCAACATCCATATATTGCAATGATAGTTTCCTTTTTTTTTTTTTTTTTTTACTAATTGATTTATGTGTATGTTTCATACTGCATGTTTTGCCTCAAGTATCCTTAATGTCTTAATAGAGTACCTTCTATTATAAAATATAACAGGCCTCCCACTTGCAACAGCGCTAGTCATATTTTCAAATCCTCATGTTTCATTACAGTTGTACATATTTTCTTTTCTAAGATCATTGTAACACGTAATAAGAACATTTGATTTTTGATATGAATGTATTCTGTAGTGAATCTTTTTAGAGCTACAGTAATTTGGCAGTCTCTACCATGGTAAGGCCTTTGTTTACATTATTACATGGCTGTATTGTACAATGCCTGTATTTTATACAACAGTTATCTGCCATCTGTCTCTCTCCATCTGATGCATGTCTGATTTCAGTTTTTACCATCACTTTGGCGCTAATTTCAGAATCTTGATGTCAGTTTTCAAAGCTCTAGACATAAAACTCAAAACAGTCTTCAGCTGTAACAGGCCGTCTAATATTCACAACATTGCATTGCGCATTCATTTCTTTAAAGATGCCTTACACTTGCAGAATCATTTGTTTATCATCATGAAATACTATAGGAACATTACTGTTTTTCTCGATTGCTAACACAGTTATACAAACCTCAAACTGTCACGTCAAAATCAAATATTTTAGTCAAAAATATATTAGAATCAATAAACATAATAGAATCAAACTTTGGCCTCAAATGACACCTAGCAAATACACAATAAGTAACTAGTTTACACTTCAGTGTCTATTACAGTATACAACATAAATGAAAGAGTTCAGGTACTATAAAATACAACAATGAGCTTTGGGTAAAAATAATTTCATTACACTAATGTAAAGTGATTTTACAGTATATGAAAAACACTGGAGAAGAAAATGTAAAATACAAAAGTATTGAATATGAACTCGGTATGCAACACAACACAGTAAACTGTGAATTACAGCACAGTAAAAAATAAATGAATAAATAAATTCAGCATCCTCTGCACCTTCTGCCAAATTTCATTACAGAATACATAGCAGTTTCTTGAAATTCTGACAAAAGACTTTCTCTGCCTCCCTTAGGAAGTCGTCTCTGAGTTCTGCAAAAATGCAGGACATGTAAAAAATGTGTTGAACGTCTGGAGAAATGTGTCTTTGTTATGAGAACTGAATGAATGGTTTGGGAAATTGTGCCAACTGAATCAGTTACAGTGTGTTCGCAATCAAGAAAACCTCTAATTCATATCATCCACACACAAGATACTGATAGTTGTTTGTACAATCATTTAACATTGTTGTGCAATATATATATGATAGATATTTCATAATGGTACTACACATAAATACATCATTGTAAAAGAATTAGTAGAGAGAATATTAGAGAATATTACAGTATTGATGAAATACAATCAAGTCACAACATCGGTTAAATATCCTTGAATCAAAGAAAAAATATTACAAAATTTTTATTATTTTGTACTTAAGTACAATAAAAATTCAACTGCAGTGTTCCTCACATGGCTTACTGTAAAAAACAAAATTGATAACTGTAATCTGTTGGTTACACATACCTACATCTATTGAAGCTGTATCTATAGAAATCTATCGAACTACCAAATGATTGATTGATTGATTGATTAACCTTTAAAATCAGTTGGATTAAATGGACAAATTATTAAACTGAACGAGAAGAGATTCAAATAAAATTTTTGATATAATTACTGTAGTATTATGAAAGGCAGTTACTGTGAATGAAAAGTAATATAGATGAACCACGTATTTTCTGCTGATACTTTGCGATTTTGTACTAACATAATTGACATAAATATGCTCAAATCAAAGTGTATATCTGATTATCTGTTGTGGTGTGACTGAGTTTTAAAAAAATACTACTTGTTTGTGAAAGTAGTACCAAAGTGATGTAAAACGTCAATGTCAGTGGAAGAAAATGAGAATGGTTTTGTTATTTTCAGTTAGTTGTCTTTATAATTGCAGACTAATGTATAGTACACAGAATACTGCATACAGATAAAAAAAAAAATGTATATGGTACAATGCATAATATACAAAAATAAATGTTTTAAACTAAACAGATGACTGAATCTGATTACCTGGATGAAATCTCTCATCTTACCTAGCATTTTAACTAAAAGACCTGATGAAATATGACAGAGGAACACAATTAAATGCAGTGCACGCTTGAATGTCGATGTGTTTCATTTTACATTTAAAAGAAAATCTGCAAGGCACTCAATCTCCAACAGTGTGCAGAATTATTTTATTGGGTGACAAATGTTGATACTAGCCCCACTTGTCAATGAACACATTTCATTATCTTTTCTGACTTTGCCAAGCCAACCTTCATTCCAGCAAAGCATCCCCAAAGTACTAATTACCAACATCTGTTCCCTATCAGCACCACCATCAGTCACTGCATTTCAGGGGCTGCATCCTCCGAAGTTCACATTTGAAGGCATTTGTTAGATTGCAAAGTAATAAAGAAGCTACAGTATTTTACACCTCATAACGAATAAAAGTCGATTTTATCACGGTTAATTTCTTAAATGAGACCGACTCAATGACTTATGCAGCCTTTAAATGCGACCTCCGGAGGACGCAGCCCCTGATTGGTCTCATTACGGACTCTCTACCTGAAAGCACCTTACATGTGTTACTTACCTCCAGCGTTTCCTGATCCCAGTGTTCCTTATTATTTTCCTCTGCTACTCCTGAGAATCTCCAATCCATTATCCATCTCCTTCTTTACATTCCCTGGTCACCATTCACTCAGTTACTCACCTACTTCACCTACCGGCAGCAACTAAGGTGTGTGCGTTTCTTCAATCCCCGGATTCAGCCATCACAATCTCCCATGAAACCTGCAAAGAAAAGAGATTGGTTAATTCATTCAGAATTTCTATTCATCCTGCAAAAAGTCATACTCACTTATCTGTTTGCTTATGCTTCTCTGCTGCATTCAATAAACGGTTAAACGCCATCTGTGCTTCACTTCTCTGAGTATACTTACTGTTACAATTCTGAAGGGGTGGATTTACAATCCCCTCTTTTATATAACAACTTGAGAATCATAATTTTATTATCTATTTGGTAGTCCCTGCACATTAATTCTGGTAGCCTATCATGTTACAGGCAATGGGCCTCATTTATGAAACGAACATACTACAGAAAACTGGCGTACGGCCTTTTCCAGCAAAACTTGCCATTTATCAATATGGACGTGAGCAGTGGCTACGATCAAATCTCATGTCAGGTCTTAGCTCATGTATGCAAGTTTTTGAGTTAGCGTGAACTTCCGTGCAGAGAATTGTAATGAGAGCATTTTATTCATTTATATTATTTTCCTGACCGACAACTGAAGCTCATTAGTTAATCATTAACCGTAAAGATTAGAATGTCAAATTAAAATTAAATTAAATTAGAATAGATGGGTGTCTGTGAACCATTAAAAATACCACAAATGTCCGAATGCACACACTATGGGCCAGATTTACTAACACCTTGCGCCAGTGCAAACCCTCTTTTGGCATTAAAAAACTACTGTGAGGATTTACTAAAGACACAAAGTGAAAAAATAGCACTGAAAAGGCGTGGACAGTTATTTTTGTTTTTTATTTAATTCATCTTCGGAACACAAATTAAGATATATTTGATGAAATCCAAGATGTATATGACTCGTCCATGCAGCAACATAATCACCACTTTCAAGGTCCAGAAAGGTACTAAAGAAATTGTTAAAACCGTCGACATGACTGCAGTGGTTCTGTCATGATCACCAGTTGGAGTGTCCTGGTTAGCCACCAGAGGGCACTCCACCCTGGACATTTTCTCACCATTTCAGACTCCATTTCCCATAACACTTTGTCCTGGACTCATCATCATGTCTTCATGGCACATGTTTTCACTCATGTCATTTAGTTCTGCCTATTAATACACTGTTTGTTTCTGTCATCTTCATCAGGGTTTAAACTGTTGTCACCTGCAATTCTGAGCACCCTGTTTTGGATTAGTGGTTTCCTGCTGGTTTTGTTTTCTTGTTTTCGGACTGTTTCTATGGATTTTGACTCATGCCTGGCTGTGACTACATTTTTAGATTTCCCTTAATAAATGTTGCATTTGGATCTTACCCACAAGTCTCAGAGCAACTTCAGATCCAGCAGTATTGGGATTCATATTGTTCCACCAGCCACAAAGAAAGAGCAGATGGCTCGACTTCAGGCTTTGACTGCTCTGCACCAACAGGGGATGGAGGTAGGAGGCTTTGCCCAGACTTTTTGGACCATGGCAGTGGGGCTATAATAATACAGCACTGGTATCTTTAATAAATGCCTTGATGACCCTTTGCCTCTGTAGGAGATGGATGGACTTCAGATCTTGGATTTTTGGGGCTTCATCAGATATCTCCAACATTGAAGCCAATGGGCAACACCTGGTCAACCAGCACCCATCTGCAGAGACTTTCCTACCGTCCCTCTCTCACTGAGTCAAGACCCTGGCCTTCTAAATCCCACTGGGAGGCGCAGGGTAAGGAGAAAGAGGAAAGCCTGTATGTCCACTTCAGACGGTGAGTCCGCTCCAGACCATGAGTCGACTCCAGAGCCCTCAGCCGAGATGCAGTTGCCCCCCCCCCATAATTTTTCCCGATGTGAGCCGTCAGCTCGTCCACTACAATTTGGAGCGGTTAATATGTGTACAGCTACAGCTCCATCGCTCCGTCTCGCGCACAGTTGAGCGCGAGCCTTTCAAAGATAGCCTACTCCGAGTCCTTTGCCCGTGAGCGCGGAAAGACCGTGGTCACAAAAAACGCGGCCACTATTCAGAGAGTCAAAGCTAGTCCACCGTCTAGTAAACGTTTCTGAAAACACATGAGAAACATCAGAGACAGGAGACATGCAGTACTGAACATTGGACGGTCCATGCATGTGGATTTGGATAAAACAGTTAATCGCTTTGATGCCGTGCCCGAACGCCGTTTATCCCATAGACATTATTATATGTCTATGGTTTATCCCTTCACAGTGGCGTATATCGGACGGGGCACGCAGGGCTATTAAATTCTTCTTATTATTATGCTACTTTTATTATTCAAATAATATTGTAATTAATTTGCCCCACAATATCATAGCGCATCACCGCATAACCGATGCGCTGTGAGTGAGGATAAAAGATTAGTTGGATACTCCTCATTTAAAAAAAACTAGTTTATTTTCGTATAATTTTACAATTTTTTTTCCTCACTATGGACCACAAGAGAAATATTAAGAAAATAAATTAATAGTCTCTAAGAGGATATGCGCCGACAGATGCCAAAAGCTCAGTTTTTACCACAGTCTATGGTTTTTACTTTCAGTTTCTGTACCAGCCGCGGCTCTGTATGGGCAGGTGGGGCAGAGCCTTACCAAAATATTCATCCTAAAATATAGGCCTACCCCTATGTACACTGAATTAATAATAAATTATAAATGTGTTCAGCATTCTGCAACAAATATTTTTCAGATTTTCTAGACTATTTTAAGTCGTAAAGTGAGCAGGATATATTAAAATGTAGCGCATGGATTCGACAGGCATGTATTCATAATACTAAGCGGGGAAGCCCCTTCCCAGCTCTACAGCGCCACACAACTTTCCTATGTAAAACTGTGGTGTAAAATGGAATTGCAGCACCCTCTCATAGAAAGCCATAGTGGCAGATTTCTGGCTGCCCCGCTTATTTCCACGTTAAACACACCTCACGTACACCTCGCTCCAGACCAAGACGATATCAGTCCGCTTCAGATATGTGTCTGCATCAGGTCAGAAACTGTTTGGCATGTCTGTTCTTCCTATGTGGAGTAGCGTATAAAATTAATGAGGGTATAAACCCTTTAATTTAAACGTGCTCATGTCTGGAATTCCTACATAACTATTCGAAAACAAAATTCGGAAGCAATAAATACTACAATTCTAAGATTCTGTGTGTTGTGTGTACTAAAGTCTGTCAATCATCATTAGAGCGCCACCCTCAGGCTGAATAACGCAAGGACATTCGAATTCTGCCAAAAGTGTGTCTGATGTGTTCAGCGATTAGAATATAAAGCTTACAAAATGTTTATAATAAACTAGCGTTAACACCCAGAATCTGCACTACCTATATTTATGGCAAGGAGCCGCTACTGTTCTCTAGTGAGACTTCATCCGCATAACTCTCACGCAAAGTTTGCTCATTGTTTGTGTGATATCAACTGGCTCGGCTTCATGGTTTAAAATCGTAATATTTTCAATATTGCGACGTGACATTTTTCTTTATCACCAGATGCTCGTAAAATGATGGACACTGATTCCAGATGTTGTCCGCATAATTTCCCGTGATAATAAAATTAAGTGAATTATTAAATAAATAAGTAACATGGGCTACACTCCCCCCTCGAGAGTCAAATGTAGCCCATGGCCACAGCCATTTGGTGTGTGTGGGCTGCACACACATCGGCTCTAGCCGGTGAGCCTTCAGCCGAGATAGCTGCCACGCCTGAATCCTCTGAGACTGCAGTGCTAGCCATTAGCCATTTGGCGTGTGTGGGCTGCAAAGAGCCACACAACAGATGTGTCTCACAATGACTTGTTAATATTACAATTTAGTACTTATTACAATTACTAATTACATAACACAATATGTTTTCATAGATATGGATGTTTGTATCAGCTATACCTCCTTTTACTTGACTCAGTGAAGCACCTGGCACTCCTTGGTTTCCACAGTCTTTAAGTCTGGCTTGTATTCAGTTGTGACTACTCGTAGTAACTCTTTCACATGTGTATCAGTCAGGACAGAGCGATGCTTTGCTTTGATTTCACTAATAACAGTGTTGAAAAAAGTGATTCACAGTTGTAAGTTGATCCAAACATTGACAATAGTTTGAGTTTGACACTGGGATATCTCTCAATCGCCACAATCTTCCAAAACTCCATTGTTCCTTCCCTCAGAACACTTAAGTCTATCATCCTCAGAAAGTTCAACCATTTCAAATCGAGATGCCACTTCATCTTCCACTAAAGGGGCTTTTAAACAGTATAATTCAGCAGTGAATGGGTTGATGAAAAATGTATTCTGTGGTCTTTTTTGGCATATACTGGAGAATCTGTCCTCAAAACTCTGTTCGACATTTTCAAGCAGTATTGCATACCATGCAGTACTCCCGTTTATATTCTGTGCTGCTTGTCCACTTGTCTTCAACAAGGATGGAAAATGTGTTAATTCTCTCTTTTGTAGATGTGTCTTGAACAGCTTGACTTTGTTGATAAATGTGAAAACACTCTGCACCAGGTCAGGCACCATCTTTAACTTCCCTTGCAGATCCACAATCGGGCCATTCAGATAATGCAGCATGTCAACCAAAAAGGCCAATTCTTTATCGATTAACTTGCGGTTAGTGAAGGTGAGATAGGCGTAATCGCCCTTAGGGCCGTTACATAGTCAACGCGAGAAACGCGAGCGACGCGCTCCCTTTCATAGTCTAAACAGTGGACGCAAGCGTCACGGGCGATGCGTGAATGCAATACACCGCTCACGCAACAGGGGGTAGTAGAGTCGGGCAACCTCTCTCCATGCATTTTCCAACGCTATTTTATTTGAGTGTAATTGCGATGAACTATCGTATAAATGTGGATGAATACGTATAAGTTCGCATAATTTTTCCTCTTCGCCCGCCATTGTATTCAAACCTTCTTCTTCTGTAAACACAATATACATGAATTAATGTACAGTACTTGCAATGTCACCCCCACAGACAACGCATAGTATTGCGTGCATCGGCGCCCCGGGTATCAAAAACTAGGACGACACATTTGGCTACGCACCGACGCATAATGGCGGCCGAAGCGTAACGATGCGTAGCCTCGGGGACGCGTATGCGTACAGATGCGTTGACTATGAAACGGCCCTAAATGACACAACAGAAGCGCTCGCGTGCGCGCTATCTCTGTTGCGCGCGCGATTCAGTTCTCCTTGCGCCTGAATACACGCACACAGAGCCGGATTAAATATATGCACTACACTAGGCAGGCTGTATTTTTTGGGCCCCCCTCCATCGATGTTATTTATGAATTGAAATCTGAAACTTACCAAAGTTACTAATAAACATTTTACATAGCCTAGTCTTTGGTTACAAATTGGTTGTGTTGTATATTAAACAGTCTATCAGACTATTTTTTGATATTCATTATTTATACGTCATTACACGACATGACGTATATAACAATGACGTATATAACATTTATAAATGTTGTAATTAAGAACAAGAAGGCAAACATGACCCCTTCACATTCATCAAGACCATTTAGAAACTGTCTAACAATAAATAATAATAAATATAAGGATGGAGGATTTAAACTATGGAAAACTAAAGGTATTCAGACTATTAAAGACTTGTATATGGATGGAATACTTCTTACATTTCAAGAATTGTGTGATAAACACCAGATTCCCTCAAAACATTTTTTTTTTAATATTCACAGCTTAAAAGTTTTATGTCTTCCAGGTCTACAGATATTATGTACATTCCCAAACTGTCATTAATTGAGGAAATATTTGAAAAAAGAGGTGAAAAGGGCCAATTGTCAAAATATTATTATTTAATGTCTAACTCTAAAGAGTCTGCTGTAGACAAATTAAACGCATGGAGGAAAGACATTCAAGAAGAAATAGAGGAATTTGAATGGACTGAAGCATGTTTAAAGGCGCAAAAACAAATCATAAACACGCGGCTTAAATTATTACACTATAAGTGGTTGACAAGGGTTTATATAACACCTGAAAAACTCAATCATATGTCTAGCAATATTCCTGATATATGTACAAAATGCCAAAATTATAAAGGAACTCTAATTCACTGTCTATGGGAATGTTCTGATATACAGAAGTTCTGGAAGGATGTCATAAACTGTTTGTCAGAACGGTTTAATCTTAAAATACCACATTGTGCCAAACTTTGTGTACTGGGAATATATCCTACAGGTTTCTCACAAACAAAGAAACACACTAGACTATTGGACTTTGGATTGTTACATGCCAGAAGAGCCATTGCTATGAACTGGAAGAGCATGGAAGCACCTTCTATAAAACAATGGATAAAATAACTTTCAGAGTGCATTGGACTGGAAAGGCTGACTTATATCTCCAAGGGTAAAATAAAGGACTTTGTACAATTATGGGAGCCATACATGATTATTATATCATATGTAAAGTAGGGCCATGCCATTATTCTTTTATTGATTTATTTCTTTTTTTACATTTGTTTTTATCTTTTATTATCATTTTGAATTAGATTTTCTTGTAACTTAAAACTTGACACGGAAATGTTGTTTTACTTTATCTCTGATAGGTGCAGGTCTCTGATTATGTGAATGTGTGTGTGAGTGATACATGTTTCGTTTTTTTTTTTTGTTATCTTTGTTATTATTTGAAAATTAATAAAAATATTTGGAAAAAATAAAAAAATAAAATAAAAATAAATAAAACCAGCAACACTTACTAAGGAAACCATTTAGCATGCTCCACTCAGGCATAATCTTCAGCCTTCCAGCATCACAGGCCTCCATCACAGCAGAAACACGTCTTGACGGCATCATCACAATCTTGTGGAGAAATAATTAAATGTATACATAAGACAGCTGTTTGAGATTTGAATATACTTGGTTTGTTTCTCATATTTCATTTCATTATAGTAGAAAGTATAGTCCTATATTATACATTTAATTTATATGCATCTTACATTTGATTTTAATATTCACTTTACTTATTCAGATTTATATGTTTAAATGGAAAACTTACATTTACAGATGCTTTCTCCTGAGTTTTGATGAGGTGAAGTCCTCGATGATGTCTTCAAAATCCAGGGCAGTTGTGAATCCATTTTCAATTGCCAACAGGGCAAAGGCATTCAGTTTTTTTTCTGTTACTGTTGCTCTCCGGTATGTTTTTACTCGTTTCAACAAATAAAATGATCTTTCTCCTGAACAGTTTGCAATCGGTAATGTCAGATACATGCGAAGGCAAATGTCCACATTAGGGAAAGCATCCCTCAAGCCTAGCTCTAGGAACTTCTTGTACATGGCCATGACTGATTCTTCATCTTTTACCATTGAGATGAACTGGCAAAACTCTGCTGTAAAGTCCTCCTCAAGATCCTGGGGGTATATTTTCTTCAGCTTTTCTGTGGCTGCACGGATTTGTTCAATGTTCATTGATTTCGTTTTAGTAAGGAAACCAAATTTCTCCTCCACGTTTTTGTATGCGTCTTTGCGTTGTTTCAATTCTTGTGACAAGCAGTCACAGATGACATAATGTGTGTCAATCAAGAATGCTTCACGGCCTGAGCGCGGCACCTCTGGACCTGCAGACTCACCAAACATAACTTTCTTCACTCGTCTCCTTTGGCTATCTGCTTTGTATCCCTCTGTCGCTGTGAGAGTCTTGGCCTCTGCTTCATAGACATCGAAATCATTTCTGGCCTGTCCTATGTATTCTATGAGTGAACTGTACAGAATAGGAACAGTACATACATCAATTTGTACCTGTTGCAATGCTTTGCTGGTTAAATTGATTGTTCTCAGCAGTTCATCCCACAGTACTGTCATAACTGCAGTTTCAAGGGTTTCCATCACTGTTATTAATTGACTCGCCTCATATTGAGCAGCTCTGGGGGTTCCATGGTCAACTTTGATTTCGTTCAAAGCATCCTGTATAGCTTTGTAGCCAAATCTCAGAGCTTTTGTTGCATCAGCTCTTGCAGACCACCTTGTGCCGGAAAGGCTCTTCAGTGTCAGACCTCGCTCACATTTTGTGAGATGGGCTGTTAAAATCTCCCACCGCCGAGTTGAAGCTGAGAAGAAGTTGTAGAGATTTTGAATGAAGCCAAAAAATGAAACTGCTTCTAGGCAACATTCTGCTGCACATGCACCAACTAAATTAAGAGAATGTGCAGAATATGGTATGAAGTCAGCATTAGGATTTTTATTTTTTATTCTTGCTTGGAGTCCAGAATATTTCCCTGCCATGTTACTAGCATTGTCGTAGCTCTGCCCACGACAGTCCATCAAATCAATGTCCAGTTCTTTTAACTCAGATTTGAGTGTTTCCTCCATGTGTTCTGCAGTATGACCATGTAGTGGTATGAACTCCAAAAATCTCTCGACAGGCTCACCACTATTCTTCAGGACATAGCGAATTATCAAAGCAAGCTGATCAACATGTGTGACGTCAGGTGTTGAGTCCACAATGATGGAGAAATACTTGCCATCTTTAACTTCTTTTACAATGGCACGCAGAACTTTCTCAGCCATCAGCTGAATAAACTCATCACAAACTGTAGAGGACAGGTAACTGGTATGTCCCCTGCCCTTGTTTCCATATCTGGCTAGATGCTCTGACAGAAGTGGATCAAAGCGACTAATTAACTCCAAGCAGCCCAAAAAGTTCCCATTGTGGGGTGATCCTACTAACTCATCGTCCCTACGGAAGGGCAGTCCTCGTGAAGAAAGAAACTGAATAGTTGCCATACTCCTGTTGCTGTACTATGTTTGAATCTATGCGTGCATTTTTATTTCCAAGTGATGATAGACTCAGCACAGCAGTACGATGATCCATACTATTCTCATGTTCATGCAAGCGATTAGCACAGTTTTTCCAGTCATTAAATCCAGTGACAAATTGATTGTCTCTTATACTGAACAACTTGCAGCAGTAACAGAATACAGTGCCAGTAGACGGTGAGTACACTAACCATTTTCTTGACAGGGTTTCTCCATTTAGCTTTTTTCTAAAGAAATGTTCCTTGGTTAAGCTTCGGTTAATGTCTCCATATTTCCTCTGTGATGCAGAGAAATCTCCAATATTTTGACAGGGATGGTTTAGTGCAAAGTACTCACGCATCCTGTCATCAATTTGGTCCCACTTTGCAGGATCAGATGGGTAGCTTGTTAATACACTTTCTGGGTCTAGAGGCTCCTGCTGCAAAACGATATTGGGCTCACTTCTGGCTGGCTGCTGTTGTTCCATCAGTTTATCGTTCTGTGACGGCGCTGATGTTGACGGCGCGGGCGCCACAGTGTCTTCCGCCGCATTTCCCGCCGCATCTTCCACCGTGTCTTCGGGCCGTGTCTCCGGGCCTGGCTCGGCCTTTGGCTCTGCTGACTTGAGCAGGTTCACAGCTGTCGGACGGCTGCCCGACAGAAACTTCTGTAAAGCCCCCCGCTGTCTCTTCTTTTGTTCCTCTTCATTTTTTTTCTTTTTACGTTTTGCCGCACCCGAAAGCATCTTGAATGTTAGCCTACTCAAAACACACCTGCCTGCTAGCTTTGTTGTCCCGCTCTACCGCCGCTATACTTATGGCTGCCACCTCTATATAAATACAGTCATGGGCTGGCGTTAATGTGACGTAATGTAACAGTCTATGGTTAAGATAAACATCGTCACTATTTTTAGTTAATTAATAAATATTGAAATAAATTGTAGATAGGACATTTGTACATTTTATTTTATTTTTATTATTATTATTATTATTTTTTTTTTTTGTCCCTCTGTCTGGGCCCCATCCCGCCAATAGACCCTTTTCATAGACATATAATATATGTCTATGGACCCTTTTCACATGACGTCACACAGCTTCCGTTAGGACTCGATGCAGTGTATCCTCACTTCCGTCAGCATAGTGGAATACTAGCGCGACTCGAATGAAGTGCACTCAATATTTGTACATATGCCACAAATGTGGTTAAAGGATGATTGTAGTCGCCTAATTTCATGTAAATTCAAAGTGAGGTATTTGGCAGCCGCAGATCTCAAACAAACTTACTGATCGGCGCGATTTGCTGCTTGAAGTCGGAGGAGTTGAATACATTACATACTGAAGCCATACATACACTTTCTGCTGCCCATATCTTGCAAACTTTGCTGTCTTTATTGCAGATGAAGCTGTTTATATATATTTGTGAAATAAACACATGTTTCCAACATTCACGTGCAGTTAAAAAACTTCTCATTCAAAGCTTAATGTACTAGGCTACTTATTTCAGTGCCTACAGGCCTATGTACAATGAAGATCAATATAAGCTTATTCTTTTTAAATATCAAAGTCTATTTTTCCACTTTTATTTCGATAAATATGACATGCATAATACAAATTGTGTTTAATATAATACTATTTCTACATGAAGACTGTTAATTTTGTAAAAACGGAGTCATGTACATGGCAGGTTTTACACTGCGGACAAGCCAGCCGCAGTTTGAAAATACACGGTCAAGCCAGCCGCCAAAAAAAAAAAGTGTGTGCGCCTATTACTATAAATACGGTAATTTCAGGAACAGCAGAGAGAGAGCGCGCTTTCAGAGCGCTTGAGTTGCCCATATCTATCTATCTATCTATCTATCTATCTATCTATCTATCTATCTATCTATCTATCTATCTATCTATCTATCTATCTATCTATCTATCTATCTATCTATCTATCTATCTATCTATCTATCTATCTATCTATCTTTATTCAGTCTAATATATAAAACATCTTTCTTTCTTTCTTTCTTTCTTTCTTTCTAATATATCTCTCTTTTTTCTTTCGATTATATATCCATCTCTTTCTTTTTTCTTTCTAATGTTTCTTTATCTTACTATATCTTTCTTTTTTCTAATATATCTATTTCTTTTTTCTTTCTAATGTCTTTCTTTCTAATATTTCTTTCTTTCTCTTAACATATCTTTCTTTTTTTTGTATTATATCTTTCTTTTTCTAATATATCTCTTTCCTTTTTCTTTGTAATGTCTATCTTTCTAATATTTCTTTCTATCTCTCTGTTGTTATTTTCATATATATATATATACTCTTGAATTAAATTGTGTTACTGTCTTACTGCATAAGGATTACTATCTGATTAGGCCTATAAAGACCTCATTTTAAATAAGTAGAAAATACCAATGGTCTGTTTCTATAGGGGACGTCCCATACAGTATGCATACCTCATAAATGTCCCTTTTACTGCAGCATTTTGGAGATATGCCACATTATTCGACTTCAAAAGCCTATAAACACCTCATTTCAAATAAGTAGAAAAAACTAATGGTTTGTTTCTATAGGGGACATCCCATAGAGTATGCATACATCATAAGAGTACATTTTACTGCAGCATTTTGGAGATATGCCACATTATTTGACTTTGGAGGCCTATAAAGACTCCATTTAAAATAAGTAGAAAAAAATAATGGTCAGTTTCTATAGGGGGCGTCCCATAGAGTATGCATACCTCATATGAGTACATTTTACTGCAGCATTTTGGAGATATGCCACATTATTCGACTTCAAAGGCCTATAAACACCTCATTTCAAATAAGTAGAAAAAACTAATGGTTTGTTTCTATAGGGGACATCCCATAGAGTATCCATACCTCATATGAGTACATTTTACTGCAGCATTTTGGAGATATGCCACATTATTTGACTTTGGAGGTCTATAAACACCTCATTTCAAATAAGTAGAAAAAACAAATGGTCTGTTTCTATAAGGGATGTCCCATAGAGTATGCATACCTCATATGAGTACATTTTACTGCAGCATTTTGGAGATATGCCACATTATTCGACTTCAAAGCCTATAAACACCTCATTTCAAATAAGTAGAAAAAACAAATGGTCTGTTTCTATAGGGGATGTCCCATAGAGTATGCATACCCCATAAGAGTACATTTTACTGCAGCATTTTGGAGATATGCCACATTATTCGACTTCAAAGCCTATAAACACCTCATTTCAAATAAGTAGAAAAAACAAATGGTCTGTTTCTATAGGGGACATCCCATAGAGTATGCATACCTCATATGAGTACATTTTACTTCAGCATTTTGGAGGTATGCCACATTATTTGACTTTGGAGGCCTATAAAGACTTCATTTCAAATAAGTAGAAAAAAATAATGGTTTGTTTCTATAGGGGGCGTCCCATAGAGTATGCATACCTCATATGAGTACATTTTACTGCAGCATTTTGGAGGTATGCCACATTATTTGACTTTGGAGGCCTATAAAGACTTCATTTCAAATAAGTAGAAAAAAATAATGGTCAGTTTCTATAGGGGGCGTCCCATAGAGTATGCATACCTCATATGAGTACATTTTACTGCAGCATTTTGGAGATATGCCACATTATTCGACTTCAAAGGCCTATAAACACCTCATTTCAAATAAGTAGAAAAAAACAATGAACTGTTTCTATAGGGGACGTCCCATAGAGTATGCATACCTCATATGAGTACATTTTACTTCAGCATTTTGGAGGTATGCCACATTATTTGACTTTGGAGGCCTATAAAGACTTCATTTCAAATAAGTAGAAAAAAATAATGGTTTGTTTCTATAGGGGGCGTCCCATAGAGTATGCATACCTCATATGAGTACATTTTACTGCAGCATTTTGGAGGTATGCCACATTATTTGACTTTGGAGGCCTATAAACACCTCATTTCAAATAAGTAGAAAAAAATAATGGTCAGTTTCTATAGGGGGCATCCCATAGAGTATGCATACCTCATATGAGTACATTTTACTGCAGCATTTTGGAGATATGCCACATTATTCGACTTCAAAGGCCTATAAACACCTCATTTCAAATAAGCAGAAAAAACTAATGGTTTGTTTCTATAGGGGACATCCCATAGAGTATCCATACCTCATATGAGTACATTTTACTGCAGCATTTTGGATATATGCCACATTATTTGACTTTGGAGGTCTATAAACACCTCATTTCAAATAAGTAGAAAAAACAAATGGTCTGTTTCTATAGGGGATGTCCCATAGAGTATGCATACCTCATATGAGTACATTTTACTGCAGCATTTTGGAGATATGGCACATTATTCGACTTCAAAGCCTATAAACACCTCATTTCAAATAAGTAGAAAAAACAAATGGTCTGTTTCTATAGGGGACGTCCCATAGAGTATGCATACCCCATATCAGTACATTTTACTGCAGCATTTCGGAGATATGCCACATTATTCGACTTCAAAGGTCTATAAACACCTCATATCAAATAAGTAGAAAAAACAAATGGTCTGTTTCTATAGGGGATGTCCCATAGAGTATGCATACCCCATATGAGTACATTTTACTGCAGCATTTCGGAGATATGCCACATAATTCGACTTCAAAGGCCTATAAACACCTCATTTCAAATAAGTAGAAATAACTAATGGTTTGTTTCTATAGGGGACATCCCATAGAGTATGCATACCTCATATGAGTACATTTTACTTCAGCATTTTGGAGGTATGCCACATTATTTGACTTTGGAGGCCTATAAAGACTTCATTTCAAATAAGCAGAAAAAAATAATGGTTTGTTTCTATAGGGGGCGTCCCATAGAGTATGCATACCTCATATGAGTACATTTTACTGCAGCATTTTGGAGGTATGCCACATTATTTGACTTTGGAGGCCTATAAACACCTCATTTCAAATAAGTAGAAAAAAATAATGGTTTGTTTCTATAGGGGGCGTCCCATAGAGTATGCATACCTCATATGAGTACATTTTACTGCAGCATTTTGGAGATATGCCACATTATTCGACTTCAAAGGCCTATAAACACCTCATTTCAAATAAGTAGAAAAATCTAATGGCTTGTTTCTATAGGGGACATCCCATAGAGTATGCATACCTCATATGAGTACATTTTACTGCAGCATTTTGGAGGTATGCCACATTATTTGACTTTGGAGGCCTATAAAGACTTCATTTCAAATAAGTAGAAAAAAATAATTGTCAGTTTCTATAGGGGGCTTCCCATAGAGTATGCATACCTCATATGAGTACATTTTACTGCAGCATTTCGGAGATATGCCACATTATTCGACTTCAAAGGCCTATAAACACCTCATTTCAAATAAGTAGAAAAAAATAATGGTTTGTTTCTATAGGGGACGTCCCATAGAGTATGCATACCTCATATGAGTACATTTTACTGCAGCATTTCGGAGATATGCCACATTATTCGACTTCAAAGGCCTATAAACACCTCATTTCAAATAAGTAGAAAAAAACAATGAACTGTTTCTATAGGGGACGTCCCATAGAGTATGCATACCCCATATGAGTACATTTTACTGCAGCATTTTGGAGATATGCCACATTATTCGACTTCAAAGGCCTATAAACACCTCATTTCAAATAAGTAGAAAAAAACAATGAACTGTTTCTATAGGGGACGTCCCATAGAGTATGCATACCTCATATGAGTACATTTTACTGCAGCATTTCGGAGATATGCCACATTATTCGACTTCAAAGGCCTATAAACACCTCATTTCAAATAAGTAGAAAAAAATAATGGTTTGTTTCTATAGGGGACGTCCCATAGAGTATGCATACCTCATATGAGTACATTTTACTGCAGCATTTCGGAGATATGCCACATTATTCGACTTCAAAGGCCTATAAAGACTCCATTTAAAATAAGTAGAAAAAAATAATGGTCAGTTTCTATAGGGGGCGTCCCATTGAGTATGCATACCTCATATGAGTACATTTTACTGCAGCATTTTGGAGATATGCCACATTATTCGACTTCAAAGGCCTATAAACACCTCATTTCAAATAAGTAGAAAAAACTAATGGTTTGTTTCTATAGGGGACATCCCATAGAGTATCCATACCTCATATGAGTACATTTTACTGCAGCATTTTGGAGATATGCCACATTATTTGACTTTGGAGGTCTATAAACACCTCATTTCAAATAAGTAGAAAAAACAAATGGTCTGTTTCTATAGGGGATGTCCCATAGAGTATGCATACCTCATATGAGTACATTTTACTGCAGCATTTTGGAGATATGCCACATTATTCGACTTCAAAGGCCTATAAACACCTCATTTCAAATAAGTAGAAAAAAACAATGAACTGTTTCTATAGGGGACGTCCCATAGAGTATGCATACCTCATATGAGTACATTTTACTTCAGCATTTTGGAGGTATGCCACATTATTTGACTTTGGAGGCCTATAAAGACTTCATTTCAAATAAGTAGAAAAAAGTAATGGTTTGTTTCTATAGGGGGCGTCCCATAGAGTATGCATACCTCATATGAGTACATTTTACTGCAGCATTTTGGAGGTATGCCACATTATTTGACTTTGGAGGCCTATAAAGACTTCATTTCAAATAAGTAGAAAAAAATAATTGTCAGTTTCTATAGGGGGCTTCCCATAGAGTATGCATACCTCATATGAGTACATTTTACTGCAGCATTTCGGAGATATGCCACATTATTCGACTTCAAAGGCCTATAAACACCTCATTTCAAATAAGTAGAAAAAAATAATGGTTTGTTTCTATAGGGGACGTCCCATAGAGTATGCATACCTCATATGAGTACATTTTACTGCAGCATTTCGGAGATATGCCACATTATTCGACTTCAAAGGCCTATAAACACCTCATTTCAAATAAGTAGAAAAAAACAATGAACTGTTTCTATAGGGGACGTCCCATAGAGTATGCATACCCCATATGAGTACATTTTACTGCAGCATTTTGGAGATATGCCACATTATTCGACTTCAAAGGCCTATAAACACCTCATTTCAAATAAGTAGAAAAAAACAATGAACTGTTTCTATAGGGGACGTCCCATAGAGTATGCATACCTCATATGAGTACATTTTACTGCAGCATTTCGGAGATATGCCACATTATTCGACTTCAAAGGCCTATAAACACCTCTTTTCAAATAAGTAGAAAAAAACATTGAACTGTTTCTATAGGGGACGTCCCATAGAGTATGCATACCTCATATGAGTACATTTTACTGCAGCATTTTGGAGGTATGCCACATTATTTGACTTTGGAGGCCTATAAACACCTCATTTCAAATAAGTAGAAAAAAATAATGGTCAGTTTCTATAGGGGGCATCCCATAGAGTATGCATACCTCATATGAGTACATTTTACTGCAGCATTTTGGAGATATGCCACATTATTCGACTTCAAAGGCCTATAAACACCTCATTTCAAATAAGCAGAAAAAACGAATGGTTTGTTTCTATAGGGGACATCCCATAGAGTATGCATACCTCATATGAGTACATTTTACTTCAGCATTTTGGAGGTATGCCACATTATTTGACTTTGGAGGCCTATAAAGACTTCATTTCAAATAAGTAGAAAAAAATAATGGTTTGTTTCTATAGGGGGCGTCCCATAGAGTATGCATACCTCATATGAGTACATTTTACTGCAGCATTTTGGAGATATGCAACATTATTCGACTTCAAAGGCCTATAAACACCTCATTTCAAATAAGTAGAAAAAACTAATGGCTTGTTTCTATAGGGGACATCCCATAGAGTATGCATACCTCATATGAGTACATTTTACTGCAGCATTTTGGAGGTATGCCACATTATTTGACTTTGGAGGCCTATAAAGACTTCATTTCAAATAAGTAGAAAAAAATAATTGTCAGTTTCTATAGGGGGCTTCCCATAGAGTATGCATACCTCATATGAGTACATTTTACTGCAGCATTTCGGAGATATGCCACATTATTCGACTTCAAAGGCCTATAAACACCTCATTTCAAATAAGTAGAAAAAAATAATGGTTTGTTTCTATAGGGGACGTCCCATAGAGTATGCATACCTCATATGAGTACATTTTACTGCAGCATTTCGGAGATATGCCACATTATTCGACTTCAAAGGCCTATAAACACCTCATTTCAAATAAGTAGAAAAAAACAATGAACTGTTTCTATAGGGGACGTCCCATAGAGTATGCATACCCCATATGAGTACATTTTACTGCAGCATTTTGGAGATATGCCACATTATTCGACTTCAAAGGCCTATAAACACCTCATTTCAAATAAGTAGAAAAAAACAATGAACTGTTTCTATAGGGGACGTCCCATAGAGTATGCATACCTCATATGAGTACATTTTACTGCAGCATTTCGGAGATATGCCACATTATTCGACTTCAAAGGCCTATAAACACCTCTTTTCAAATAAGTAGAAAAAAACAATGAACTGTTTCTATAGGGGACGTCCCATAGAGTATGCATACCCCATATGAGTACATTTTACTGCAGCATTTCGGAGATATGCCACATTATTCGACTTTGGAGGCCTATAAAGACTTCATTTCAAATAAGTAGAAAAAATAATGGTCAGTTTCTATAGGGGGCGTCCCATAGAGTATGCATACCTCATATGAGTACATTTTACTGCAGCATTTCGGAGATATGCCACATTATTCGACTTGAAAGGCCTATAAACACCTCATTTCAAATAAGTACGAAAAAAGAAAGGTATGTTTCTATAGGGACATCCCATAGAGTATACATACCCCATATGAGTACATTTTACTGCAGCATTTTGGAGATATGCCACATTATTCGACTTCAAAGGTCTATAAACAACTCATTTCAAATAAGTAGAAAAAACTAATGGTCTATTTCTATAGGGGACATCCCATAAAGTATGCATACTTCATATTAGTACATTTTACTGCAGCATTTTGGAGATATGGCACATTATTTGACATCCTGTCGAGGCAGGGGCTGATGCCTGGGGAGTGAAGACTTCACCTCGTGGTGGTGGAGCTCCTGTGGGAGCACTCTGTTTGCATCTCGAGAGATAACACACTGTCCATTGTTTTACTCCCTCACATATCCGGCCCCCCTGGGGTTGGATGCAATTGTACAGACATGGCAGAGGCTGGAATGTGTACGCTGCATGTTGTAGAGGTTGTATGTTGGTTATCTCCTTCCACCTTGAAGGTATATGTGGCAGCCATCTCAGCTTACCATACTCCTCTGGATGGTACATCAGTGGGGAGACACCCATAGGTAACTCGCTTCCTTTGTGGCACTTTGAGGCTAAGACCTAAGGTACATCAGAGGGTGCTAACTTGGGATTTGGCCATAGTCTTAGAAGGCCTATCTCTTTCTCCATTTAAGCCCATTGAAGAGGTTCCTGAGAAGTTCCTCACTCTCAAGACTCTGTTCTGCTCGCTATTTTGTCTCCAGAATTGGAGACCTTCAAGCTCTGTTGGTCTCTCCCTCCTGCCTGGACTTTGCTCCAGGCATGGTTAAAGCCTTCTTGTTTCCTTGGGAAGGTTATGTTCCTAAGGTTCCCACTAATGTGGCAGGCCCTATTATGCTGCAGGCCTCCTGTCCTCCTCCTTTCCAGGATTCAGACCAGGAGAAACTTAATTTTCTCTGTCCTTTCAGAGCTTTAGATGCTTACATTCACAGAGCTGCCCTGTGGTGTGAATCTGAACAACTCTTTGTGTGTTTCGGGTCCCCTTGAAGAGGCCAACCTGCATCTAAACAAACTTTAAGTAAGTGGATAGTTCGAGGCTATCTCATTTGCTTACAAGTTGGCTGGCCAACCGTCACCTCTTATGATCAGAGCCCACTCTACTCGGAGAATGGCTGCCTCTAAGGATTTGCTTTTTGGAGTCTCTCTTCAAGAAGTGTGTGATGCGGCAGGTTGGTCCTCGCCGCAAACGTTTGTCAGGTTTTATAACCTGGACCTGACCTTGACCCTGGGGTCACGATTTCACACAGACAGGCACTTGGTTTCACGGCGGCGTGGGTATATCGTTCCTAAAGTGCTTGACGCAGCACAATGTAAGGACTAAGGACGAACCAGACAAATTAATCATTTAGATGATTATTTCAAAACATAATTCCAGAAACCCAAAAGAATCTAATTTTCGGCTCCAGTCCATCTACAGAACCACCCCTGCTAGGTACTTTTATGGCACCCATGCTTTCTGACTGAAGGAGAGGAGACAAACCTTTAAGTCATTTGTAGAAACCAAATGGTCACCAGAAAATAAAGAATCTTTGATCTCCAGATCAAAAGAGACAGAGATTATGCAGGTCTGTTTCTCTGAGTGACATAACTTTACAGAAAAACATACAGAGACTGTTTCTACAACTAAAACAGCATTGAATTGTTCCAAACAATTTGTATCAAACATCTTTCAACTGCATAAATTTTATATCATGTCTAAACATGCTACATGTAAGCTGTTATGCTTTAGAACACCCACAATTCATGAAAGTGTGATAACTTTTGAATGATTGATTAAAAGCATGTCTGGTCTGGTTTGAAATTAATTTAAATCTCAAATGTATGTTTAAATCATGGCTTGAATGAAATCTGTGTAAAATGTATCATATTCCATTTAATAGAAATCATGTCTAAATGGTGCTCTCTGGCAAAGCCGGTGATTCCAGAGACTGATAACGATAGATAAGGGTTATTTTGCCGCCTTCTAACGACTTTTGCCGCCTCAACTTTAATTCCAGCCACAACAAGAGACTTAATTTCATTTGCTAGCACGCTCAAACGTGATTGGTTTTTACCTAACCACAATCCGGACCTGAAAAGATTCTGCAACAAATCATCGACTCTGAAAAACCCTTCTCTCCATTTGAAGTCAACAAGCAAGTACCACCAGATTCTAACACTGAACTGGTGCATTAAATTAATGATTCATAGTTCATTCAGGTCAGGTCTTTTAAAGTGCATATTTTGCTAAAAATCATGCTCATCATTTCATTCTCTCTCAAAACTCTTTCTCTCATGTCCTTTCTTTCTGCAACGTGTATGAATGTTTGCGTGTGTTTGCGTGTTTGTGTTAGATTAGTTTGTGTTAGAATAAATAAAGTCTCTTGTAGATTTTAAAAGAAAGTGTCTTGTATTATGTGCTCGAAAATGTAATGTCTTAAACTGTCAATCTTAAAGTTACCGCACTCTAATTAGAGTTTTTACGATAGTGGATATTAATATCCACTACAAGAGCTTATTACGGCCTGAGCAGATGGACGCTGTATGATTCAGTTGCTCGGCTGTAAACTAAATGACTCTTTATAATTCACTATAAATCAATTATTTAATTCGAGCTGAATTCATTCCTAAAACGAGTTCACTTGCATGGAAACATCTCAGGTTACGTATGTAACCATGGTTCCCTGAGGGGTAACGGGCGTACCTGTGACCGACTTCGACCTATCAGAAGCTGACTCTGTTTGGTTTAGGTGTGCTTTATAGTTCCCTTTCAGTCGGTCACGTTCGACGTACGTCAGTAGTGACCGACGAATTGGGATATCGCTTAGAGAGCCCTATCATCTTCGTGTAAACTAAAACAAGCCAATGGAATTGGCGTGCGATATTTGCATAATGCGCACCGCCCCCGACAGGTGTATATAAATAGGAAGCGGATGCAATCGCACTCTGTCTTTCGCTTCGGAGCCATTTACTGGTGTCCTGTTTGAAGACTCCTTTCTTCGTTGTTTTCTGAATTAAAACATTGCCTCAAGAAGAGGATTACAGCGAGCTTCAGTGCTGGTGAAGAGGGCACGTTCAGCGAGGTCGCGAGTGTCCGAGGAGCTGAGCTATAAGCTCTAAAACTGCTGTTTTCACGGCAACACAAAGAGTGTGTGTGTGAGCGATTTGGGCCGGTTCCTCGGTGTGTCAGGGAGTGGTGTACCTGACACATCGCGTCGCTCCCTGGGTGCTTCAGCACGAGTGAGTTGACTTCCCCTTCTAAAAGAGCTTTACAGACGAACCCTGACAGTATGTCATTTCGTCTGTGCGTTACTGGGTGCGGTCGTTCCCTGGTCCCTGCTGATGGGCACAATCGCTGCATCTCGTGTTTGGGCGTTCAGCACGCTGAGGCAGCTTTTGTGGATGGTTCATGTTCCCATTGCGGGAACATGACCATCGCGGTGCTGAGGTCGAGGCTCTCCTTCCTGAAGTCTCAGGAAGCGGGAGTCCCCTCTCCTATGCCCGCGTACGACCGTTTTTTCCGGCCCTGGGAACCGGAAGGACGGTACGGCGCTGTATAGGGAGGGCGGCCTGAGGATAACGGTCAGGGCTCCCCCGCCGAGCGGAAACGCTCCTCGGGCCCCTGCCCCCTCGCCAGCACCGCAACCCATCTTTCGCCCGTTGGTTTCCGCTGGGCCCTCTTCGGACTGTCCAGCCGTTACCTTCGGTGCGCCGGCGGAGGATCAGATGTCGGTCGCTGCGTCGGAAGGCGAGTTTGAGAATTCGGGAGAGGAAGATCCGGACGCGCTGCCGCCCTCCGGGACGGTAGCGGTGGCCGAGTCGGATCCCGAACTCTCGGCTGTGCTCTCTCGGGCCAGCCTTGTGCGTCGGGCTCGAGTGGAACCCTCCACCCTGTCCCGGCCCATCTCGGCTGGATGATTGGTACTTGGGGGGGGTCGCGCTGGGCAGCCCCAGCGTCCCGCCCCAATGCCTTTCTTCCCGGAGGTGCATGATGAGGTGACCAGGTCTTGGCAGACACCGTATAGTGCCCGTACCAGGCCTGGCCCCCGTCCGCCTTCACCTCCCTGGACGGCGGGGTAGCCAGGGGGTACGCGAGGATCCCGCCAGTCGAGCGCTCGGTTGCGATGCAGTTGTGTCCAACAGCCACCGGCTGGCGTGGTGAGCCGCGTCTCCCGTCCCGGGCCTGTAAGTTCTCAGCCGGTCTGACTGAGAAGGCTTACAGTTCCTGTGGGCAGGCTGCCTCCGCCCTGCACGCGATGGCCCTCTTGCAGGTTCACCAAGCAAAGGCGCTGTCGGAGATGCCCCAGGAAGGTCCTGACCAACAGCTGCTGGGGGAGCTGCGCGCTGCCACTGACCTTGCCCTCCGGGCAACGAAGGTGACAGCACGCGCTGTTGGTCACGCGATGTCTACCTTGGTAGTCCAGCAGCGCCACCTCTGGCTGACCCTCGCGGACATGCGGGATGCCGACAAAGCAGCGGTTCCTGAACTCCCCCGTGTCCCCGGTCGGCCTATTCGGCGACGCGGTGGAGAGCTTCGCCCAACAGTTCTCCGCTGCACAGAAGCAGGCTGAGGCTATCAGTCACGTTATGCCACGGCGGTCCGCTGCTGCCTCCACCCAGCCGCCCGTGGCTCAGCCTCAGCCCGCTCGTCGCCGAGGGCGCCCGCCTGCATCGTCCTCCGCCCCTGCTAAGACGGCAAAGCAGCAGCCTACACCAGCCAGACAGCAGGGTGCCGGTCGCGGGCGTGGTGCCCAGCCCGTCTCCGCCTAAGCCCGGTGGTAAACGTAAGAGCAAGACACGGCCACTGAGACGGGCAACCTGGAGGGGAAGGATCTTGCTCTTCGGGAGAGTTTTCCACCATCTCTCCCACCCCCGGAGGAGGGCCGGGGGGAATTTGTGTTTGTCTGTCCACCGCCGCTGGCTCTCCGGAGTCCAGCGGTACCCACTTTTTCACAAAAAGAGCAGTTTCCTCAAACTCCAGGTCACAACAAGGGGTGTCTGCCAGTGTGCCAGGCTCCGCCTCGCCGCTGACAGCTCCCTCCCCATTCGCCAGCAGGTGGCAGTGTGTTGGTGCAGACCGTGCCCCGTGCGCTGTCTCCCATGCACACTGCTGCCTCGCAGAGTCCGACCCCACTCCGGGCCGCCCCCAAGCCGTCCTGGGTCGGGTCCCTCTCTGCCTTGCTGCCCCACCCCCGGTGCGTCTGTGGTGCCTTTGGTCCCGCTGGCTCGGAGTCTGGAAGCGTGGATCACGCTTCCCCAGCCTGTCCAGTTGGCTCATTCGTACTATCAGACTCGGCTATGCGATTCAGTTCGCCCGGCGTCCCCCGGTCTTCAGGGCTGTCCACTTCACTCAGGTGTCGTTGGACAATGCACCTGTTCTCCGGGCGGAGATTGCTGTCCTCCTGGCGAAGGATACAATCGAGCCGGTCCCTCCAGCCGATATGAAGTCGGGGTTCTACAGCCCCTACTTCATTGTACCGAGAAAGGGCGGTGGGCTACGGCCAATCCTGGATCTGCGCGTCCTGAACCGGTATCTTCACAAGATGCCGTTCAAGATGCTCACGCAGAAACGCATTTTCGAATGCGTCCGTCCCCAGGATTGGTTTGCAGCAATGGACCTGAAGGACGCGTACTTTCATGTCTCGATTCTGCCTCGACACAGACCCTTCCTAGGTCGGTTCTGCGTTCGAGGGTCGGGCATATCAGGCACCCTTCGGGCTGGCCCTGTCACCCCGCGTCTTTCAGTGCGGAGGCGGCCATTGTTCCCCTCAAGGAAAGGGCGTTCGTATTCTCAACTATCTCGACGACTGGCGATCCTGGCCAGCTCGCGAGAGCAGTTGTGCGAACACAGGGACATGTTTTAGCTCACCCAGCCGGTTGGGTCTTCAGGTCAACTGGGACAAGAGCAAACTCGCCCCCGGGCAGAGGATCTCTTGTCTCGGTCTCGAGCTAGACTCGGTCGCACGGACTGTGACTGTGGACGTCCAGTTGGTGTTGAACTGCCTGAGCTCGCTCAAGCGCAGGACAGCGGCTCCACTGAAAGATTTTCAGAGGCTCCTGGGGCATATGGCATCTGCAGCCGCGGTCACGCCGCTCGGATTGCTTCATATGAGACCGCTTCAACACTGGCTCCGCGGCCGGGTCCCGAGATGGGCGTGGCAGTGCGGCACGCTCCGTGTCCCCGTGACACCGAGCTGCCGTCGCACCCTTGTCCGGTGGTCGGACCCTTCGTTCCTGCGGGCCGGAGTACCCCTCGAACAAGTGTCCAGGCACGCTGTGGTCTCCACAGATGCCTCTGCCACGGGATAGGGGGCCACGTACAACGGGCAGGCAGTGACAGGTCTTTGGACGGGGCCTCAGCTGCATTGGCATATCAATTGCCTCGAGTTGCTAGCGGTACGTCTTGCGCTGGCCCGCTTCAAGAAGCTGTTGTCAGGCAAGCACGTTCTAGTCCGCTCACACAGCACTGCGGCCGTTGCGTACATCAACCGTCAAGGTGGTCTACGCTCCCGTCGCATGTCGCAACTCGCCCGCCATCTCTTGTTGTGGAGTCAGAAGGTATCTGAGGTCCCTTCGGGCCACTCGTGTCCCAGGTGTGCTCAACCGTGCAGCCGACGAGCTGTCACGGCAGCTCACTTGCGGGCGAGTGGCGGCTCCACCCCCAGGCGGTCCAGCTGATTTGGCAGCGTTTCGGCGAGGCCCAGGTAGACCTGTTTGCCTCCCCGGAAACTGCCCACTGCCAGTGGTTTTATTCCCTGACCGGCGGCACGCTCGGCACGGATGCCCTGGCACACAGCTGGCCCCCGGGTCTGCGCAAATATGCGTTTCCCCCAGTGAGCCTTCTCGCACAACTCCTGTGCAAGGTCAGGGAGGACGGGGAGCAGGTTCTGTTAGTGGCTCCGTACTGGCCCACTCGGACCTGGTTCTCAGACCTCATTCTCCTCGCGACAGCCCATCTCCCTGGCCGATTCCTCTGAGGAAGGACCCCCTGACTCAGAGACGGGGCACCCTGTGGCACCCGCGTCCCGATCTGTGGAACCTCCACGTGTGGTCCCTGGACGGGATGCGGAGGTTCTGAGTGATCTCCCGCAAGCGGTCGTAGACACCATCACTTCCGCTAGAGCTCCTTCCACTAAGGAGTCTCTATGCGTTGAAGTGGAACCTGTTCGTCGAATGGTGCGCCTCTCGCCGAGAGGACCCCCGATCATGTTCGGTCGGATCCGTGCTTTCCTTCCTGCAAGAAGGGTTGGAGCGAAGGCTGTCTCCCTCCACCCTGAAGGTGTATGTTGCCGCTATCGCCGCACATCACCACGCAGTTGAGGGTAAGTCCCTGGGGAAACACGATCTGATCGTCAGATTCCTGAGGGGAGCGAGGAGATTAAATCCTCCTCGCCCTTCCTCCGTACCCTCTTGGGATTTGACCCTGGTTCTCACAGCTCTCCGGGGTCATCCCTTTGAGCCTTTGCAATCAGTCGACCTGAAACTATTGTCTCTTAAGACGGTTCTTCTGGTTGCATTGGCTTCCCTGAAGAGGGTAGGGGATCTGCATGCATTTTCGGTCGACGAAACGTGCCTAGAATTCGGGCCCGGTGATTCTCACGTTATTCTGAGACCCCGGCCTGGATACGTGCCCAAGGTTCCTACCACTCCCTTCAGAGATCAGGTAGTGAACCTGCAAGCGCTGCCCTCGGAGGAGGCAGACCCAGCCCTAGCTTTGCTCTGTCCCGTCCGCGCTCTGCGCGTTTACGTGGATAGAACGCGAAGCTTCAGGACCTCAGATCAGCTCTTCATCTGTTACGGAGGCCAGCAGAAGGGAAAGGCTGTCTCCAAGCAGAGGATGGCCCACTGGATAGTGGATGCCATCGCCTTGGCGTATGAATCCCAGGGCGTGCCTTGCCCGCTCGGGTTGAGAGCCCACTCCACCAGAGGGGTGGCCTCTTCCTGGGCGCTGGCTCATGGCGCCTCGCTGACAGATATTTGTAGAGCTGCGGGCTGGGCGACACCTAACACGTTCGCTAGGTTTTATAGCCTACGTGTAGAGCCGGTATCTTCACGTGTACTCGCATCCACTAGTCGGTAGACGTGTTGTACCCACTCTAAGTGTCGGCTTGCAATGCCATTCCCGCCACTGGCCGGATACGTGCATACTTC